>NW_028288949.1:0-361592 GCF_059628265.1 Tinamus guttatus
TATGAGGTTATTCCATAGGGAGAATATAATGTTAAGAGATATCATACACTTGATCTTTATATAACATTTTCCCTGGAAGATTTTCCTTTTTGTTTGGGAGCAGGAAGGAGAAAGACAAAACAAAGAACAAAGCAGTCAGCCAATAATCCATTACATGCCCATAGGAAAGCAAAGTTGAAGAATTCTGCTTTCATTGCCTTTATTTCTAAAATCTATTACCAATATGGTATCTTTAATATGTATTAGTAAGTACTACATATTTAGACAAATAGACAAAGACTTTTTTCATATTTTTACTGAAATTGTTGGAAAAAATACAGTGGTCCTCATGATAGCATACCATATATGTAATCTCTAGCTCTTGGGCTGTAAGCATACTTAAAGTCACCAATGTTCACATGAACTTAATTTAATTCATGAGCCAGGAACAGCAAGGTAAGAAGAATGTTTCCCCAAGCCATCAACACACACCTATGAAAGTGCTGTTCCAAACAACAGAGCTGCCAGGTGTATACCTAAATCATTTTATCCATAAAACCAACATGAGCATCAACCTAATTCTGAATTGAAACAGTTGGTCTTGAGAAAGAATACAGTCCTTCATGACTATGAAACTATGCTAATGACATGAATGGCATTCTATGCTATAACCATTAACTGTAAGCAGAAGTGAATTACACTTTCATCATTAAAAAGGGCCTTATCCATAGCTACCATGGTGACAAAACACGAGTGTAAAAAGTTGTGGCTCCACTACAAGGATCTATTCTTCTGCATGGCATTGAAAAATATCAAGTGCACCATGAGAAACACAAAAGGTCTGAAAAGAAACAAAATTGCATCCATTAAGAACATAGGGGTTTACAACTAAATTTGTCATGCACTGCTCCCATTCCTCCCCCCACACTCCCCCTGCCCCTAATCTCCAGTCATTACTGGGGCTGAAACACTGCTTTGGAAAGTGATCATTTTTTGTAAAAGGATCACTCTGTTTAGACTTCATTGCTTTTCTGCCAAGCACCAGCCATATAAGGAGACTGAAGTTCACTGCCATTTATTTTGTTCAGCCCTTTCAGATGCCTAAGAATAACCTTTACTGCTGCCTAGAAAGGTAAGTCTATAAATTGCAAACCAAATCACTCGTTATCAGCAAGAGAAGCCGCTTTAGGTCACTTAAACTTTAACATGTTTTCTTGCACTAGATAATTTAATGAAACAGCCTACGCAGGATTAATAACACTTTACTCCTTGGTGCTGTTGAAGAACTACCAATAGGATACGTTTTAACGTGTTTGCATAGAAATCACTTTGTCCTCTTCTTGTAAATACCGACACACGCTGCTCAGCTACCTGAGTGAGGCAGGAACGCATATCCTGCCAGACAGCCTGCTCTCGAGCTTGTTTAACATCAAGAGCCACTTAGGAAAATAAGCCAGTACAAGCAATGGCTCACTCAAAACCTTCACAGGACAAGCAATTCCTCACCTGCATGCAGGAGTCAGCCAGTAACCACCTCTGGGAGGCATGTGGAATCAAGTTGCAGTAAGCAATATCGCTCACCCTAAATGCAACTACTTGACATAACGAGCAGCTCCACGAAAACCTTGCACTAGAACCACGCTCGTCGGTGACCCCCAACAGCTTCACCTTTTACAAGGGGGCCAAACAGGGTTATGCTCAGCCAGGGGCTCAGCAGCACCTCCGCGAAGCCAACCAGTTGCTGGAGAGGGAGGAGAGCAGCTTCTTCTCCTAATGGAGCCTCTCGAGGTGAACTTGTGCAAGGAGCAGGAGGCAGCGCGCAGCTCTCCCGGGCAAGTTGGAAAATATGCGACCAAACTCGTCACGTCGGGGGGCGGGAAGGGGGGAGGGGGGCAGCCGCGGCAATACCCGGCTACGAGGACGGGTCCTTATAAAAGGAAATGAGAGGTTACTCTTAGGGAGGCACATGGGCTGCTATGCCAGAAGCCGAGGCTAAAGAGCGAGCTCCAAACGCCAGGCTTTGTCCATTAAATATCGGGTTTTCCTCCCCAGGACTCCCGATAACGACGCTGCGAGTGCCGGAGGAGCCCTCAGAGAGGGGGCTGCGGGAGCCCAGCCTCGCAGCGCGGCAGTCCCAGCTCGGCACCTTCTCCCATAGAACAAAGAAACTTCTGTGTCTGAGCAGCTTAAAAACTTTCCGCCTGCCCCGGCCGCTTCCCCAGCCCTCACGAAAGCGGCGGCTGCGCCGCGACCAACGGCGTCCCTGCCAGGCTGGGGGCACCGCGGCCGCCCCAGGGGGAAGCGCGAGGCGGGCATAAAACAAAGGCCAAAAACAGGATATCGAGAGGGAGCGCGAGCGCCTTCCTCTCCCCTTCCCTCCCCACCCCCGCCGCCAGGCGGATCGCGCTGTTGTTGCCGCCGCTGCTCCCCAGCCCATCTCAATTTCTTACCTCGTCTGCCGGGCGGCCGGGACAAATCCAGCAGGCAGGGGCTCCTTCCAAGCCAGGGGAAACGTATTAAATCCAGTCAAGTTTCCTTCTCGGAGGAAGGCGGGGTGCGGACAAGGGGGGAAGGGAGAAACAAATTTAAAAAAAAAAAAAAGAGGAAAAGGCAGGCGCTCCGCGGGGGCGGTTGCAGCGCGGTGGAGCTGCGCCGCTCCCGGCGCTGCCTCTTGCCCTACGGGTGGCCCCACCCGCCGCCCCGCAACCCCGCCGGGAAGGGCGCCACGCAGCCCGGGCCCCGCCGCCCCCGCGAGCCCCGCGCCGCCCCTAACGGCTCCGCGAGGGCAGCGCCGCCACCGCGCCCGCTCTTCCCGCCTCCTGCCTCGCACTTCCCCCCGCCCCAGCGGCTACAGCGGCAGAGGAAGTCCGCAGAGGCGGCACGCACGGAGAGGAGGCAGGGGCTGGGAAGTGCCGGAGGCGACCGGGGAGAGGGCAGGGTCAGGGAACAGTGAAACAGCCGCGCGTGTTTCTGCGGCTGCCGCCCAGGCCGAGGAAGCGACAGGGCAGGGCACTCACGCCCTCACTGGCCGCAGCGGGAGGAGAATGAGGGAGGCAGCAGCGACACCACCACCACCAAACCCCGCAGGGCTCCCCTCCCCCACGCCCGGGACAACCCCGGGGGGGAGCGCGGAGGCGGCGACGCAGCCAATGAGGAGCAAGGGGCGGCGTGAGGGACGGCCGCGTGCAGCCAATGGCGCGGCGCGGGGGGTGGGAGCGCGGTGCAGGAATGGGGCGCAGCGACGGCCGAAGGGCGTCGGGAGGCCCGGCTGGGCTGCGGGGTCTCAGTGTTGTGTTTGGGTCTCTGTGTTTGGCTGAGATGAAAATAACAGCGAACAACGTTACAAATAGGGTTACACTTCCACAATGCAAAGCGTTCCCTGTTTGCTCTTCAAGTGGTTCAGCTCCCTGCATGCGACGTGATGATGTCACTGGAACTGCTGCTCCCTGTGGTGGCAGCCAGCGCTGTAATGTAGGAAAAGCAGCCGAGGCAGGTTGTGTACAGGGCAGGTCACATGGCTGGCACCCACCTGTGGCTGCTGGAGCACATCTCTGCCCATGGAAACGTGCTTAATTTCCTTGACTGCCTACCATGACTCTGTGAGAGTCTATTGTGCACGCAGTCTGCCCTGCTAACAGGCCCACAGCCCTGCGCGGCGCGAGGGAAGAGCGGGGATGACAGCGGGCCAGGCGCGCACGTGCTGCTCACCTTATGTTCCTTAATGGAGCTCTGCACATGCCGGTCCAAGGACCGAGCTGGCCACGTTTTCATGCCTGTTTAATCACCACCTTCTTTACGGGGGCTACCACCAGTTTAGCTGGGGTTGCATTTTATTATGATAATTTGTGCTTACTGAGAAATGGCCAAAATGGTAAAAGAAGCCATTTTACATGAGCCACAAAACAGCTACAATAGAAGGCAGTATGTCAGGTTAGCATCAATCTGGCACTGATTTTAATATGTATCTAGAAGTGAAAAGTTATTGCAGCCCCTGAAAAGGAGTCCAATTGATACTTCCTGTTCAAGATTGTTAATCACTTCATTCAGTTCCTGGCAGGGCTTTATATGAAGATAGTTTAATCATTAGCAACAAGATGATCTTGTTGATCACATGTAAGTCCACAGTGTTTAACAGTGCTCTTATTTATTTAAAACTTACTGTCTCTGTATGGGATTCATATATTTGAGTATCTAATATGCATCTATTCAGATACAGAAAGTAAGGATACACTTCTATTAGGATAATAATAAATATTTGTTTATTGTTTTACTTTTCAGTGAATCCTGTCTCCATCTTAACAGCACATATAATTGCTTTTGGGAACTACATCATCTATGCCTGGTTTCAAACCTTTAAAGTGAACTACTATAAATCATTACTATAACTGTAAAAATAATTATATATATATTTCTCAAAGCATTAAATCACCTCTTTTTTTGTGCTCAGATAAGCCATTTTCCTCAGATGAGTCACTTTCAGACTAAGGCCAAGTATGAGAAGTTCATCCTCTAAAGTAAAAAGCACTGCCAAGATATCTAAAATCTCTCAGTAGAATGCATTACAGTGATGCTTTAACAAAGTTACTAATATTTTATCTTATGTGAACAATTGATGATTTCTGTCAAATTCCCAATAAAGTATCCTTATCATAATTAATACGAACGCCTGTCTGCAGCTGATGTCCTCCTCCCTTCCATGAACTCTTCAAGGAAGGCACCTACTTTATGCATGAGATTATCATAACATGAGATTATCATAACTTTTTTAAAAAAAAAAAACATGAAATTGTTCTTTGGCAATGTTTATTGTACATTGACCAATGCATTTATTAATGCAGCTGAATAATGGATGGGTGTGGGAAATTTATAGCAACTGTTGTTCCCATGGAGGATTTACTGTAGTTGTGATGTTAGTTTCAGTGTAAGATTTTATTTCACTTCCAGTTTTAGCCATCAAAAATAAAAGCCTAGCCAAAAATTACTGAAACTATAGATAGCTAGACCACGGCTTCTGAAAACATTTTACATAGACAAGATACAACTATCTATAAAAATTAAGAAATACCAAGAATTATCCCAGGGATTTAAAAGTGCTATAAATATCAAGACGGTATTTAGATTACAGCTACAACATAGTCCCCAGCAACATTAATTCCCAGAGTTGGTATCCCAGTTACCATATAATTACAGATTAAGTGCATGAGGTACAAAATATAAAGTTACATAATAAGACACTTTCAAGCGAGACTATGCAAGTGATCCCAGTGAAAGTTTAAACAAATTCTTTAGACACGGTTTCACATTAGACACCAAGACTAAACTTCTCTCACTGAAATACCTATTTTTATATTTGAACAGCAACATTAGTAAATACTGCAGCAGCATACAGCTAAACTGAAAGAACAGTTGGTGAAACAGGCACATCTATATTTGTGCCTTTCAAGACTTCAGTCTGAACAACGCGTATGTTGTTGTTTGGAGTAACAATATTTGATTGCTGCACTTCCCTATTTTCACCACTATGGTTAGTTATATTCATGTGTTTCAGCATTTCTAAGTGTTAGATTGAAAGGCCTTCAGCAGAAGCTTTTTTTTTTTTTTTTTTTTTTAATCATTAACTGTTTGGATAATGACTTGAACTATGGATTTTTAACTTGAGCCGAACTGAGGTTTTCGGACATCGTTGTAATGCAAGTGTTAAATGATAATTAGTAGAAATAACAACTGCCCAAAAGACATGAAGAGACAATAGGCAATTATTTCTGTAATGAGTGTTCATGAAGGTTTTGTTATTTATTTTGGATAGTCTTTAACTTAAATGTGCCCATGGTTTATACAAAAAGTCTTAATGTAACATTTACTGAATTGATCTGATCCCCAACTGGATGACACTTCTATGGTGTAATGAATGTCTGAGGTACATGAACACAGAACCGTGGTATAGTAGTGGTGAATAAGGCCTAGAAATATATTGTTATGACTTTCCAAGTACATAGGTTACTATCTAGTGTGTGCAAAGGGAAGTTAATAAAACAATCTGTAGTCTATTTAACTTTGCAACAATCCCAAGTTTGTATTGATTAAATATTACATTACATTACCCCATACAAAGGGGTTTTCTCTATATTTGGTTGCAGTATTTGTCAAATAGTAATCAAATAGAGCAATGAACATAAATGTATTGTGCAACTAAGATTTGGAGTATTTTGCAAGTACCAATAAAAAAACTTTGTAAGACCACAACCTATTTTGTATATGCTGTGTTCCAGAAATGGTTAGGAATGTTTTAGAGTTATTTTTAAACATTTTATTGTGACTTTTTGTTTGTATTTCTCTTCCCTAGTTACCATGGGTGAGTTCCTGATTTCTGACTGAGGAACATGTGACGCAGCATTCCTCACGGAGGAGAAAAGGCACAAAGGTGGTGGTAAGGTACCTTTACTTCTCCCTGATTTCAGACTGCTTTGCTCCTGGACAACCTCCTTAACACTGGCTTTAGGCTACGATGCAGCCTCTTAGCCTACGAGTCTGTTTGCACAGCTGATGCCAGCACATAAATCTTGCACTGGTCAAAACAAAGGAAACGGAATGAAAACTGGAGCAGAGCTGTGTGAGGACACTCACATCTGTGGATCGTAACCATCAATCCCTTGCTCACGAGTGCCTGCAGAGCAGCTTCTGGCCACACTGAAGACAGAGTTAAATGTGAAGTTGGCAGAAAGAACACAATATGAAATCACCCAAAATATACTTCTGCTCAGTATTTTGCCTAATTTTGTCCTGACTGCCTCTGGGAAGCTTCTCAGGTCCCAAATGGGTAACACCTAATGTTGTTGAGGATCTTCATGTACAAAAAAGCAATCCTGAAAAAGAACTGTACCAACCCGAAATAACTTTTCTATAGGAAATCAATTACCTCAGCTCTATAGCAGCTCTATAGTAGCTGTACACTAGTTACATCGCTCTTTGAAGTAGGCTAGTTAGTGCTGCATCCTCCTGTAGGAAAACTATCACTCTTCTCTCTCCTGTGGTAGGAGGGAAGAATTTACTTAGAATTAATGGTAGTGGATTTTATACACTGATGAAATCACCTTAGAATCCTTTCTGAGGTAATTAATTGGTGAATAAATGATGTGGAAGCAGACACTGTAAATGTATCACAATTATGATTCCAGAAATATTCTATATAGGTACATTTAAGATAATAGTACCCATCATGCTAACCATTGAATGAATCCATATTTCTGAAACTGGAACAAATTTCATTCATTTTACATTTTATGGCTTCCTTATCTCTGTTCTGAGCATTCATATTTCTCACTATTTCTAGACCTATTAGACTAATATATTGTACTTTAAGAAATTTGATTTGTAGAAAAGCTACCCTGAAATATTTTTAGGAGGGCTTAAAAACCATCTTTTTGATTTGCATCAATCTGCAAAATTGGGTTCATGGTAAGAGAGAACTTTAATTTGGGGGAAATACTGTCTTTTTCCCAGAATCTGTTAAAATATTTACAGAATTTCTTCATGATAAAAAATATCAGTTTTAACTGCAATTAAATAAGAATTGCTGTGTCTTTCCCATTTCTCTCTCTGTTATGAATCTTCAGCTCACTTCTTTCCCCCAGCAAACATAGTTCTAAGTGCAAAGAAATCTTATTTTTAGTATTTACCTTTCCTCTTTTGAATAAACAAGATATAAAACATTGCCCTTGTTTAAGTAGCATACCTAAAAACATTAAAGATTTTCTTTTTCATTTTCCTGTGGAGGAAAATGGTTCGAGAGAATGATTTTTTAAAATCTGAAATATTTTTTTCTCATTTATACCTCTCCTAAGTTCCAAAGCATGAGAGCTTCCAAAACAATAAAACTATAGTAATATTTTAAATATTTTTATTCACAGGTATTATCCACTAGTTTCCTCCAATACAAGGTATTTTGATACTGTCTTATATGGCAGATATGAGTAATATGCTAGGTTAATAAGGAAATATTGACTTTGTAGGCCACATAGGTGAAAGACTTGTGTATTAACTCATTTCCATGCCTACAAACAAAAACTCTCAAAGGGAGAGTAGCTTTACCACATGCTTTGAGAAGAACATCTTAGCCTAGAGCTATAAGTAATCTTTATTATGATTTCTATAAATAAAATCTTTTAAATAATTTATTTTATGAAACTGAGGTTGAGAAAATGCATACATACTGATTAACCATGCTAGAGCAACACAGCAGAGGCGATAACTGAACACCATAACAGTATCAACTCAGCACATTTTCATGACGTGGTTCAAAGCATTCTGATTGCTGAATGAAACTTCAGATTAAACAAATACTTTTGGCAAGAAGCCCCCCCCCTTCAAATCTGCACAGAGAAGATCTAAAAGGAAAAAAAAAAGGCCTTCCTCTTTATTGTTGGCGAGACAGATCCACTTAAATGTAAATGCAGGTAGCTCAGAACCCCATCAATTCATGAAAAAAAAAATCAGTGTAAAATATAGCTGCTGTTATGAGGTCCTAGGGCACTGTTTTTCAACCTTTGCATGATAGTGAGTCTTTATCTGAAGTTAAAATTTATTGTACTTCTCTCTTCCTCCCACACCCATGCCATTTTCTATAAGAGTGGGAGAAAAACTTGTTTCAATTATACATTTATCTAACTTTTGTGTATTTTGAGACACTGTGGCTATGATACTCTGAAACAAGCAAGGGTTGTAGAAGGTTTGTAGAAGAGGTAGTAATTTTATTTAAACCAACTGATACAACTGGTAAAAATGAACAGACTCTTAGACTGACTGAAATTCATTAATCAGGACTGGCGAGTAGCAAAATCCAAGCTGGACATAATTCTTCTTGTATAATAAAATTATTTTAAGCAATTAAACCCCTGGAGAGAAAACAGTTGCTAACATGAATGCACGGGGATGAGTCAGCAAGAAAACTATAAGCTTTAAACACAATGTTCATACTGAATCTAAGATTATATATTTTTATCCACAGTTCTACTGTGAATATACACACTTAAAAATTTAAGTTACCAAGATTTTTTTTAATGATTTGTAGATCCCCTTTGAGCACATGGGCTGTGGAGGAATAGTAGTGAATTGTTTATGAGAAAGTTTTCTCTTAACCTTTGTTGTGTTGTGTCCATGATCAGTTATTTGTGCAAGCTCACTCAGATGCAAAATGGTTGATAGTTTCATGCACATCCTTCTCATGATTCTGTTTGATGTAATATATCACATTTGAAAATGTGTATGAACAAGGCCTGTGGAAATTAATAGTTTTTGGGGCACTTATATTGATTATGGTTTATATGTTGGTATTTATGGATTTTGCATTTGCTGTGCCAGCAAGGTTTGGTTCTCATGGGTGTTAGTACATGGGGAATTTGATTTGAGTTTTGAGTTTGGCACAACTGGAAAAGTAACTTGAAAAGAGAAGCAGCAAAGGTTTCCAGGAAGAATTCTTCCAGGATATGTTTTAGCAAATGCTATAATTAACAATTTTCATCTCTATACATGTTGGGTAGTATTCAGTGAGAGTTTCCTTTTTGCACCGGCAGTTTCACAGATGGTATTCAGGTGGCTAATGCAAATACACAGCCTGTTTCTTTCAAGGCAGTTCTGCAGATAGGTGACGTAGGTGATGTGAGAACAGATGTAGTAGTACACAAGGGTCTGGGTGTATATTACAGCTTTTTCTACTGTGTTTTGGATCATGCCTGAGATTGTGAAGCATATGCTAATTGGTGTTTTTTTTTTATATAGGGTCATTTGTATTGTCTTTTTTGCCACCTACATTATCTAGAAAGATAAAGTTCACATACCAATATAGGTGGGGTAGTAAATACTGGGTATTTACAGTATTTACAACTGAAATCAATGGGGAAATTCTGATGAACGTGTATAAGGATGTGTATATTTGAGATACTGTGTAGAGTTGGTGTCCCCATTTTCTCGAATACATTTCCAGGAGTAAGATCATGTACATACTGCCGTAATGGTGTGAGGGAGATAGGGTACTTTTTCAAGCGCCGTTCTTCAGGCGCGACGGGGGCAGTCCGGAAGCGGGGGCACAGACGGTGTAGGCACCGCAGGTGCAGGCACCGGGGCAGGCACGGGCGGAGGGGTTGGCGATGGATCTCCAAACACCAGCTGTTTTCGGTGGCGTGGCGGTCCCGGTCCTGAAGTGCTCGCAAAGGCGGACATGACTCCGGCGGCCACTTTCCTTTTGGCTTTCACATTGGATTTGAATACTAGGTGGGGCTCGGCTTTGAACCCATTCTCTCTGCACCAGATCAAAAGCTTGCAGAGGGTCTGTTCTTCAGTAGCTTGCTCCAGGGATTGCACGAGCCTATTCACCAAATTTCCGTAGGACTTCTGCAATCCCTGCTTCACCATCGTAAATGATGGGGCCTTTCGTTCTGACGGGACTAAAAACAGCGCCTGCTTCCGCGAAGCATTATACATGAGCATCGAGTAGGTTAGCTGAGTCGCGGGGTCACCATAGAGATCCCGTCCCATAAGCATCTGCCCAGTCACACCACACAACGGATCTCCAGAGATGTTACGTGCGTTCACCACCTTTTGGATTTGTTTCTCCCACTCCCGTTCCCATAACAGATATTGCGCGGGAGTGAGGAGGACCTTCGCTATCATTACTTCTTGCCACGTACAACCCAAGTCCTTAGCCGTTTTACTACCCCCAATGGTGGCATCGCAGAGAGAGTCCCCTATCTCCTGCCACTCAGTGGCACTATACATAAGTTCCAGAGTTTGCAGATGTCCCATCTCTTGTGCCCATCGTAACAACTCATAGAGTTTCTTTGTACTCACAGCCGCCTCTCACTTGGCGAGAATATACAATAGCAGCTGTGTTGCCACCCCCCAGTCCATGGTTAAGGCAGTCTTCGCGGAGGGGCCCCGATGGCTCAACCGCCCCCGCCACTGGACCCTGTGCCTAGCACCCGGTCCCGGCGGTGTGGGTGCCTCACACCGGACGCCGCTTCCCAGCTCCTCAATCCTCCGTCACGCCGTAGTGACCCTGAATTTTCCGCGATCCTCCGTCAAGCCGCAGTGACCCCGGATCTTCCACCCGCGGATCTTCCCCCGTCAGCCGTGGCTATCCAGGATCTCCGACCTGCCACAGCACCTTCCTGCCGCCAGGTCCCGACGACCCTGCCGTTGGGTCCCTGTTCGGGCGCCAGATGTTGGAACCAGGCGCAGGACAACTGCACAGGCCTTTACGGGAGCTGAGCCGGATTACAAGACACGATCCCAATATGAGTTTAGATCTTGCTCTGTTTATTAGCGGAAGTGCACATATTTTTATACCTACAAGCATCTGAGGGATATCCAGGTTAGCTACGATTGGTTGCTAGGGAGGTTGCTATGTCCCGGCCGCATAGGCTCTTTCCCAGCTCTGCAAAGTGGTTTACCCGAAACGGCTAGCTACTCTTTCCCACATAGCTCCCCATTCCCAGCCGGCCAAGGACAACTCACTAACACTCCCCAGTACATTATCAGCAAGGCGCAGGTGGTGCAGATTCCCAGCACAGTGCAGATTCTCAGCACAGCATTTCTCTACAGTCATCCACCATGACACCCAGGTCTTTCTCTGCAGAGTTGCCCTCCAGAAGGTCGGTCCCCAGCCTGTACTGGTGTCTGGAGTTATTCCCGACAGCTTCTGCACACAGCCACAGTTGTACTCAGAAACTGAGTGTCTAGAGCCGAAATGAAGCACACCGTGACCAGGTCAGGCTACAGAGCTTTTTAAGGAGTCACTGGAGGGACACGTGGCCAAAGCTGCTTCCACGTCACTTAGTGAACTGAAATCCAACACACGAGCAAATGTTTCGTAATCTCCACCATGTGCAGAGTACACATCCGGCCATATGATAGGGGACAGCAGTGTTTGGTCCCAGCAAGAGGTACACAAGTAGCCACATGGCAGGATATGTTCCTCCCAAACACATCAGGCCACCAGGAGGGTACCCTGTCATAACATATCAACATATATCCATTTGCCACCTTCTGGCATCCAGGAGGGGAGCAGAGTAGTCGAGACCCTTGCTAGCCTTGATGGCCCTGTCACAGCACAAGGTGTGATGGAAGCGTGTGAGGAGGAGCAGGATGGAGGCCACATCCCATGGACGTCTCCACATCCACTCAAAGGCATCGCTTGTTCCAGTATGGTAGCAACAGCCAAAACCTCTGAGAGGCTGCTCTGCTGCTCTATCCTCAGTTGATCCCAAAAATACAGAGGCTGCAGGTATAGCTGGGAATACAGCTGTAAGGAAGCAAGGCATAGGCCTGCTGTGAAAGATAGTGAAGGGGAAGCAGGAGGGGAGGACTGTCCTTGCTGGAAGAGAAGCTAGGGAAACGTTGATAGTTGAGCTCTTGCTGGAGATCAGCCAAAGACTCAGTTGGGTTCTGGATTTCTTTGCCAAAGACATATTTTAAAATAGGGTTTGTCTGTGACTTTTTCTCTCCCTTACACAGTTCCTTATTTTGGCCTGCCTTCATCTAGTACTGCTTGTGTGTTAGTCAGTCATGTAGACAGGTCATAAATGTCAGAAAAGAGTTTATAATAGAAATTCTGAGACTAGCCGAAGTGTCCAGTTCAGGGAATTGCTCTGCAAGCCCGTATTCGCATGGCCCTTTGTAAGAAACCTATCCCATTAAAACTCTTGTTTATAAATGATGCACCTGTTCTGGGTCTTGATGGCATCTAAGATGTCAGCAGAGCTGTTGATCAGAACAAACTGCTGCTTCTAATGCCTTTAAGCTGAAGAATTTGGTGTGGCAGTGTTGCCGTTCAAACGGCACGGCGACCACCCCCAAGCCACTCGGGCCATCAGCTCGCTGACACCAATGTGGTGGACGGCAAATGGCGTTTATTGATGGGTAACAAGGTGTTATATAGCTAAGGTTTACAACGTCACATCCGTCTGCTTACATCATAAACTAACACTATTGGCTATTAGGGGCCCTATCTTTCCGTACAGCGCGATATCTTCCGGCCGCCGGACCCTAACTATCTGCAACATGGCAGCACTGCATATTTAAGTATCAGGACCTCTGCTCTTTCATGGAACATGTTATTTTAACTATGAAGGTATTCATAATGTCATGTGAGCTATTAAAAATAAAGACATCAGTAATATAATTTTCAAACAGCCTCACAACTGAGATGTGATTGTATCTGCACAATCCATGTGGCCTTTTCAAACAGAAACACCTCTACACTTTACCATCAGAGGTGTTTTTTTTTTTGTTGGTGGTGGTTGTTTTTTTTTTCTTTACTAAGCAGAAGCATGGTTTAAAATCCAAATGCTTCATTGTTTCAGGCAGTTTAGTCTAACTTAGTTTTTGGGTGGCCTGCTGTTATCAAAATCTCTCAATCTTGTTTCAGAGTGAAAGGATAATCTTGTTAATTCACTGATCTGGGATTTAGAAGCTCTGAATTCTGCATCCCAATCTGCCACAGACCATTTGCAACAGATGAAAACAGTAATCCCTGCAATTCTGCATTGCACACCATCTGGGCCAGGGAACCTCCCTTATTTAGTATTTGGAGCACAGCAGAACTCAATATATCATTGTAACACAAATAATAAAAACTGTAGTATAACAGCTAACCTGTCAAAGCTGTTGAACTCCTCTTGGTCATGTGCCAATATCCGATGAAACACTGCAGGAAACGTGACTGACAGAAACAGCTCAGTTCCCCAGCATGGGGTTAAGCTACAGCAGCAAATCAAGTCCAGCCATAGCTTCTGTCAGTGGTGTTGTCTGGTGGCCACAGTGATGGGACCAGCAGAGTGTGACTGACCTCGGGGGACAGGAATAGCAGCATCTTTAGTTTTTGGAACATCAGAGGAACAAGTCATGCAGAATTGCTGGCTGACATCAAAGTTGCTGTGCTGCTCCCCTCCTCACTTCTGAAGGCCACAGACAAACCGCAAATTGCATACAACTAGAAAAGCAGCAAGAAGAGATAAATCAAACAAAAAGGCAGCTCAGCTTGATAGACCGGGTAAGTTTCTGTGTGTGCAGGTTCACAACATCTAACCATTATGATAATAATTTATCAGCAGAACTGCAAAAATACAATCATTCACTTTTTCTTCTGCCATTCAAAACTCCCAAGCCTGCCACAGCCCTCGCATGGAGTCTGGCACTCTACCCAGCTTGCAAAAAGCCCTTAATGCTGCACTTAATTGCTCAGAGGTGGATAAGGGCACAACATGGCCATGTTTTTCTATTTTCTTCTATGTAAGCCACCTCAGGTACACGAAGAAAAATATTTTGCCAATTTACCCTGCCAAAAAGAACAGGTGGTTGCACAGCTTCCTCTAAAAGGCATAAAAAGCCACACATCCAAGGAGGCAAGAAGGAAATAAACACAGTTCTACAAGGATGAACTCAAGGGCAGAAGCAGCTCACGTGAATGTTTTTGCCATCAGCACAATACCGCTCCAGGGCCTCATTCCTGAAGTTACAAATGCAGACAAATACAAACATGGGAATTTTATTTCAGTCAGCTACCACCCATAGGGGGGTCAGAACAATATCTCACTCATTTATGATTAGTCTTAAAAGCATTTATTGGTTTGTTTCTGCAAAGTGAACTTAAACATTACTGTCAATATAAGGAAATTGTTCTCTGAAGTCCTGATCCAAACCATCTGTACCATATGTCAAGAATAGTCCTACCTTCTCCCATCCCCTTAACCCTATAAGCCTTTCCTCATCAGCAAAACAAATCCTTATTTGCTTTTCGCATTATTTTCCACTCCCTCCTGCTTCATCACAATTTTTCTACAGTCTTGTCTTTACTCCAGTTTAATGAGCTCGGTTTTCATATCCAGAGATTTAGAATTAAGTCAGATTATTAAATATTCTTCACATAAATAATTTCAAGTGTCAGACAAAGCAAATCTAGCATCCATTTCCCTGACCCAATAGTCTACAAGCTTGTTTGGTTAGATTCCATATCTTCAGGCATAATTGGTTGCCTGCTTGCAGAATACCACTGAAATCCAACATATCATATATGATATGATTATAAGATTATAAAATACATATATTACTGTATACTCAAAACAGCTTTCTCTTCAGGTTTTCAGCTTGACATCACTGTTTTTCCTGTATAAAACCCAGTTATTATAAACATCTTTAACCCCGCTATTTCTTACTGCAGTCATTTTTAAGCACGCTATCCCTGGCTTGCCATAGACTCTGGGTCCAAAAGCTCTGCTGAATTTCTGTGATGGAAATTTGGGTGACAGCCATCTTTAAACTCTTATTTAGGCTGCTTGTTTTCCAGCTGCAGGGAACTTTCTGAGTTTTCAGGAACTGCACTGCTCCGATACAGAGGAACCTTTTTGTTTTTGCAATTGCAGAGATTTAAAGAATCAATTGTCCCATGCTTCTCTTTCCAGAAAACTTCTTTAAAGCACTATCACAGAGTCGAAGGAGGGAGAAGCCTCCTCTGCTTTATTCTGGATCCTGCAGAGGTGGAACATCTGTCAGACAGACATGCCTGGTCTGGCAGAGCAGTCTGTAGGTAATGTGCAACTACACAGGTAGAACAGGAGTAACATGATGGCTCTTTGACCCAGCGTATAAAGACATTTATAAAGTAACAGAAAGGGTAAGGAGGGCAAGGAGACGGTAGAAGCCTTAAGCCCCTGTCTCCCTCTACATACACTACCAGACTGCAGTGTTCGGCCACGTGGCGATATTTCACCAAGCCAAGGGTGCCGGATGGCAGCCCAGCTCTACAGAATAACTGTGACAGATATGCTCCTTCCCCAGCTCATCCTGACTTCTCACACGTAGCCCTGTTCAGGTGTTAACTACCACATTATCTGATCCTGGTAGTTGCCTCCCGGATTTCTTCCCCCACCCAGACATTAACCATCAATAACAGTCCTGATGGCCCTATCCTGATGGGGAGATAAGGCTAACTGTGAGTACACCAGCTAACAGTCATTTCTGAATTGAAAGCATGAATATCAGTCAATCATCTTATCCCATAAATACGGGGACAGCCCAAGAGCCCATTGAGCTCACCTTGCATGGCAGTGGGCTGCACGCCAGGATCTCCCCTTGAGCAGGGACGCCTCTCAAGGATACTCCTCGAGGTTAAGAGATCCTTCCCACTACAGATTCGTGGTAAGTGACTATAGCGCACCTTTCTCTTTTTGAATTTGTAAACCTTATGAGCGGAATGCTCAAGTTTCTGTATTCATCAATAAGGGGGTTTCTCCACAGTTTGGCTGAAGAGCAGGACAAAGGGAGGGGAGACTGAGTGGAGCCATGAGCCAAGTGGGAAAAAAAGAGCCATCTGCAAGGAGATGGGGCCTTTACAAAGGAGGGAAATAGGGCAATTCCCCCACATTCTTCAGCAAGGGGGACAAAGGAGTTGGTGAGCTCAGGTGGGAACAGATGACGGGAGGCCGGAGTTCGGTGTAGGCGGGCCGGGAAGGCTGTAACTTCTGAGTACCTTGGCCAATGGGGAAAAGGAGAGGGCGTCCCTCGGTCGGGAAACTAGGATAAAAGGGGGGCTGCGTCCCCCAGCAATTTGAGAGACCCCACAGGGATATGCCCGGTGGACTCTCCCTTTATTCGAATAAAGTTTTAGGACTCCTCTGTCTCCTTTTGGACATTCAGTTCTTGACAGCGAGATTTTCCGCACACTTACTTTGTAACTGTGCACAAATCCCTTAGACATAAACTGTTCACCAGGTCTGGGACTAGGACTGGATTCAGCTGCACCCAGACTCCTCTCAGAAGGAGTTTGGAAAGCAAGGGGGTCCAGTCTGAACCTCGTGACCCAACGGGAAGGTGTCCTTGATAATTCTGTGTGTATCTTGAACCTCCATGCAGTAACTAATAAGTGACCTTGCCATAGAATCTCGTGAAACCATTGTCATTACCAATAAAACCTATTCCTATTTCTTTCCCATGAGTGAAGTGCATTGTGTCACTCACCCCCACCACCACTTGTTCCGTGACAAAAACCATCCCCTGAGAACAGGGCATAGAATCATAGAATCATAGAATCATAGAATGCTTAGGGTTGGAAGGGACCTCTAGAGATCATCTAGTCCAACCCCCCTGCATACGCAGGGACACCTAGAGCACGTGGCACAGGACTGCATCCAAGCGGGTTTTGAAGATCTCCAGAGAAGGAGACAACCTCTCTGGGCAGCCTGTTCCAGTGCTCTGTCACCTTCACTGTTAAGAAATTTTTCCTTAAGTTCCTATGGAATTTTTGATGTTTCAGTTTCCGGCCATTTCCTCTAGTCCTATCAGTGGCCACCACTGAAAAGAGACCATCCCCGTCCTCTGCACTCCCTCCCTTGAGGTATTTATATACACTGATTAGATCCCCTCTCAGCCTTCTCTTCTCCAGGCTGAACAGGCCCAGCTCCCTCAGCCTCTCCTCATAGGGCAGATGTTCCAGGCCCCTGATCATCCTCGTAGCCCTGCGCTGGACTCTCTCCAGCAGCTCCACATCCCTCTTGTACTGTGGAGCCCAGAACTGGACACAATACTCCAGATGCGGCCTCACCAGGGCTGAGTATAGGGGCAGGATCACCTCCCTCGACCTGCTAGAGATGCTCTTCTTAATGCAGCCCAGGATTCCATTGGCCTTCTTGGCCACGAGGGCACACTGCTGCCTCATGGTCAACTTATCATCCACCATGACACCCAGGTCTTTCTCTGCAGAGCTGCTCTCCACAAGGTCGGTCCCCAGCCTGTACTGGTGTCTGGGGTTATTCCTCCCCAGGTGCAGGACCTTGCACTTGGCCTTGTTGAATTGCATGAGGTTTTTCACCGCCCAGTTGTCCAGTCTGTCCAGGTCCCTCTGGATGGCAGCACAGCCCTCTGGGGTATCGGCTACTCCTCCCAGTTTCGTGTCATCAGCAAACTTGCTGAGGGAGCACTCTGTGCCTTCATCCAGGTCATTGATGAATAAATTGAACAGGACTGGACCAAGGACTGACCCCTGGGGGACCCCACTAGCCACAGGCCTCCAACTAGACTCTGCACTGCAGATCACCACTCTCTGGGCCCTGCCATCCAGCCAGTTCCTAATCCATCTCACTGTCCACTCATCTATCCCACACTTCCGGAGCTTGCCCAGGAGGATGTTGTGAGGGACGGTGTCAAAAGCCTTGGTGAAGTCGAGATAGACGACATCCACTGCTCTCCCCTCGTCTATCCAGCCGGTCATTTCATCATAGAAGGCTATCAGGTTAGTCAGGCAAGATTTCCCCTTGGTGAATCCATGCTGACTACTCTTGAGCACCTTCTTGTCCTCCATGTGCCTGGAGACAACGGCCAGTATGAGCCGTTCCATCACTTTTCCGGGGACGGAGGTGAGGCTGACTGGCCTGTAGTTGCCTGGGTCCTCCTTCTTGCCTTTTTTGAAGACTGGCGTGACATTGGCCTTCTTCCAGTCTTCCGGCACCTCCCCCATTCTCCAGGATCTTTCAAAGATGATGGAGAGCGGCTTAGCTATGGCATCTACCAGCTCCCGCAGCACTCTGGGGTGCATCCCATCAGGGCCCATGGATTTGTGGGTATCGAGTTTCCTTAGGTGCTCTCTGACCCAATCTTCCTCTACCCAGGGCAAGTCTTCCTCTCTCCAGGCGTCTTCTCTTGTCCCTACGGCCTGGGGCTCTAAAGGGCTGCCCTTGGTAAACACCGAAGCAAAGAAGGCATTGAGCAACTCTGCTTTTTCTGTGTTATTTGTAACCAAGGTGCCCATCCCGTCCTCCAGCGGACCCACGTTTTCCCTGATCTTCCTTTTGCTGTTAATGTATTTGAAGAATTTTTTTTTTGTTATTTTTAACGTCCCTTGCCAGCTTGCCTTCCAGACGTGCCTTAGCTTTCCTTGTCGCATCTCTGCACTCCCTGACTACGTTCCTGTATTTCTCCCAGGGGGCCTGTCCTTTTTTCCACATTCTGTATACCGCTGCCTTCTGCTTGAGCATTGCCACAAGCTCCCGGCTCATCCACGCAGGTCGCCTGCCCCCTCTGCCTCCCTTCCTACACACAGGGATGCACTGCTGCTGGACGTGGAGGAAGTGCCGCTTGAAAACTAACCAGCTCTCTTGGGCCCCCCTTCCTTCTAGAGCACTAGCCCATGGGATTCTACCGAGGAGGTCTCTGAAGAGGCTAAAGTTGGCCCTCCTGAAGTCCATCGTCGCAAGGCTACTTACAGCCCTGCCTCCTCCTCGTTGAATCCTGAACTCCACCAACTCATGGTCACTGCAGCCGAGGCTACCCCCCACCTTAACATCTCCTACTAGGCCCTCCCTATTTGATAGCACGAGGTCCAGTAGCCCACCTCTCCTCGTCGGCTCCTCCACAACCTGCGTCAAAAAGTTATCGTCGACGCTCTGCAGGAACCTCCAGGACTGCTTATGCCTGGCTGTGTTGTCCTCTCAGTTGATGTCGGGGTAGTTGAAGTCCCCCATGAGAACCAGGGCCTGTGACCAGGAGGCAACATCCAGCTGCCTATAGAAGGCCTCATCAACCTCCTCGTCTTGGTCAGGTGGCCTGTAGCAGACACCCACCACAGTGTCTCCCACATTAGCCTGCCCTCTAATCCTTACCCACAAGCTCTCAACTCGCTCATCCTCGACTCCCAGGTCGAGCTCCATGCATTCCAGTTGCTCTCTCACATAAAGAGCAACTCCACCACCTCGCCTTCCCAGCCTGTCCTTCCTAAAGAGCACATAGCCTTCCATGGCAGCGCTCCAGTCGTGCGAGCTATCCCACCACGTCTCTGTGATTCCGATGAGATCATGACGCTGGGACCGCACACAGATCTCCAGTTCATCCTGCCTATTCCCCATGCTTCGCGCATTGGTATACAGGCATTTCAGGGAAGCAACAGAGGCCACAGGTTTCCCAGGAGGGGTGAAAGAGGACACTCCGGGATCATTTCCTATCCTCACTTCCCCACTACCATACTCCCGCTGGACGCCATCTGACCTGGGCTGTGCGGTACTGCTTGCCGTGTCAGTGTGCCACTCCCCTTCCCCCTTCTTGCCTAGTTTAAAGCCCTCCTAACCAGGTTGGCCAGCCTTTTTGCAAAGAGACGTGTGCCCCTCTTGCTAAGATGAGTCCCATCATTCCCCACTAGCTGTTGGTCATCAAACAGAGACCCATGGTCATAGAAGCCAAAACCCTGTTGCCAGGCCCAGCGGCGCAGCCAGTTGTTAAGCTGCCATATCCGCCTTCTCCTCCTTGAGTCCATTCCCCTCGTTGGCAGAATGGAGGAGAACGCCACCTGGGCACCTGTACCTTTGATGGCCATCCCTAGGGCTCTGAAGTCTTGCTTGACGTCCCCATGCAACGTCCCCCCCTCATTTTCCCCATGGCATCATTAGCACCCACATGAAATAATAGTAGAGGATAATAGTCAGACTCATGAACAATTCTTGGGAGCCTTTCTGTGACATCCTTTATTTTGGCCCCAGGCAAGCAGCAGACCTCTCTGGATGAGGGGTCCGGTCTACATATCGGTGCCTCCGTGCCCTGCAGCGTGGAGTCACTCACGACGATCACCCGCCGCTTCTTCCGGGTGCTCCTTTTCACTTTAGGGGGAGCAGCCTTGCTGCATGGATTAGACTGCCCCTCTGTAGAGATCCCCTTAGACGGGCCTTGGTTCAAGGCCTCCTCTATCTGATTCACATGTTCCAGGGCCTCGTACCTGTTGAACGTGGTCACCGGTGGAGGTGAGGTGGGCCGTGGAACAATCTTCCCAATCTTCCCAATCTTCCTCTACCCAGGGCAAGTCTTCCTCTCTCCAGGGACTGAGATTATGAAATCCCAGGCTGAGTGGCACTACACAGTCACTGCACAAGAGGAATCTTGAATCCAGGAAGGCAGTGCATCAGTTAGCACATTTGGATGTCCATCACTTTCTGCAGCATTCCAAAAGCTATCAAAGGTCCCTCACATTTCCTGGCAACCTCTCCTTTACCTATTCAGGATTTGAAAGGAAATTTTAATTTCTGACACATTATTTCACACTTAATCGCTAAAAGCACAGTCACCTGCTTGCATTCAGATTGGACGTGGCACTCACCTTTGGTGACCAGCAAAGCATTTGTCCTCGTAATCATTAACGCTTTAAAAAACATTAACGAAGGACAGGATACAGCCTGAAAGGTAAGCGCTATAGTTAGCCAGCAGAAAGGAGAAGCATTTCAGAAAATCAGGACAAGATATTAGGCATAGTTTAGTAGGTCTTCATTTTCTAGGGACTTTAACAGTCTCTAAACACAGACCGAAACATGCAATGAAGAACCCATAGATGATAATTTCCCATGTCACCCACTCTTTCAGAGCATCATGAGAGTTTAGCAATGTGTGCAGGGTGAGATGGCAGAGCTGAGCTCGAGGCAGAGCCATGTGAAACTACACTGTTTTCCTGGAGATATCTTGGGTAAGTGAACAGTCCTACTTGCTACCACGTAAATGCCCTCCTGGCTGGTCCCTGTGGAGTGTCCTGCTACTTGAGTGCTGTTACACAGCCCAGCCACTGCACTGCAGAGCAAATAAAGCTGCCTTATACCTGCCCCCATCAACAGGTAACAAGGCTCACCAGCAGTAGGTGGCTTTTCATTTTACCAGACATTTTTTTTTTTTTTTACTTTAAGCTAAAGTATACTTTACATGTTGGTATACTGTTGTTTCTCACGCATCCATATTTTCAGGATTCACCAGGATGAGAGCTTCTAAGGAAGCTTGAGCATTGCTTCTGTTACTTAGTGCAGGAATTTCTTTGAGTGGCACTGAAATCCAAAGGGTTTGTATTACTCGTTGTTATTATGTAGAAATACAGTTGAAAGGAAAGATTATATCATCCAGATGCATTCGTCATAGTCTGTCTCCCCATCTATCGTTGCTGAGTGTTTTTAAAGGAGCGTGCGGGTTCAGCTCAGCTCTTCCATGCAGGTTAGCACATCAGCATGGCTGATCGCTGCTCTCATGCTGATGACACAGCTCGCAGGCTGGGCAGCCTCCTCCCAATGGGGACCCCTTGAAATGTTTGCACCCCTGAGACATACACCTTTTACCATGACTAGTTTCAGAGAAGGCTGAGGCTTTTTGTCCCACAAAGGTAGGTAGTGCAAGAGCAGTGAAGCTCTCCAAGCAGAAGGTGCTGGAAGGAACTGCCATGCATGGGTTCTGTGATACTCTGAGCCCTCTTTAACACTTCTTTCCCAGAAAGATAGGACAGTCAAAGTGCTTGGCAATAGCTTACTTTCTTCAAAGTCTATTGCCAAATTTCTTCAATAACATCACTCATTTTAATAAGTTAAACACATATAAAAACAAGCACTGATTTTTGCATTTGGCAAATAACTGTCTTTGGCAGCAAGAGGGTCACAGCTAATACAGAGATTGCTTCCACGGTGGTGTATTTTGTAGGCCAGCAGAGTTACACGGGACTGAGTTCCAAGGCAAGCACTCAAAGAGCTAGGAGGTGCTATAATTAAGGTACACAAGGTTAGGAGGTGCATAATTACATTCAACCATAATTACATCCACTGGTGCATATGCTTTATGACATAGTCTTCAATTACATAACCACCTCCTTTCTTCTTTTCCCTATGGGATCGTCGCCTGTATCAGGGCTGTCCTCATGGAAGAGTGCTGCAGGATTTCCTAAGTTGCCACTAATCATGTTGTTTAGGACACTGGAACCAGCAGGGGTGTCTGCATTGCACCCTGTTCAGGGCAACAGCCTGCATGTGAAATTGGGCTGGTGATCTGAGGCATGACAAATCTTAAGGTTCACAACTTAATCTTCTCATGCAGATTTGCAAAAATTTTCAGATTTGCATGTCTGGCTTGCATATTATTGAAGTCTATATTATAAATCTCTGCTGATATGCAGTATCTTTATGAGCTGCTTTCTGAACTATGGGATAGAAAGCCACTTACCAAAAAAGTGTTTTTTTTTTTTTTTTTTAAAAAGGCCTTATCCAGCTTCTACTTCTGAATGAAATTCTCACTGACTTAAACAGAAGGATCATATCTCCAGTACTTCTGCTATCCCAGCAAAGCACTGTTCAGTTTAACCAACATAACAGAAAAAACTCTGCATAAGTTACACCTAGCTTATTCTTCAACACATATATACACATGGTGTGACAAACTAAAAGGCTACTATTGTTGCTTACACAGAAAAAATGAGCTGTTTTGTCAGAGATAACTGGCAAACCTCTGAGGCAGTGCTCATCTCTTATAAACACTCATGTCAGCATAATTAAGTAATACTACTTGTATTGTGAGCAGCTAATAGCAAACTTCCCTAATTGTTTCTCATTAATATCTCCACACTTCTGAAGCATGATAGAATCACACTTTCAGTGATGTTTCTGAAATAACTAATGCAATACAGAAAAGTAGTTTTTAATGATCTTAGGTGTTTGTCTGAAGTGAGTGTAAATAATCTATATAGCAATAACACTGGCGATACTAAAACACAGTCCCAAATGACAAGCTAACCTAAGCTTGATTTTTAAAGACACTGTTAAACTATAAATCTCTTTATCATGCAGTGCTAGAAAACTATTATATCATTGGTTTATAGTATAAGGGTACTTGAAAATTCAAGATTAAGTTAACCGGGTGAAGGATACAAAGACCTTGTTTTTGTTTTCGTGACTGTTTGAATTTGTTTTTACATTTCTTCAGATTTCAGAAGCCAAAGTATGCAACTGTCTATCAAATAAATATGCTGTACACAAAGGGAGTTACAGACTTACTAAGGAAGTCCAAACAAGGAGAGATCACAGATTTCAGAATGAATTGGTTTTTAATTTGCTGTGACCGACTCAGAAACCATTCTGTAAAGTAATTCAGTGAGGATACTTGCCTCCCTGCAGTAGACCACTTGGCACATCCTTCTTATTCAGTACCACAAGTTCCATCAATAAAATCTTAGCAAGATTATTGGCAGCAGGAATGGAACTATTTCTACCCTCATTCAATCACACTGGACAACACAGACCTGTTATGACTCAGTGCCCTTGGAACAACTGGAGAAGGTTGTCTGATATATTACATTACACCAGGATAAATAAGATTAAAGATCTTATTATATATCTGGAAACAAGTGTATTAATAAAGCAGCATTCCCTTCCTCTGCTCGCCCACAGCAATAAATACTTTTAGCCTCAGTCTCATATTTATACCCTGTTCATAAACACACAAAGTTTTGTCACTAATATCTAGTATCTATTTATTTACTGTAGTTCATACTACTGGTGGCATCTTTCCATGTTTCTACTTTTAAAAGCTAAACATCATGCTGCAGTCATAAAATCACACTCAGTCAATCAGATTTTACTATCAAGGAAGGATTAACTATATCACTTCTGGGGCTGCAGATTACAGTCATCTTACTGCTTACTCCTATAATTACTACCCACTCAAGTGTCGCCCTGCTTTTAGTTTCAACAAGGAGCCACATGGATACCAACCATATAGATTGCATGCAGCAGCAGCCTGGTCAGTAGTTGCTCTCACCAGTAATTGTCCACTCTGCCTTTATGAGTCAGTCTCTAGGAGACAGTTTAGGCTTCTTATTTCAAACAATTCTATGCTCGAGATTGAATGAACTGTCTTGCTAAGTTTCCTTAACTGAAAAACACTACTGAAAGATCTTATAGGTTTCCATTTTACAGAACCATTCATAGAACCTGGAAACAGTACTAACACATATTAGTTAAATAATATCATTGCTAAAGTAAATCTAGCCCTTACACAAAACACAGTATATTCTCTTTTTAAAGTTGACCACTAACTTACCTTAGCAGATACTTAAATATTTGATTACCCTACATTCTGTCAAATATTCTGTCAATTCTGGCCTACAAAATACACCATGACCATAGAAGCAATCTCTGTATCAGCTGTGACCCTCTTGCTGCCAAAGACAGTTATTTACCTAATGCAAAAATCAGTGCTTGTTTTTATTCTGCCTACCTGGCTCAGGTAACAGAGCTGCACTACCTTTCAGCAGAGCTAGGTCAGTAAATTTCAGGTGGAGTTCATCCCATACAATAGCCTCCTGAAAACACATCTGATTCATATTTAGTTAAACTTTAACACTAACTCTGAGCATTGCTTTTATGGTCATTTTCTTTTTATGAAAAGGAATAAGCATTAAAATTTTAATATTTTTCTCCACAGATCAAAAAAATCCACTCAAAAGAATTAGAGAATTTTTCAACAGATCTTACAGCTGACTAAATTCAAAACAAAACAATTCGTTGAAATAAAAGTGCCATAAAAATCATTTTGTTGAGTTGAAATATAGAGCCTCAATTAAAAATATGTCAAAATTAAAAATGTTAAAACATTTTAACTGATACTAACTCTGACTGACAAACCATACCAAGAAACTCTTTCCCCA
Source organism: Tinamus guttatus (assembly GCF_059628265.1). NCBI lineage: Eukaryota > Metazoa > Chordata > Aves > Tinamiformes > Tinamidae > Tinamus > Tinamus guttatus. Next base: position 25,448 of record NW_028288949.1, read on the forward strand.
CTTGCTCTTAAGAACTATTGTACATGTAGCACATGTACATGTAGTAAAATACAGGTTCGGCTTGTAGACTTGCCTGCAATTTAGGTGCCTAATGCTTCCTATTAAAATAACCTGTGTTCAATTGCTTTTAAATTTGCCAAACTGTAACTGTTTGATCTGAAATTCTCCATGCCAGGTATATTTCCCAAGCTGGTTTTGAGGAAACAAGGAAAATTCTAGCAGAGAATTATTTTGGATGCTTCTGAAATCAAAGCATGCTATTATTTTATTTTAATAATAATAATAAAATATTTAGTACCTATGTTTTAGAGTAAAGAACTAAAATCTGTCAGAGTGACTTTTGCTGTTTTGAGTACACTCAAAATGTACTTTTTGCTCTTCTCAGGAAGATACATCCACACTTATCCAGACTATGTACCTCCGAAAACACATACTTCACACATCTTCAGTTAGGACTTGCTGCAATTATATACCTGAAAGTCTCTGATACCCCTTGAAATGCTCCCACAGTTCTTGGAGTGGGCTCAGCTGCAAATGAGTCCCTTCTCCCAAATAACTGTGCTCCCACCAGGCCACAGCCCCAGGGCTGAAGCTGGGCAGCCCAGAGTGTCCCTGCTAGAGCAGGGGGTTGGACTAGATGATCTCTAGAGGCCCCTTCCAACCTCAACCATTCTGGGATTCTGTGAGTCACCGCTGCTCAACAGCTCAGGCTGCAGCAAAACAAGCCTGCAGAGCGGAGATCAAGCAGCTTGTCCCTCCTGTGCCCTCAGTAACACATTTCCTGGCAACAGATAGGGTGGCAGGAGGGAGCTACCTGACCCAGTGCCGAGGGAACAAGCTGCAAGGGAACTCACTGAACAGTTTTGCTAGATCTCAGATCTAAAGCACAAATAGATTGTGGGCTACACTAGGTTGTTGTACATAAATCAGTGTTGTAGAAAAGATTATCCAGATAATATCTCATTATTTCTTTCATGCTCTCAATGGACTGTGCATGTATAATTAACAACAAAATGTACTTTCTGCCCTGTGTTTCATAATGTAACCTAATCATTGTGTCCTTGTGAAATGTATTTGAAACAGATATTATATCTTTCCATGCCAGGGACATTTTTTTTTCCCCCAAACTGCCCATGTTTTATTCCCTTTGTGCAGGGGTCACCAGCACCTCAGATCTATGAAACTAGTAGCATCAGTGTTTATAATGCCCATGCTAAGGGGACCCCAGCTTTCCTAACCCAGGCTCATTGGTCTCTATTATAAGAAAATTCAGTGCCAATATATTCTGAAGAAACATTATAGATTTATTTGCAAAATCATTCTGCAGTAGCACAGTAAGTCATACCTGTGCAGCAGAACTAAGCACCTGAAGAGGTTTGGTTCTTTCGCCAAGTTGGCACTTGTCCTCCCTTCCTTTTCAAACAGGCAGTCTCAATTCCTGCTCTGGGTACAGACTGACCACCAAATAATAATAACAAAAAAAAAAACAAAAACAAAAACAAACAAAAAAAAAACGGCTACTTTTTCACCTGTTCAGGATTAGCTATCACTTTATCAGCTTTGGACACCAACAAGAAATAGCATCCCTTCCGCTGAGAACAAATCTGTCTCCTGGAGCCTAGTTTGACATCTTCTAATTTCTGTGTGCTCAGAAGGATAAACACATGATACATCAAAGGTAATCATCACCAGTCCAACCTGGGCACAGCCTGGTTTTATTAATGTTCCATGCAGTATCTGGTTTTATAAAACTGATTGTATTTCAGATCTTCTGCCAGAATTTTAGCTGCAACCTATTTTGGAGGTTGGGCCATGGTTGGCCTTTAGCAACTAAAGGGCTTAGTAAAAGAAGAGGAAGAAATATAAATTACTCTATTCCTTGCCAAGTGCAGTCTCCTAAGCTTAAAGCATATGTTTCAGATAATGCGTTGACTGAATTTCTGAAGACAGCAACACTTTAATAGAGAGGAAAGGAGAGGGAGAAGACCAGTTTTTGGCCTGGTAATGGCTGAAATCATAAAGTATTAGCTCTGCAAAAAGTCATCATCTGTTAAAGACTAAACAATATCTGTAAATCAGAAGATGACAACTCAATGGAGAAAACACAACTCATCTTGGCTAGTTAAAAAGACTATTTGTAATAATAACTTGGAAGTATTACTTACCACTTTCCACCTTTTATGGAGAAAATCACTGCCTTTGCAAAAAAAAAAAATCAAAGCATGAAGTTACCCTTTATCATATGGATAAATATTTCTCTGCTCAGCTTCCTTATAAAAGTTTGTAGGTCTCACAACTATGCATTGAAAGGAAACCATCTCAGGCTTAAAATTTCCTTTAAGCTCTACATTTGCTTTTACTTTCAGAAAGTGCTTTAGAAAGCTAGAACTCTTCAGCAGTGAGTTACGTTGGACAGTTCTACACCGCTGCCCTGCAGAAAAATGCAACTTGTTTTTTTTTTTTTTTTTTTTTTTCCTCCTAAGAAAAGATTTATTTGAAAGGGAAAAGTCCCATGAGATCAAATTGACCTGCTTTTCACTGGTCACTTCATTTCACCAAGCTATTCTACAAAAAGTCTAATAAATTATGTCTGGTAAAAGCATGTTTTCTACTGAGGCTTTCACATATCTTGATTAGAAGACATTAAGAGCTGACAAGTCTAGCATTTTTCTGAGCAGTTTGTTCCAATAGTTAATCTCATTCACTACCAAAAATGATGTTTCCTTTTCTCTTTGAATCGACTGGCCTTGGCCTCCAATCGATATTCTCCTACTAAAGAACCTTTTAACATATAATGACAATACCTAGAGACTATAATCAAGACATCACATAACCTTTTTTTGTTTTTTCCTAAGATGAATAGATAAACCTTTTTAATTTCTCTCTTTTTTTTTTTTAAGCTGTTTTCTCCAGCTCCCAGTAAATTCTGTAGCTCTGGATCAAACAGAAGGTTGATCTGAACAGCATCCTATCTCCAACAGCAGCTAAAAGCAGATGCCTAGGTGGAGTAAGTAAATAGGGCTAGCATATCTGATATTTCCTTCCACACACTTCCGATCACCCTCCACTTTTCAGGGACTTCCTCAATGAAGGGTATTTAGTTACATCCCATCAATTTCCTGTGGGAGTCACTGAAAGGAGCAGGAGCTTAAGGTTTAGGACCAGAAGCCATTTTATTGAGCATCAGACCAAACATATATTCTCCGAGTATGTGAGCATACACTGTCCACGTGCTCCACGCGCTCCCTCCCTCTGCCTCCAGCCAATTCCTTGACTCTATTGCTATCTGGGTCCAATCCTGCTAACGGACAACAGGTAAACAACCAGAGATCGGTGCGCACGGCCTGTGTTTTAGGTTTCTCTATCTGCTACTCTGTTATTCCTAACTTTCACAGTTTCTCACTCCTAACTTTCACCGTTCCCACAGCTTCCCACAGTTTCTCACGGTTTCTCAGTTTCCCACATGTCCCCCTTTTTTGTTTTCTAGCACCAGGCATAGTTAAGGACCCAAAGCACAATAGCCAAGGAGTTGGTTTTGGCAACGCTGTAAAACCCCCCAACAGTTCAGCAAGTTCTTCTTCTTTTCTTCAACGGTGGTGACTAAATTTGCATTCTTCTTTAAAACAGTCGTTATCATTCTTTAAACTAAGGCACGTATCAATTGTATGAGACATGGCAAATACATACAAGGGATTATGATCACAGTTAGCACTATACATCCCATTACAAATATTCATTTGAGTTCAGTTCCCCAGGTGCATCAAGGTTACCCACACATTCTCTCAAGATTGAAGAGGTGGTGCTGGCATTGCAGTGATCGCTTTGGTTGCAGCAAGTCCATAGAGGATTAGTCCTCCGATGATTGTCGGAACTCTTTCTCGGGACCTTCTCCTCTCTCTGCAGTCGTCAGTGTTGATAATGCTGGCTTTATCCATCACGCCGGTACCCAACGGTTTCGTCCTGCACCATGAATACAAGTATACCCTCGCCCCCAGGTTATTAGAGGTACTGGGCCCTCCCATTTTTGCGTGTGTAAGTCTTTATACATTACTTTCGCCTGTCCCTCACTTTGTGGCCCATTCCTTGCCTGATGATTATGTTCAATTGGGATCAACCCGTGTTCTTCCCGATTTAGAAAATTTAATACATACATTGCCTTATTCAAACGGTCCTGGAGGGTGTACCCTTCACTCTCCCTTTTTTGTTTTTCTAGCATCATTTTCAGAGAGCCATGAGCACGTTCCACTATGGCTTGCCCTGTGGGGGACTGTGGAATTCCCGTTACATGCCGGATCCCCCATATCTGGAAAAATATTGTTAACGCACGAGAACTGTACGCCGGCCCATTATCGGTTTTTATCTGAGCTGGCACCCCAAGCATTGCGAAAGCGCTCAACAAATGTCTCTTTACATCCTTCACGCCTTCCCCACAGTGAGCAGTAGCGACTATCACACCCGAAAAAGCATCCACAGACACATGGACATACTTTAACCTCCCAATCTCTGGTATGTGTGTCACGTCCATCTGCCACAGCTGGCCAGATTGCCACCCTCGTGGGTTTGTCCCCACCACAGACAGGATCTGCTGCATTTGGCAGTCCCGGCAGGCTGATATGATGTCCCACGCCTGATTCATAGTTAGTCCAAACATGCGTTTCAATGCGCGAGTGTTCTGGTGGAAGAATTGGTGTGACAGTTCTGCTTGTTTCATTAAGTCGAGCAAGACTGCAGCAGCCGTCAATCGATCAGCTATGCGATTTCCTTCTGCCATAGGACCAGGTAGTGTCGTGTGCGATCGGATATGGGTGATGAAATACGATTTCACTCGCTCCTTGAGCGACCTCTGTAATCGTCACAAGAGGGAGAAGAGGTGAGGATTCGTGACCTCCTTCAGGCGGGCTTGTTCTATTCGAGCCACCACCCCTGCTACGTAGGCCGAGTCAGACACTACATTCAGTTCTTCTTTGAAATTCTCGAAGGCCCACGTTACTGCAGCTAATTCTACTACCTGTGGAGATCCTTCCACTACTTCCACGTGTTCTTTCCAATCTCCATCCGTCGTTTTCCAGACTGTGACTGCCTTTCCAGTGGATCCCGACCCATCCATGAACACGGTCAGGGCATCTGCTATTGGGATTGGACTGAGCAACGTCTTTTCTATCAAGTTCGTAACATTAATCAAGGCAAAAAACGGGTGACGAGGCAAGCGGGCGTCGAGCTTGCCTGGATAGTCAGCCAGGGCAGCTTGGAATTCCAGGCTGTGCTGCATCAGCCAGTTTAATATCTCCAGCGTAGACGGAATAAGAATCTGCCTTGGCTCCGCACCCGTAAGCTGAATAATTCTCAAACGGCCTTTCCCAATGACTTGAGCTAGCATTTCTGAATGGGTGACGATGGTTCTTGGTGCAGAGCGTGGCAGGAACACCCATTCCAGTATTCTTACAGGTTTTGTCGATTGGTTTTCTTGCTGTCCAATCAAGCCAATGGGTTGTCTAGGTCCCTGCAGGATCATTAAGTCCACACCTAACTCTGGGCAGACCCTATGAGCCTGTCGATGTTGCAACGCCTCTTTGACTATTTGCAAACTCTTCTCCGCTTCTGTCGTTAATTCTCGTCGGGAGGCTGGATCTGGGTTTCCTTTTAGCAGTTCGAATAATGGACTGAGTTGTTTGGTTGTTACTCCAATGGTGGGGCGGACCCAATTGATGGCCCCAAGCACCTTCTGCAAGTCATTGAGGTTTCTGATTTTTTTGAAATATGCGTAATTTCTGAGGCTGGACTTCTCGATTGGTAATCGTCCACCCCAGATATTGCCGTGGTGCTGCGTCTTGCACCTTTTCAGGGGCAACCACTAGGCCCGCTTGAGTCACCTCCTTTATCAGTGTGTTCGTAACAGTCTCTAGCTCCGTAGCTGTGCTGCAAGCAATTAGAATGTCATCCATGTAGTGATAAATAATTGCAGTCTTGTGCCGTATCCACATAGGGCTCAATACCTTCACTAAGAACCATTGACATAGGGTGGGACTATTCTTCATGCCCTGCGGCAGCATTGTTCACTGATATCGTCGGTGTGGTTCTGCTGCATTTACTCCTGGTATAGAAAAAGCAAATTTGCCCGAGTCATCAGGATTCAACGGGATCATATAAAAACAGTCTTTCAGATCAATTATTTTTATTCGCCAATCTGCTGGAATCATGGTTGGGAATGGCAACCCTGGCTGTAAGGCTCCCATATCTTCCATGACTTCATTAATTTTACGTAGATCTTGTAGTAATCGCCATTTCCCTCTTTTCTTATTAATGACAAACACAGGTATATTCCACGGGCTGGTGGACGGCCGAAGGTGGCCTTGACGTAGTTGGTCTGCGACAAGTTCGCGAAGGTGGTGCAGCTTCTCCACAGGGAGGGGCCACTGATCCACCCACACTGGCTTGTCCCTGAGCCACGTGAGGGCGGGAGTCAGCTGCGCGTCAGCGGCCCCCTAGGTAAAATGCAGCGTCGCTCCCCATTGGCCGAGAACATCCTGGCCCCAGAGGGTTACAGGAACAGGCAGGATATAGGGGCGTAGAGTTGCTACCCGCCCCTCCGGACCTTCAATCAAAATCGAATAGGAGCTGACGCACGGAGCTACCGCGCCCCCCACTCCCGTGACTTCCAGGGGCGTGGCTTGGGTCGGCCATGTTGGCGGCCAATCTTTCTGCGCAATAATTGTTACATCGGCCCCGCTGTCTATTAAACCCGCTATTGTGCACTTGGCCGCCCCAGCTGTCAGCTGGGCAGACCACATTGGTCGTTGTTCTGCTTGTATCTGGGTCAGCCAATAGACCTGGGCTATCGGATCCCCGGCACGCACCTTTTGGGGTGGACAAGGTGCCGAGACTTGAGCATATATTCCGTGCTTTTCGGGTGAGGGGATTAACAGAGGTGTTACCCAAACGCTCGACCCTTCTGATCCCAATACTAGAACTGGTCCCTCCTTTCGCTGTATGACCCGCAGGGGAACCTTTTGGGGATCAGCGGTGGTCCACTTTACTGTCCATCCTGCCTCGGCGGCCGTTCCCAATTGAAATTTATGGGAGCCGCTATCTCGGGATCCACGTCCGTGGCGTGCATTATTTGTGTCCTCACGCGAGCACCGCCCCGCCCCCCCCGCGCTGCTCTTCCCTTTTCCCCCCTTAGGCAAAATTCGCCCATCTCGTAATGCCTTCCCTTTTCACAGCGGGGGCAGGGTCCCGATGCCGCAGGCGGTTTACAGCGCCGCGGACAGTCTCGCTTAAAGTGACCCATCTGCCCGCACGCATAGCAAGCCCCGGAACCCGCCGACCGAGTCGCGGCAAGAGACGCATAAGCACCGGCAAGCATCTGCAACAGATCGGCCGAGGTATCCTCCATCTCCTGACAGGCTTTAACCATATCAGTGATGGTCTGAGCCCCTCCATTTCTCTGTCGAACCCCACGGATTATATCTCGGCAGACTCTATTAGCATTTCTCTCCGCCAGTTGTTCAAATATCAGCTGCCTAGGGCCGTCCCCAGTCACCTGTCTGTCCACAGAAGCCTTCATTCGATCTAAAAATTTTACATAAGGTTCTCTTTTTTCCTGCGTAACTTTTGAGAAGGGCTCTAAAGCCTTCCCTTCTCTTTCATCTGGGACACTTTCCAGAGCCTGGAGGAAAAGTTCTCGTGATTGTATAATTGCCTCAGTCGGACAGTGCACCTGCACTTGGGGTTGTTGGTATACTCCCTCTCCTATTAACATGTCGACCAGTCAGCCTCACCTCCGTCCCCGGAAAAGTGATGGAACGGCTCATGCTGGCCGTTGTCTCCAAGCACATGGAGGACAAGAAGGTGCTCAAGAGTAGTCAGCATGGATTCACCAAGGGGAAATCTTGCCCGACTAACCTGATAGCCTTCTATGATGAAATGACCGGTTGGATAGACGAGGGGAGAGCGGTGGATGTCGTCTATCTCGACTTCACCAAGGCTTTTGACACCGTCCCTCACAACATCCTCCTGGGCAAGCTCCGGAAGTGTGGGATAGATGAGTGGACAGTGAGGTGGATTAGGAACTGGCTGGATGGCAGGGCCCAGAGAGTGGTGATCAGCGGTGCAGAGTCTAGTTGGAGGCCTGTAGCTAGCGGGGTCCCCCAGGGGTCAGTCCTTGGTCCAGTCCTGTTCAATTTATTCATCAATGACCTGGATGAAGGCACAGAGTGCTCCCTCAGCAAGTTTGCTGATGACACGAAACTGGGAGGAGTAGCCAATACCCCAGAGGGCTGCACTGCCATCCAGAGGGACCTGGACAGACTGGACAACTGGGTGGTGAAAAACCTCATGCAATTCAACAAGGCCAAGTGCAAGGTCCTGCACCTGGGGAGGAATAACCCCAGACACCAGTACAGGCTGGGGACCAACCTTCTGGAGAGCAGCTCTGCGGAGAAAGACCTGGGTGTCATGGTGGATGACAAGTTGACCATGAGGCAGCAGTGTGCTCTTGTGGCCAAGAAGGCCAATGGAATCCTGGGCTGCATTAAGAAGAGCATCTCCAGTAGGTCGAGGGAGGTGATCCTGCCCCTATACTCAGCCCTGGTGAGGCCGCATCTGGAGTATTGTGTCCAGTTCTGGGCTCCACAGTACAAGAGGGATGTGGAGCTTCTGAAGAGAGTCCAGCGCAGGGCCACAAGGATGATCAGGGGCCTGGAACATCTGCCCTATGAGGAGAGGCTGAGGGAGCTGGGCCTGTTCAGCCTGGAGAAGAGAAGGCTGAGAGGGGATCTAATCAGTGTCTATAAGTACCTCAAGGGAGGGAGTGCAGAGGACGGGGATGGTCTCTTTTCAGTGGTGGCCACTGATAGGACTAGAGGAAATGGCCGGAAACTGAAACACCAAAAATTCCATACGAACTTAAGGAAAAATTTCTTGACAGTGAGGGTGACAGAGCACTGGAACAGGCTGCCCAGAGAGGTTGTGGAGTCTCCTTCTCTGGAGATCTTCAAAACCCGCTTGGATGCAGTCCTGTGCCACGTGCTCTAGGTGTCCCTGCGTATGCAGGGGGGTTGGACTAGATGATCTCTAGAGGTCCCTTCCAATCCTAAGCATTCTATGATTCTATGACATTAACCCCTTGCAATGCTGGATTTTGAGAATGTAAATTATCCAAAGATTTTAGATTAGCCAACTCGCGCGCCTCTTGGAGCACAACTGCCTGTTGTACTGGCGTTAGTATCATTCGAAACAGCATTTTAAAATCATGAGCAACCAGCCAGTTGTCTTCCGCGGTTCCTCGAATTAGTGCTTGAGTAAAGGGTGCCTTTAATCCATAATCTGTCACAGCCTTTCGCATTTCCTTAATAATTGTGTAAGGAAGTGGGGTGTGTCGGGGCCCGTTTGTATCACCGAAAATCACAGGATACGCGCCGATTCCTCGCTCCGCCGCCCTCCCCACTTCAATATCACCGTCCCGCAATGCCTCGCGCCTAACCGTTGCCCACGGATTCTCAGTTCTTCCCTTTGTACGACCCCCACCCGGCTCCACTGGTGGTGACACCACAGCCTCCTGCAATCCCCCGTGCGGGGGTTGGGGGGGCTGCGTGTGAAAACCCAAGCCTGGGGAGGGCGGATAAGTATAGGTCGGTGGAGAGCAGTCCTCTAGGCGCAAAGGTAGAGGTTTTGAATCGTTTAGAGGGGGTGGGGGGGCAGTCGCTTCTATCCCTGTTTCTGATGTAGCTGCATATTCTCACAATGCCTCACATACAATACGCCACGAGAGCAACAGTGACGATGCCGTGAGATCCCCTCGGGTAGCCCAGTCCCACAAAACTGCACCGAACTCATCCCAAGCCCCTGGATCGCATATTGTTGTCTCACTTAACACGTCACAAATGTCTAATCCCTATTTTAAAAGACAGATCAAATCCCCGGTTTGGATATCCTGACCTCTCCCGGACCTATCTAAAACATGCTGCATAGTCTGCAGCAATCTTTCCTGCTCCTTTGTCAAGGATCTCCCCATTGTCCTCGACAGCTAGGCTCCCACGTCCCAGTGCCAGAGCTTCCGAGGCTCACACTCGCACCGCGCCAGAGCTTCCGAGGCTCACAATTCCCGAGTGCCAGAGCTTCCAAGGCTCGCACTCCCCCGTGGTTCAGAGCTTCATTACCATTTATCAGTTGCAGTCACCTAGATGTTGTCCTTCGTCCATCCTGTCGAGTTTTCTCCACCACACAATCTTTCCCGTTCGCCTATCTCGGTCCCTGTTCGGGCGCCATTTGTGGGAGTCATCGAAAGGAGCAGGGGCTTAAGGTTTAGGACCAGAAGCCATTTTATTGAGCATCAGACTAAACTTATATATTCTCCGAGTATGTGAGCATACACTGTCCACGTGCTCCACGCGCTCCCTCCCCCTGCCTCCAGCCAATTCCTTGACTCTATTGCTATCTGGGTCCAATCCTGCTAACGGATAACAGGTAACCAACCAGAGACCGGTGCATCCAGCCTGCGTTTTAGGTTTCTCTATCTGCTAATCTGTTATTCCTAACTTTCACAGTTTCTCACTCCTAACTTTCACCGTTCCCACAGCTTCCCACAGTTTCTCACGGTTTCTCAGTTTCCCACAATTTCCTTTCTGAGACTTGAACTTGTTGAGTCTTATTCTAAAACTTAGAGCAGCTACAATGGCCTTGGTAAGGATTTCCACATCATAACTATACGCTACATACTAAGCAACCTACGAACTCCTAAGTACTACTCAAAAATATGAACACCAAAATCACATGCAATGGCTGAGCACATTTTACCATTGCTATATACAGAAGCAGCAACATTAATCTGCCCTTATGCAATACTCTTGCATCCATGCATCATGAGATTGCTTTAAATTTTTTTTCCCATAGTCTCCTAACAATTCACATCAAACTGACTACTATAACTAGCCTTTAGATACTTTTTGGAGTACACTCTACCAAGCTGTATTCATGGCCTATATTTTTAGTTACCACATGCACAACTTTGTCCATGTTACCAAATGTTTAGATTTACTGCCTCAAGCTCTCAAACAATACAGAGAATTTTGTGTGACTGCTTTTCTGAGTTATTTGCAAACTTTATCACCAGTGATATTACATTACTTTCAGATCTTTAAGTATTGAATTCTGCCAGGGCTTCCACTGATTCCTGAGGAACTTAAATCACTACAGACCATGCAGACCCTGTTCAATGATAAGCACTCTCTGAGAAGAGTTAGCTAGTTCTTAATCCATTAAATGTATTTTCTGTTGATACTCTATAGTGCTATTTTGAAAGAAAATATGCAGCACTAAGTCAAGTGGCCCTTATATCAGCCTTTCTACAATCACCTTTGTCAGGCCTGTAATGACCATAAATGATTAGACCAGATTTCTCTGACAAAACCTGTTTTTTGCAGAACTACTTGTACTGAATTCATTATGCTCATCATTTAATTCTTTAGCAGCAGAACAATATTTATTTTTCCATTGATTTGCTGAAGAATGATTTCAGTCTCTCTGATTACTAGTCACCTATTGCCCTTTTTGAACAAGGGAACTCATTAGCACTGTTCTACTTCAATAGCATCTACCCAGTAACCCAAAATTAACAGCAGCGGGAAAAAAGAAAAAAAAGCAAACTAACACATTTTGTAGGTTTGTAGTGCAAGCAATCCAATCCTACTCATGTAAAAATGTTTATTTTTAGCAGATCTTGCTCAACATCCTCTTCACTTCATAATGGACTGGAAAGTATCTGATTGTTCTCATATGATATAATTACACAATGCTGCTTCTTTCTAAATGCAGAAGAGAAACAGTAAATGAAAAACTGTCTTTTTTGTCATTAACAATATTAGCATCTCCATCTAGTAGAAGGTCCGTAAGACAAATGGGATTTTCTGGATTCTTACGATATTAACCTCTATATCTTATTCTTGTGGTTTTTTTTTTTTTTTTTTTGTGTCCCTAACTTTATCATTTTTGACACTTTACAATCCTCATTTTACGTCTATTTCCCACTCCAGACCCCCAATTTCTATTTCATTTACTTCTAGTAACTGCTTTACTGGTAAAGAGTTTGCTTCTTAGGCAAAACTGTTCTCTTTTTAAATTGTAAAATTGCACTTTTCTTTTGCCATTTATTTCTAATATCCTACCACTTCTCATTCACATTTTTTTCTTCCAATTAGTTTTACTTGTGGTCATATATTTAGTCCTTTTAATCCACTGGCAGTAAAGTGTGGGCAAGTATTGGTTGAGTCTATTCTGTTAATCAATACTGAACAAAATTAGGCCATGATTATTGGTTTCTAGGCAACCACCAACTTCCAATCCAGTAATTAATTCATCTTTATCTATCCTATTTATTAATCCTATCTATTATTTATCAGGTCTAAAATAGATTATTTGCTCCTTGGTGCCATTTCTTTTCTATCATCTATACTTTTTACAATTGACAATGATGATTAGGTTTATGGGACTGCCAGCCCCATAAATTGAACTTCCCCCATAACATAACATATTTTTCTTCCAAAATGGGAAGTTAATATTTAACATAGATCTTATTTCACCATCTTATACTTTATGAATATAATATCCATATGCCAGGAAGAAGCAGAATTATTCAAGCAATATGCTGTGCGTAATCTCACGTTCTTTGGCATGTTAATGAAAGAATATTTATCCCAAGATAAACATGAGCATGTGTTGTTTTTAATCTATAAAATAATAGAAAGCATTCAGTAGCTTCTCATAAATCACTATATGCATGGAGCTATTGGCTTTTTCCTGTTATTTTTAACCCATTCCCTGTAACCCTCCTAGAGCTATTGTGAAAATACCCACTCCAACTTCATCCTTCCACCCACTGCTTTCTTTCCTTTACGTCTGACATGAGCTACCACACAGCCTTACTCCTGTCATCTATCTTCTCTAGTCCCTCCAGTAATTGGTTCAGTCCTTCACAGGACTTCAGTTTGTTCTTAAATTCTATAATTTCATAGAGAATACAATAACTTAACATGCATCAGAACAAAATATAAAGGTATCACACAAGTATAACAGCTGTAAAGCTGTTTGGGAAAAGGCTCTCTGTCTTGTAATTTGTCAGGAAGCTAGACTGAACCCAAATCACAATAAAAGCAAACATACCTTTAACCCCCCCCCCCCTCCTTTTGTGAGCCATCAACACCACAGAAGAACACAGAATAAAAATGCAAGTGTTTCTTTTATTGCTGGTAGTGCCTTTCCTCCTCCTCCTCCTCCCCCAAAGCTTAAAATTTGATCACAAGACATTAAAAGAGATACAGGGCAGCAAACCCCCATATTGGTTAGTATTATTTTATAACAATTCACAAATAAATTACCAGACAAATTTCTCAGCTTCTGCACATCTTAGATTTTTTTTTCCAATGCATTGAATTTTGCAGCCCTTTGCAATTAAAAAGTCACATTACTTATACAATTAAAAAAAAATCATCAAAATGTGACCCAAGTGATCCAGAATGATGCACAGTGTGGTGTGAAATACGCTGACATTTCCAGCTCGTTTCATAATCATGTGCCATCACAAAGAAACCATAACTATTGAACACATAATCCCTTACTCAATAGGAAAGCTCTCTGGCTTGGTTTACGCTCCAAGAAATTTTGAAGCATAACCATCCCATCCAAAAATCCTCCAGGTTTCAGAATAAGGTTTCTGTAGTTCATTCCAGCCTGATAAAAAATAAAGCAGAAAGTTAGTATTTCTCGCACGTCGTCTCTTCTCTTCATTTGTTGTGTATTTAAACCCCCCCAAAACTTAAAACAGCTTCTCTCCTTCAAGATTTACTTAAAACCAAATCCAGAATATACCACAAGTATGATTTAGATCCGTTGGAAAGATCGAGACAGCAGAAACTTAACCTGTTCTCCAAGTGGAATTCTTTTTCTTGTGGCTCTGCAGAGTTTTGGAATCGCATAGAGTGCTCAGTTTCTGGCAGATATTCCAGATTTAGCTCACACACAATCTCCAAACAATCTTCAGTAATTGATTAGTCCCATGACTGACAGTCAGCAAAAAGGAACCTAACATCTATGCTCTTAATAATTTCATAATTTCTCTTTCTGTATTCTCTCTCTGGACAACAGATGATAGTTCTATCCATAGTACTGTGGAGTAACACAGTACACAAAATATGCACAAACATACTTCCCTTTGAAAGTATCTTAGAGTAATGGAAAAATCAACTCATGCTCTATGTTTTCAGGAATAAACCTTAATTCAGAAGGAATGGGTGTTTTTAGAAAGAATGATTCAAGAGCTTCTGAGACAACAGTAAAATATGAAGGCTTTCTTAACAAGTCATGCTTCAGATAATGTACCTGAAGTATTTTGGGCCTCTAAGACATGACTATCAATGAGAAAATATTATTTTGCAGGCATAAGTCATAAATATATCTTAATTGAAAAAAACAAGGTTCTTCCTTTCAACTCAAAGCTATGAGATTATAGGAATACACAGCTTCTTGATAGCTGTACTGCAAAAAAGTGTTAATGAACTTCCAAGACTGAAACTGCATTACCAGTTGCATTATCACAATGAACAGCTTACATTTTGCTAATTGCGTTAGTTGTTAGTTACACATCTGAGAGAAATGTGACAGAACATTTAATGTAGACCCCGTTGTGGTATTCGGGTCAAATCACTCCAAATTATAATCTTCAAAAGGTTAAGTTTTACGTTTGCCTTTATGTTCCTTAGAATACTGATCATCTCTAATTTCAAAATAATTATTTCACACTCATGAATTAGACTCTAGCTAGCACAAATGAATAAATTGTTCTTTTTAATTATCTGAGTAAAACTGAATGTTTGGTGTTGGTAAAAACAAGTCTATCTCTACAGACACAGCGTATCACCCTGTTCTAGGGCGAACAGAGACAACTGCAGAGAACGTACTTGAGGCGTTTGACAGTTAAGGAAGTTACAGCGTTTAGTGTTTGCTGAAGAACTGTTACAGATACAGTCTCGCATTAGTTTCCATATCTGTTGCTCAAAACAGGAAGAGAGGTTTTCTTCTAACAGGAAGAGGCAAACCAAATTTCTAAAAACCCAAGTCATGATACCGTAACTGCTTTTCTTTCCTGCTGTTCTGAAAACTAGTCTAAATCTCTAAATACAATGAGTTATAAATTAATACAAAAAAACCTTACTGATATCTGGTGTGTTTTTTTTTTTTAATAAAAAATTACTTGTTCTATCATATTGGTATCTAATATTTGTTTAAAAAAGATTACCCCCATCTTGGGGAGCTCTACTGTGCTTGCATGGAATGGAAGTAAAGAACAACAAAACAAGTTAGAAAATAACTGATCTGAGAAGATTGTATTGCTCTGAAGAGGGACTTACAAGAACATGAGAGCGCATACATGTCTGAGAAAAAACACACACACCATATATATACATGGCATACACACTAGAACAACCATTTTTCTTCCTCACTTCTTAGCCGGGACAGCAAGCTTCATGTTAAAGAGAGGCACCAGTAGCATTTTAGCTGAAGCACAGTAAACATCCACTTGCTTCTAGCATAATTAAATTATTCTCAAGGCTCCCCATGCAAAGACAAAAGAGAGAAACCAAAAACCTACAGAAAAATCAGAATAAAGGGCACTTTAATCCCTAGGGAGAAGTAAAGGTCACAGAGCAATTCTGGAAAATGTAGCTTAAGGTTCTGGCTACACAATCATTCAGAAAAGAGTTTTGAAGGAAGTACGTAAAGATAACAGGGAAAAGTCTGTGATGACACTGGAGAGGGTGTGTCATTACAACAGAAAAGTGTCACAAAGTCTCACAGTCGAGCACCAGCACCCTGGTTCCATCTCTCCCAACTGCAAGCAGCTCAAACCTCCTCCCAACATATAAGAAAAAAATGCTGTTAATATTTTTTTCTCTTACTTAATATGCCATTTATTTTTCCCTTCCCTATGAGTGACAACATTCCCAACATTACTGGGATACAACAATCTGGTCCAATAAGCAAGTGTGTTTTACCCTCATTGTGTACCTGTCATAAATCCCTCGGACTTCAAAATCAACCTTGACCTCCAAACATTGTAAACTGTGCAGGCATATTGAGGAGCAAGGTCTCTGTGAGGGTGAGCCAAAGACCTTTATTTAGGGTTAAACACAACTTATATAGTTTCCGATGCCGGAGCAGCCCCTGCCCTGCCCGGCAGCACGCGGAGCCCAGCAACCCAACCAGCCAATCAGGCAGGTGATCACGCGCCGACCACACGCGAGGCTGTCCAATGAGCTGCCTGGTCACGCGCTGGCCGCGTGGCTGCAGCTCCCGCCTCTCCTGCTCAGCTCCCCCATCTGCCGAGGAGACACTGCCCCTCACCGGCCCCAGGCTGACTGCAACAAACTGGAGTTTGACAGACACTTCCTTCCTCATAAAACTCCTTTTCCCACAACGCTCATTGGCCTCATCATTACTGTTATCTGGCCCCTACCCCATCTCCTCTTGAGACTCCTCTCTTTGTCCAGGTTAAGGTTTAATCTTGCTTTGTTTCTAGCAGTTTTGGTTGCTGTGATAAAGAGAAAGAAGAATGAAGGCAAATTCCAGGAGAGAAACAGGGAAGTGGAGCACTTTTTCCTCTGTCCCATGCTTCTCCCTATATACAGTTACTGGGTAGAGGCAAAAAAGAACTAGTGCTGGCTGCTGAATTCTCAAAGGTGGGTGAGTGGGACAAGAACACCAAAAAGTCTTTCCCAAGATAAAGCTACAGCACCCCCAGCCACAGGTCTAAACTAACACTATCAGCTCTGAGAAACAAAAGAGATCACCAAAATGGGCAGGGCTACTAACCGCACTGCTAGCTTCCTTTCTGCTGGAGGAAAAGGAGCTCAAAGGATTACACAGGGGTAAAAAGATCATGAAATTTGGAACCCATTAATAATTTAAACTTTGAAAGGCATTTGGGAGAAAAAAAAAACAGAAAGAAAGAAAGCAGAGTTTCTAAATAATAGTTTTCTCAATAATAACTACATAAATAAACATCATCAACTTGAGGCACTATTGCGCAAATAGAGCACTATTATACAACCTTCACAGCAGAATAACACATTCATTCTTTCGGTACAAGAGTATGGATCTCGACATTAAAGTCAGTTACGTTGGTCAACTAACACAGAAAATATGTATTAAGAGTCATAAAATAATTGTAAATATTTGATCTTAGGTAAAAGTTACATTAAAATCTACATGTTCTTCAAAATTTTCAGATGG
This sequence comes from Tinamus guttatus, assembly GCF_059628265.1. NCBI lineage: Eukaryota > Metazoa > Chordata > Aves > Tinamiformes > Tinamidae > Tinamus > Tinamus guttatus. The sequence continues at coordinate 42,728 of NW_028288949.1, forward strand.
TCTTCTACAGCAATAAAGTTACTTATACACCTTTTTCCTTTGTTCTGCTGAATTTGAAAGATGCAGTAGAACTACTTGAAACATTAAACCTATGGATCATGCTGACTGCAATAAATCTCATTTTAGGGATGAAATACAACTGACTTTTTAGGTTAAAAAAATACACAGTACCTTCCTTAGGATTCATTATTCCCTCTTGTTTTCCATGGACATTTTTTATAGCTGCTTTAAACACTTCAGAGGTATTCATTGTACTGGCCATCATAATCACCTGCCAGATGTCCAAAAGTAGCTGGCATGCTTGTTCCTTAAGTAGTACATTAACAGTAATGTATTTAAACCAAATTCAATAATTTCATTGATGAATATTATAGTTCAGCAATAGAAAAAAATAACGCATCCTCAACTAATCTGAAACCTATGACAAAGGGTCTGAGTATGCCTCTAAGTGTGTCAACTATACTCCACTGCCTATAAAGGACATCTGGTTTCCTATTGCAGGCCAGTTACACATCTGACACAAATGTGACAGAACATTTAATGTAGACCCTGTTGCGGTATTCAGGTCAAATCACTCCAAATTATAATCTTCAAAAAGTTAAGTTTTACATTTGCCTTCATGTTCCTTAGAATAATTAAGATCATCCCTAGTTTCAAAGTAATTATTTCAGGTTCATAAATTAGATTCTTCTAAGAAAAACTTTATTTTATTTTGATTTTTTTTCCCCCTCATTACAAGCATAGGAAAAGTAAGGTATGTTTACTCAAAGCATTTGGACATGCTACAGAAAAGTTTCACAGTAACATACCTGGGGTTGCAGGTATTCCTAGAATCTCCAAGCAGTTTTTGGCATATTCCTCCGCTGGGTCAATAGATGACTTTGTATGGAGAGCCTGATCAACCTTGCTCAAAACGATCTGACCGAGAGTTAGAAGACCTGGTTGGATAATAATGTTCAATTAATTACCAATCAAAGTAACTGGAGTTTCTTTAGCACCTTTTATTCAAAGCTCTCAGCTCACATCCTGAATTAGTAGAATTTTAATTGAGGACAAAACTTGGAGTTATGTTATTATTCGCTTTTGAATACTTCAGTTAGAGGGTTATTTTTAGAGGCATATTTTTAACAAGGAAATCACCATCATAAGCTCCATTTTTCCATTACTCCCATCATGGATTGAAATCGAATTGATGTAGACACACGAAAATAAAATTTCAGTACTTAAAATGATGCTGTCAGTTGTTGTCCTTTTCATTACGCCATTTAACTCAAGGTTTACACAGATGGTGGTCATATATCTATCGCTATTACCAGACACTGCAAAAAGCAGCAGCTATTGCTGCTGCTGCTGCTTTAGGCTTTGCTTTTTGAAGAAGCTACAAGATATGAACCTTTGCCCAGATAAGATGCTTATGCAGCTACAATGCTTGTACTAGCCAGCAAAAACAGGCACTTCTCATTTCAGGGCAGGGAAGCAGGAGGAGGCAAAACAGCTGCAGGTTTATGAGATATAGTTTTAACCATTTTTGGTAAAACTTGAGTTTGGGAGAGACTTGATTACAAGGAGTGAGAGAATGGGATGAGGGGAAATGGCATGGGATCACAGTCTTGGTGTGGAAATACAGATAAAGTGCTATGAGATGTAGAAAGAAACTGGATTGAGACTGGGGAGACTTAGACTAGGGAGGCAGTGTATCTGTCTACAAGAAGGTGAGAAACATGGGCCTAGGGTTCTGTTTTGACAAGTCAGGAGGTTTACAAGCAATGTTATAAATGCTCAGTAAACTTGCAAACAATTTCCATGTATGTGTAGTGTCATGGGCAAATGCAGAAAGCACATGCACAAAATTGGGTGCTTCTATACTAATGCACAGTGTCTATTCTGGGCTACCAAGAAAATGGAAAAATGGGGGGGGGGAAATACCCAACAACAACAAAAAAACACCAACCCCTGTCCCTGTGATCACTTTACATGTATGTGTGGATAGCCTGGGCTGGAAAACCAGGCTATTTATATAGCAGCATCTGTCATCATAGCCTTTTCTAATCATTATAACTCAGGCTAATAAATCCAGGAATTATTCATCCAGTGAACTTAACTTATTTTACTGTAGTGCACACTTAATTATTCATGGCACTGACAGTGATAATATAGACACAGAGGAAGTCTAATTGGACTGTGATGTTTTTCAAAGGATATAATCTTGACCATTTCCTACAATTTTTGATATATTTATATATACATACAGACATACACTAGGGGAGGATGGGGGAGAAAGATACCTGTATTAACCAGTCCAGAGGCAGCAAGATTCTCAAGGAGGGTGTCTGCAACATGGCTCTCATCTTTATAATGTCTTGACATGCGTTGTAGTGGTTCTTTTTCCCATACCCAATTCTCAAACATTTGTGAAGGGACCTCTACAAAGTCCGTTTCCACGTTGGTTCCACTAAACCTAGCAAAATCAGTCTACAAGAGAAAGTCATGGTATTAAATAAAAATAGAATAGATAAATAAATAAATAAATAAATAAATAAATGTAGAATAGGATTTCTAGCAGAATATAAACTTTCAGATGCCAAAAACTTCAGTGTTAATCGGAGCAGAAGGAATCATATCAGCAGGTAAATAGCAAGAAAAAAAAAAAGAAATTTGAAGAGGACATAAATTGATATATTTAGGCTATTACCAAATAACAAATGGATTCTTCAGTCATTATTTAGTGCATTCTCTAACAGTGTGAAATTATATGACCATTTATCGTAATAATAATCCTTTTGCTTCTTAGGCTATGACAGTAATATTAATGTTTTAGTGTAATCTTACACTACATTCTCCCCTCAGGTACTTGAACATGTTGATCAGATCCCTCTCAGCCTTCTCTTCTGCAGGCTAAACAGGCCCCGCTCGCTCAGTCTCTCCTCACACGACAGATGCTCCAGTCCCTTCATCATCTTCGTGGCCCTGCGCTGGCCCCTCTCCAGCAGCTCCACGTCCCTCTTGTCCTGGGGAGCCCAGAACTGCACCCAATACTCCAGGTGCGGCCTCCCCAGAGCTGAGCAGAGGGGCAGGATCCCCTCCCTGGCCCTGCTAGCAACGCTCCTCCTGATGCAGGCCAGGATCCCATTGGCCTTCTTGGCCACCAGGGCACACTGCTGCCTCATGGTTAACCTGTTGTCAACCAGGACTCCCAAATCCCTCTCCACAGAGCTGCTTTCCAACAGGTGCACCTCTCTGCAATTCCACAGCAAGTGAGGAAATGCTTAAGTTATAGGAGGAGATGGCTGTGCTGTCCTGCAGAGGCTCTGCAACACATGAGCATTTTCAATGGTTACCTAAATTCTGTGGTCAGTTTTGCAAGAAAGCTCAATGTGTCACATCTATCAAAAGTTTCTAGTTAGTTAAGGAAAGGACAGTATTCTTAATTTCTGAGCTGTTTTAGGGTAAAGATTATCACTACATTTCTACCTTTGAATAATTATATAAATGCAAAAATGCATAAAGAAGTCTAGCTTTTTTCTCTGAGCTTCGATTGGGCATTGTTTCCCTAATTCGAGATTTAACACAGGATTGCCATATTCCTATTTCTTTCCTCTTTGGTCCCAGTTTCTAAGATCCAAATCAAGAATTAAAATCTAACAAGTGCTATACCTCCCCCAAATTTTATGATTTGGTACCTACTTATAAAGGAAATCACAGCAACACCACACAAAGGCTGGATTTGTGGACTTGTGTTAGCTTTGGTGAAAGAATGTTGTGACTTGTCTCCTTCTCTGGATCTTAAAATTGTCATAATAATAATAATCTATCACCATGTGACATAATCAATCTTAAACGTAAGTAAAAATGAAAACAGGATTTTTTTAAAAAAATGTTTTCATGTGAAATCTGCATCCTAGCTTTAGTTCTTCCTGCCGACAGTAAAAATCCCGAGTGCCAGACAGGAGAGCAGAAAATAAGATAGCTCAGGCAACAGCCATTTTATGCTTTTGATATGAAGAATGATAACTCAAAAGGAGCAGTAAATGCCAGAATGCTGGAGGTGAAGGCATAACCCTCTGGACTCACAAATTGTTTGCATTCCTGTAGACAGCAGCCTTCTTGTTTGCTTGTTTCTGCTGAGGACGTAGCATGTGACTAGTACTATAAAAAGCCTCCCAACAGTTCCAACAGGAGCTGCCACAGAGCATCTTCTTAACCTTATATACAGATCTATTCGCTAGTTACAGGTATTCACAAGTGAAAACAGAAAAATATATGCTCTTATGGAACCTTTTCAGAAGCTGTTTTTACTGCTGTATTTTTAAAAGAAAACTAAAAACAAAATCAAGCTTCCACTTTGAAGAATTACCAAAAAATATACACTTACTTTACTGAAACTGGAAGCTAACACTTAAATAGACCTGCTCTAAGACCGTGGAAAAATAGGTCTTGCACTGGAATAGAAGCATCACTAACCTGTGCACATATCTGATGCATTACATGCCCAAATTCATGGAAATAAGTCTTCACTTCATCATGTCACAGCAATCATGGACGATCTGATGCTGACTGTGTAAAGAGCAGCCACAGACATCATTCTACTGCCATCAGAGAGAAGGCAGCCAGGCTGGAAGCCAAAGCAGGCTGCATGCCCATACTTTCCCTCTCTGCATAAGAAAATATAGCAGAAACTGTCTTTAAACCATAAGCCTGCTCACCAGAATAAAAAGCCTATTCAAGCACAGGGATGATGAATCAGTGTCTCTTGAAAGGTTTATATGAAAAATTATACCTGTTAATTAGAATGATCAAATATCACGTTAAGAACACACCAGGGAAAAGCAGTACTAAATCACATCAGTTTAAGACTGACAGCAGCCTTTACAAGTGTCTGATTCTTATCTAAATATCACAAGTATTGACTTCTGAAGTCTATTCTATTTTTAAACTACTCATGAACACTAACAGGAAGGACTAGGTTCTATCCTCTGAAGCAGGAGCTTTTCTTTCATTACAGGACATAAAAGAATATAGTTTACTGCATTTTCCATGAGATCATAAAGTTTAAAGAAAAATCATTTGGAACTGCTCACTACTAAATTTGAGTAGTTAAGTCAGAAAAATCCTATTAACAATTATCTTCAGCAATTCATGTGGGATATGGAGAAGCAGACAAGGACATGGATATGGCAAAGTAGACAAACAGGTGAAGAAGAAAATTAGTGCGTGTCTTGAAAGAACAACTTATGTACTTTTTTACCAAACAAACTAATTTCCTTTTATTCAGAGAAGTCCTTACATCAATTTATTTTTTTTTTAAAAAAAAGTATCAATGATTTTATAGATTGCTAAAGAAACAACAAAAAAGGTCTAGCTGAGGACAAATCATGTCAAATCAGTCCAATCTCCTCCTTTCACAGACCACAGATGATCCTGATAGCTAAGGAAGAGCTACAGAGATGAACCTGGAAGCACATTTCAAGGTTTGCTCAACAGGAAATCCTCCTTGGCCCCCATCTATTTGATATTTTCTTTAGCAATCTGGACAATGGATTACAAAATACACCTATGAAGTTACAGATGAACAGGGAGAAGCTAGAAACACTTGGCAGACTGGGCTATAATCTGAACAGACAGAATTAACACTTCAACACAAATGAAAGTAACAAAGTCAAGCAAGGTATTAAGGGGTTAAGAAGGAGAACATAGGAGTCAGAGACAAAATGATGGAGAACTGGCTAGATAGCAGTATTACAGCAAACAAAGAGTGACAATGCATCATGGACCAAGTGTGATCAAGGAATGCAATATTGCATAACAAAAATAAAGAATCAACTATTTTTCTCAACCAAACTGAGGCCTCGGATTAAAAGTTCTGCAATATTGCACTCTAAAGAGATGTAAATCAACTGGGAACAGTCCAGAGCACAGCTTAATGAACACAGTGATAGTCTTGTCAGTGGGACAGGTATTTACTTCCAAATACATACATAAAGTTATACTGTGTAAATCAGAATGTGTCCCAAAAGCAAATGCTAGAGTTCTCCATTTGTTGATTAACAACATGCCAACTGGCCGCTCTCTGTTGCAATGAGTTTTAGTTGTAAGCATGCTCCAAATAGCACAGAAATGCACATAGGCCTAGGAAGCTTGCATCAAGTACATACTATACCTACCTTCTATGCTGAGTATTTTCTAATTGAAAAACACTTTTTCCTTCCTTAAGTATTCAGGCTGATGTTCAATATTTGTATTTGGAGTACAAACTGAAGATATTACCATCTTGTTTCTAGGTAGGTTATAAAGCACTATATGCATTTAAATGACTAATAAATGCTAACAGTTTACAGCCTGCATGCCATAAGATCAACTTAAGAATATCAATTTAAAATATAAATATATATGAAAAAGCATGGCAAATTCATATCAGAAGAACTAAATCAAAGCTAATGATTAATCTGATGAACACATGCCATTTTGCATATCGCAAAGTGTACTATTCTTTTTCCAAATTGAAATAACTGAAAAAAATAGAGCAGAGTTGCTCTCAATTTAACTCCAAAGTATTTATTGCCAGTAGTCTTTTTTGACTTGAATAGAAAGAGGAAATTCGAATTGCATTCATTAACTAAGCATTCTGCATTACAATTATAGAGATGCTCAGTACACACCTGCTTTATATTAATCTCTCAGGCAGCTCAGGAGCATGTAAGATGCTTAGTGACATCAGTTCACGTAAAACTACCTCATTCATCTACTTACACGTAGATATTTAAAAAAGCAGCTAGAAGTTACAGATATTTTTCAAATACCACAGACTATCCAGGCATCATGACAGTCATATCCAAGAGCATAAGTAACTGTTCTAGCCCCACAATCCCACGGAACTCATCAAAAAAATCATTCACAGCCATTTCACTTCCAAATAAAAGATGCAAATACTCTGTAAAAATTTCTCTTCCCTACAAAAGCATCCATCAGAAGCAGCTGTTGTGGAAAAATCACTGAGCTGCCTTGATCAGAACTCCTTTGTACCTCTAACAAAAGTTTTGTTGCAACCAGAACAGAAAAAATTTACACAAAAAGGCAAATACAGAAGTAGATTACTAAAAAGGGCACTCTAGGTCTTAATGAGTTATAAGCTGCTCCTCTAAAACCTTTTATGACAGAAGAATTATCCTTTCTCTCCAAGCAGACTTGCACTTTTATTATACCTAATGCAGTGCTGTCTCTATACAGAAAGATGCTAAGTACAAAAAAAAAACTGAAGCCAACTTGAGGGAATAAAAAGCTGCGAGCGTGACACAGCCTCTTGAACTGATAATGTATGCTTATGCCACACATGTTCTTCTGCTTCCAAATTAGGATAACTGCATTATGGGGCAGAGAAAGACATAGCAGTTTATCTGTACTGGCTGTCCCAAAGCGGTTATTTTCAATATGCCACAGCAGAGGCAACAGAGAGCTCCTTTCTATCTGAACACAATGCATGCTGTGACCCAATTATGTATTTAAATCAGTCTTGGCTGAGAAGTCATAGTGCCACTCTAAATATGAGTATTATTTATAAATAAAAACAAACCTAAGGCGGCTGTTACGTTATCTGTGCTCTTTGCAGTGTTCAATTCCAGGACAAAGTGGGCATAGAATCATAGAATGCTTAAGGTTGGAAGGGACCTCTAGAGGTCATCTAGTCCAACCCCCCTGCACACACAGGGTCACCTAGAGCACGTGGCACAGGACTGTGTCCAAGCGGGTTTTGAAGATCTCCAGAGAAGGAGACTCCACAACCTCTCTGGGCAGCCTGTTCCAGTGCTCGGTCACCCTCACTGTCAAGAAATTTTTCCTTAAGTTCCTGGGGAAATTTTGGTGCTTCAGTTTGTGGCCATTACCTCTAGTTCTGTCGGTAGCCACCAGTGAAAAGAGGCCAGCACCATCCTCCTCACTGCCTCCCTTGAGGTACTTCTAGACACTGCTCAGATCCTCTCTCAGCCTTCTCTTCTCCAGGCTGAACAGGCCCAGCTCCCTCAGCCTCTCCTCATAGGGCAGATGTTCCAGGCCCCTGATCATCCTTGTGGCCCTGCGCTGGACTCTCTCCAGCAGCTCCACATCCCTCTTGCACTGTGGAGCCCAGAACTGGACACAATACTCCAGATGTGGCCTCACCAGGGCTGAGTAGAGGGGCAGGATCACCTCCCTCGACCTGCTGGAGACGCTCTTCTTAATGCGTCCCAGGATCCCATTGGCCTTCTTGGCCACGAGGGCACACTGCTGCCTCATGGTCAACTTGTCGTCCACCATGACACCCAGGTCTTTCTCTGCACAGCTGCTCTCCAGAAGGTCAGTCCCCAGCCTGTACTGGTGTCTGGGGTTATTCCTCCCCAGGTGCAGGACCTTGCACTTGGCCTTGTTGAATTTCATGAGGTTTCTCACTGCCCAGTTGTCCAGTCTGTCCAGGTCCCTCTGGATGGCAGCGCAGCCCTCTGTGGTATCGGCTACTCCTCCCAGTTTGGTATCATCAGCAAACTTGCTAAGGGAGCACTCTGTGCCTTCATCCAGGTCATCGATGAATAAATTGAACAGGACTGGACCAAGGACTGACCCCTGGGGGACCCTGCTAGCTACAGGCCTCCAACTAGACTCTGCACCGCTGATCACCACCCTCTGAGCTCTGCCATCCAGCCAGTTCCTAATCCACCTCACTGTCCACTCATCTATCCCATACTTCCGGATACATGCATACTTCACATGCACTTTCATGCGCATGTGAATGTGAAAGGCCACACAGGACTTAAATTTGAGGTTCTAATGGAAGTCTACTGTTGTGGTAATATATCCTTATCGTATACCATGGCGTGTTTCAGAGTTAAGTAATGCTAATTTCACATACAGCTTTGAAGATTAGTATTAAAAGATTAGATATGACCTACTATTGCAATGGCATGTAGAGAAGAAAGCACACTTGGAAGATGTAATCTTGATACTTATACTGAGAAGCTGATAGCCACTATTTCCTGAATCAAAGAGATTTTCTTCTCAATTTAATGCAGGAAGTTTTCTGTTTGTTTGTTTGAACACTTTGGTGAAAAAGCTTCCATATCGCCAAATACATCGGTACAGTCAAAAACAAATCTAAACAGAAACCGCTTGGATGAAGATTGTTCAGTTTTCCTGCCAGTGACAATTCCAGTCAATTCACTAGATGTGCCTAAACTGTAATTCTAAGGAATGTGAATGCCACAGACTAATATTACAGTACAGTCATTTATGCTGCAGGCTGCTCCTTTTTTGCAAGGCGAACACTCAGCACTGGGAGCCAAGGTAAGGTACCTGCTTTCAGCACTTCTGTTGCCACTCTGGATTTCTGAAAGGTTTAAGAGAACCTGACATTTTGTTAAAGACATGAGAGCCATGCAGTATGACAGGTTTTGTTTTTCTCCAAACAAAGGCACCACAATTACATTTTTATGTTTTTATTTCCCCTAATGGACAAAAGTGAACTGAATGACCTGTCTTCAGCCATGAAACTCCATTTACATGCTGACATGTCCTAATAATTCATTCAGGACAATCTAGACATGAGTCCCTTTCCCTGGTTTCATCAAGTACTTGCAAGACACCATATAATAGTTAGCTGGTAAAGAATACTTTTTAAAAAAATAGCATACAAAGATTCCTCCATACTCATCCATGACCTTTTCTCCATTTTGAATTTACCATACTTTCCATTATTCACTTTGATCTGTTGCTTTCAGTTGAATTCTTCAGTGTCTCAAGAAACATACTTATCAGAGTTGAATATATTATATGTAACTATAGACACTGTAGTCTATACAGCTGCACATTGTCCCCTAGTGGTCATACACACCTGGAAAATAAAATGCAACTCTAGAGCTTCACATGCAAAAAGAAAACAGGTACCCAGTACAGCTCTCCGAACGTGTCAAAAAGATCAACAAAACAGTTTTACTAATCCTAAATTCTGCCTCCACAATAACATAGCAGAATTTCACGTATGATCAAATTACAACCTGTTGAGATGCCCAGAAAAATGACAGTGGCTGAAAGACCCTTATGAGGCCTCTACATCTTCTATACAAGAGCAGCACGGACTAGAATCATAAGCCATAACAATCATTCCTCAGCATTTCTTCATGGGTGGACAAAACGTGCTAAAATAAAGAATCCCACAGAAGATACACTAACCTGCATATTCCACTTCTATATCTGCCAGAGCCTGTATAGTATTTTCATGAGTTACATCCTCAGTACTAAGCAACCCAACACTGTCATATACATGCTTTGTCTTCCTAATGAGTTCTTCCATTCTTGTTCTGATTTGCTCTGGTGACAGGTCCCATCTCAAGAGGTTTTGGCGTGATGCGATATAACAGGAGGCTTGGAGCTGGCTGGTAATTTCGGCTCCTAATGTCATCCTCACTATGACTCATGGCCCAACAGCCCTGAAAGTTTAAAAAAAAAATTTTTTTTTGCATATTGAGATTCTAGTTCAAAGGTAGTTCATTATAAATTAAAAACAGGCAACAGACTTAAAGCATATTTTTGGAAGCGAGATAAAAGTCCTTCTTAAAGCCACCTTTATATATTTGCTGCTTCCTTTTTCCCCTCCATAACCCCTTCTCCCTTCCATATTAATCCATTTTCAGCATCAAAGGAATATTCAGAATAATGCAGACTCAAATGTACATTCACCCCCAGCAGCATCAGATGATGATCCTGCTTAGGGAAGAAGTCAGGCAGGTTTCATTAGTTTAGTTTGTGACCATTTCCAATTCCATTAAAAGGTACTCCTAAGCTTCTTGGTATATCCAACTGGTAAATTGTACTCCCAATTTCCATACCTCATTTGAACACAGTTACCATTTCTCAGTTTATACAGATATGGCTGCATACTGTGTAAAAGCCTCTGGATTTGCATATATAAAATATGCATAATAAAAGAAACCAGTTCTGAAGCTCGGGGCATGGAAAAAATTAGAGAACGGAACTTGAAAAAAGATTATATTTTGGAGGAATGAATCCAAACCAAGGATAGGAAAATACTGGCTTTGAATGTACTGGCATCCTTACCTCCTCATCTGCTCAGATAAACTTCAACTTAGTGGTATGAAGGAGAAGGATAGAGATTCAGGCAGCTGATGAATCGGGCCAAGAAAAACCCACATAGCCAAAATGTCCACCTGGAGAACACAGAAATACCTCAGTTATATGTAAAATAGTAGCTGACAGAGAACATAATTTTACGATAATTAAAAGAGAGTTTGCATTTGAGAAGTAAAATTTGCTTGATAGTGTTTAGTACCATAGAAAGGTCAACTCGCAGCTTCAGAAAAGCGACAGGAGGATTTTAAACCTTTGAGTCACTAAGAACAACTCTGGCAGATATTTACTGCCTGTCTCCCCATTTCAGCTGCATGAGTTTAAAGAACTGCATGTGTTGGTAAAGTATGGCAATTCAAGATCTTCAACAATAGCTAAAAATAAGTAACAATAGCTAAAAATAAGTAACAATACACATAGAGAGCACACTATTAAGAGGGACATTTCTTTAACATTATTCAATGTTAATTACCTATTTTTGTTAGCACTAGCCACTGTAGCTGTATAAATTTTATTGCAAAATCAGTCTGGTATGTGCATAAACTCTCAGATAGCTTTTGGCATACACTGCAGGGAGCATACATAAAAGGAGAAGCAATTTTGGCCTAAAGGAAAAAACAAGGCAAGAGGAAAATGCCAACAGTCTAGAAAGGGCTGCATGCAGAGCTTTTGTTTAAAGGCAAAGGTTTTTGTTAAGACTCCTTCAGTACGAGACATTTTAGCCTTGCCAAGATTATTTTTATGCAAGTCATAACTGAGAGACAACACTCCTATTTACATTTAATTATGAAGATTTTTTTTTCCTTGTTAACACAGCTTTGTCAAATGCTCCTATACCCATCTAGACAATATGTTTACTTTTCCTTTCTGCAGGCATACAGAAACACCAATGACCAGCATATTGACAATTTGCTAACTTTGAAAATGAAGCCTGAATAAAGAAAATTCCTTCCACTCCTATTCCATCTCTCCCCGATACCAATGAAGATCAGACACTAATGTTACCAGCAGCTTCTCCACTAGAACTTTGAATCCCATTTAGGGATTTATGACAAATGAAGCTGTTTTCATAAAATCAAAAGGATATAAAGTACAAGCATTCGGAGAACACCTTCATTTCCCAAACACCACTGATTACTACCCTGCAACTTCGTTACAGGACAACGCTTCATTAAGTCATGAGCTGCTTCCCTCTGGGCTATGCTATGTCTAGTCTTCTATTAATACAGTCCTGGTGCAACCTGAAGCTCAGCCTCCTCAAGACTACATTCAAGGCCTCAGAGAATATCAGAAAGAGGGCCAAATTGCGCAAAATTAAGGTGAAAAAATAAGATTTCTCTCTGTGTCAAGGTTTCACATATAAGTGAAGCAGAAGCACAAGAAAACAAGAACCTGAAACAGCTATGCTACAGTGCAGAATATGAGCAGTTACTCTCTTTCTAAAAGGCAAGTTCCCAGTCTCTATCTTCACCTGGTTGGTGCTACGTGCTTTAGAAATGCAGGTGCAGAGCAAAGCTTGGTCACTGACCAGCAAACTATTATCAGAAACACTGAAATAGTCACAGCACCTACTCTTTATATTAACCTGTCAAACGAGTCTAAAAAATAATTAAAATTGGACTGATTTCAAAAGCTTGAATTCAGGGTCCAGATAGCTCTAGAGCACTGCTTTTAAGTTAAAAGATTGGGTCACCTGATTTTATTAATATGTTGGCTAGTTGCATTGAAGAACATACAAACAAACTGTAATGCTTCATAAACTACCACCATACACGCAGGTGGTTGTCTATATCCGTTAAAGACCAAAAAAAAACAGATACAGAACAGTTACTGCCTTTTTGTGAAATGCTGATAGCCTGTCTCCTCCTCCTGAGGCAAAGAAACAGACATTTATATAGATTAATACAGGTTGTACCAGCTGAGAAAGACATGGTACTCTTTGTAACGTACCAAATCTCAGCACAATTCAAATTGCTCTCAAAAATCCCAGGGTAACACTTCAAGTGAAACAATCACCATATGTAACGACATAGAGATGCGTTATGTTGCTACCAGTCAACAAGATTTATACTTTGTGTCAACGTAACCCTCAGCAGATTAATGAAAAGCTACAAGCCAAGAAAAATATATGCAGAGGTAGAGTCCTGACCATTTCTCTCTTGGCTTAATATTTCATATTCTTGATCTACATAAAATTGTAAACAAATAAATTATCAAAACTTCAAGTATCATACTATACTAAAACTGGCAATACTATGTTAATATTTCTCTCTGCCATACAATTGAATAATATATAGCAAAGCAGGTATCTGCTCATGCTTCATCCTCTAATATGGTTTTAGGACTAAAATCCTGGTCCTTGAGTTCCCAACAAAACATAGATACTTATCATTACCACCTGAGTAGGTGGTGGTACTTAATAATTAGGCAATCTAATAATTAGGTAAATTGGGTAATAATTAGGTAAACTTTGCCTGGTTTGTTCAGGAAAGAAAGAAAGAAAGAAACAAAGCCAAATGCAAAATTAAAGGATGAGTATAAACAAGAAAAGACAGCATAAGTAAAATAACACGACTATTTTAGACTCACATTTGGTAAATAGCAGCAACATTATAGAAGAGCCAGATATTACTTTGGGCCAAACAATCTGAAGATGCTTCAGTTTAAATTAAACAGAATAATAATAATAAGAAGAAGAAGATCTGTAACTAAGGTTACATATATACTGCAGTCAATCAAATCAGGGTAAAATTGTTCTGTGTCTAATGAGCTGAGTAGTTCACACTGTTTCAGACACAACACTCAGATTTTTTGCAGGGCACAACTGTTGCCGTATTTAAAGATGCCTGCTGCATTAGAAGTATCACGCCCAGTAGCAGGACGGGCTCATGGTGTTCCTCTTCTCCCTTGTTCTCCCTCTGCTGCTTGTTTCTGTCCCTGTCTGCCACCCCAGCATGAGGAGAGTATAGCTATCTGCAGGGCCATGCTTTGGAAAGAGCCAGAGCAGCATCCACATCTTTAGTCTAGAGATTCAGGATGACTCTTGTCCTTAAATTTACATAAGGTTAAACACCAGGAAATTAAAATAACTATTAATGCTAAGAGGCAACACTCACAGGAGAACAAATTAATATAAATCGTCCTGGAATACTTTAAAGCTAGAAATAAAGAGACATTTGTAACAATCGGGGCAATGAGATTCTCAAATAGCTGCCTAACAAGCACAAGCCTAGACTTCTAAGTCACAGATTGCACTCAGATATATTAGAGATTGCTATTTTTGCCAGACAATTTATTTTGCTAACAAATCTCTAATTTGATTACTTGTTGCTTCTGGACAATATAAATTTAATTTGACTTTAGAAAGGAGAAGGACTTTTGTAATACTTTCCTAGAGCACTACAGGGTATTGCGGATGAGCAAAGCAATTAAATTTATTAGCAGATTTTTAACTCATGCATTAAGTTTTTTTAAACATTTACGTAAGTCTGTTTTTGTTTCGAAAGACTGTTCCATGGCAGGAACGTGCCCCTTTTTAATAGGCCACTATGAAAAAGCTAAAGCCCCACAACCTACGAAACAAAATCAGCAAAGGGCAAAAGTAGCTTTAGAAAATGAAAAAAAAAAAAAAAAAAAGACACCACCCTAAACAAAAAGTCTACACGCATGTTCACAATATGCTCCTACTATTGCTATTTACTTAATAACCTAGTGAAGACTCAAGTTTGGTATCTCATTCAATGCTGATTACCTATTAATAACCATAATTCCATCCAAGATGCTTTAATAGCTCTATTAGTTTTCAAATTAATCTTCACCCAAACAGCATTACTTACAGAGTAATTTAGGTGTTATTTACATATGGATTTTTGGGAAAAAACACACACAGCCAGGTTTATTGTACTTGCTCATAAGTCTGACAGCTCCATACAGCCATGCAAAAATCAAAGTATATTGGATTAGACAGAAATGCTAGAAAATTCTATTCCCTGCTGACATGAGAGGCCTGGGACAACAGCTTCGAGAGTAAAATGGGAGCAAAGACAGAAGACTAATAAAAGAAAGAAAAAAGCCTGATGTTCATCACTGAACATTTATTCTTCCAAGCTTTATGCATATCGTGTTTTGTTTAAACTCCATCTTATGCTTTTTGTGCATTTCCAGAAGTCAAAAAGATTATTGTTATTTTGGAAAATATATCAAAATGTAAAAGTGTCTTTCAAACACAAACCACCAAAATACTTTGGCATCTTCTTATGTTTAAATAGTGTGAAGGCAAATAGATTCAAAGACATTTCTTTAGCTGTACCTTATACACATGTTGCAGAGCACTCCTAGTGATATATAAGTAAGAATAGATTGGAAAACCCTTCTGAACACAAGCAATTTATTTTTCAAATAGCAATTTACTGTATGGAGCTTTGCAAAAGCTGTTAAATTTCAGAGCACGAACAAGACAACAACCCCTTTAATCTTTTTATGCTTTGAAATAGCAGTTACTAAAGACTTGCAAGTCTTTGGTGCCACATCAGGAATAGATGCTAGAAGGCAGCATCACACACACAGAGGACAGTCACCAGGTACCTACCAGGCACCTTCACACACCTCCATGTTTTCACTCCGCCTAGCAGGCTTGCTTAAAAAAAGGGCCATTAAAGCAATATGAAACCTGACAGGTTGCCTCAGGACCAACTATTTCATGCTTGAATAACATACCATATGTTGGCATTTTCCTGAAAGTAAGACTCAAGTGCCACCAAATATACATAAATAGCAGCAGGCAGGCATAGTTTGGTAAAGCTGAACACTGGCCAAGCAACTTTTTATTTTTTAATTAAAATCTTCTGGAGACATTAAAAACAAACACAGTGAGTACTCAGCAGCCTCTAATAACAGTACCAATAACAGGTGCACCAATAACAGCAAAGTAATTGATTTTAGGTGGGAAGCTGTACATATGTGCAACATATATGGCACAAATCTCTAGGCAGTCTTCCACTGTAGTTAAATTCTCTCTTTTTTCTTCACCCATAGTCTTTAAATAAAAGGAATTTGGAAACTGGTCTGACTGACTTTCGTAGGAGGAAGCGATTTCCACACAGCAGCCTGGGCTGACTGTTGGCAGGAGTCATGGCACTGCTTCTGCAGTGTCTGACGCCCTCCATCCCCACTCCTGAAACCATGGTACCCATGGCTCTAACACGAGAGCTCACTAGGACAACACAACTGGGCTTTGAATCCCACCTTGTGAACAGGGGGAAAATATATATATATATTTATATATATATAATATAATATATATATATTATATATATATATATATATTGCTTTTAAGGCCCTACAGCTCTCAGGTGTTGCTGCAAATAAGCATCTATGAATATCATGGCAGCAACATAAACAAGAGGTAAAGTGCTTATTATATAGTGTAAGCCCCATGCACTGTTACCACTAAGATATCCCAGTACTTGAATGCAATCAGATAATGCACAAATGCTGGCGGACCCTGGCTAAGAAAAAAAGGGACGCTGCTGGACAGAGAAAACTATGGAGGAAGGTCTATAAACACTGAGAATTTTTCTGATTTACAGCCACAGTGAATCAATTCAGCCTGTAACATGGGAATGCCCTTTGACTTCCTATTGATGCTAAGTCTCACACAGTTGAAATGAAGAGTTGAGGAGAGAAAAACTGTGGGCTCAGAACGATCCAATGTGAATCAACCTGAAAAAAAACATTTATTGAAACAAAGCCGTCCCTTATATACCAGTTCCTCCCGTCTCATCTGATTGGCTAGAGTCTTTCTCCTGATTGGTTGTTGTCAGGCTCCGTCAATCTTCCCTTAGGTCGCAGGTTCCAAGTAACCTTTTGTTCTGGGCCACGTGCTTACTCCAATGTCTGATATGGCTGGTTCATCGGGCGGCCATTTTCTTCCAAGAACAACTCAACAAAGAGTGACGCTTTTTGCCAGCACTAGTTGGTTGGAAAACTCTGTACCTTCACAGCACACAGTGACCTCATCTCTCACTTGCACCTTTTTAAGGCACTGCTCTCCTCTGGGAAGACAGTGAATTACACTAGACCACGATCATTTCAATGCTTGCAAATTCCTACCAGTGCTCAATACTACTGCGCATCTGCTCAGCAATACAAAACACTCAAGCCTGGTTTTTGCTTCCATTTGCTTTGCGATTTAACAACAACGTTAAATGTTTCCCAGGCTAGTTTCAGGACATCTAGAAAATTATTTCAGTATGAAAACTACGGGCAAGAACTTCACTGAGGTGACACTCCACAGAAGACAAAGAGGGTATCTGTAGTAAAGACGGAACTTCCTTAGATGGTATGAGGAAAGCACCCCACCAAATTACCCTTCACCCAGAAGGAAAAATGTACTCTCCCTAGCCTTAGCTCTTCTAAACACACACACAGGGTGTGCTGGAAGGGGGTCACGACTCACAGATCTACCTGAATTCTTGAAAGGACTTGCAATAGTCAGAGACCTATTAATGCTGCCTATTAGATTTCTAAAGACTTTTTACTAAAATCTCCAAAAGAAACCAAGCTGCTGCGAGACATTTATCTTGCGGATAAATGACTGAAAGATCGGAAAGCCACAGGGAGACAGCTGTTCGTTTTTCTGAATGAAAGTAGTGTAGGGATGAAATAGTTAATGTAGAGTGTACTAATAAGCTAGTCAATACTTAGTCTCGAGGTGCAAGGACTCTTGATAATTGGCAAGACAGGTGGCTCTGCATGGAGGGGTTACCTATCTGCAAGGACTCCTGATATATGGCAGGTCAGGACGTTCTGCATGAAGGGATTGCCTATCTACAAGGACTCCTGATATATGGCAAGTCAGGATGATCTCCGTGGAGGGGTTGCTTATCCAGAGGTCCCAGTCAGCAATAAATTATAGATAACGTTGACATGAAAGCAGAACAGGAAAACAGGAGGGGGAACATTTTTGGGGTAAGAACGGTATAAAAGAGGGACGCCCGAAGTGGTCGGGGTCCGTGGTGTGACCCCTGCATGGGAAAGCCCGGACCCCAGCTAGCTGGTAATACTTATTATCTTTCTCCTATTATTAAAAAGCGCAATATATATCGATGGTGTTTGCCTCTTTCTCCGTCAATTCGAAAACCGGACCCAACATTTGGGGGCTCGTCTGGGAGTCGAATACGAGAAAGAAGAAAAAAATAAAGATAATAAGTCAAGGGAGGCCTCAGGGGGTGAGGGTGAGCCGACAGAAATCCAGGTGGACGCACCGAAGGATAGTCGGCTGGAGCCTGAGGGAGACGTCCCTCAGACTCCCAGGAAAAGGAAGGGTGGTTGGTTGGGAATACCGTTTCTCCTTGACGAAGGGAGACCGGTTTGGGAAGGGCGAATTCTGTTAATAATCGCCCTTACTGGTTTACTGGCAGTTGTATTAATTTTGGTTTTAAGTGACGAGCTTGATAAAATGGGACAAGGGAAATCCACCCCTTTGTCATTTATGTTAAATCATTTTGGATATGTTAAGCATCGGGCACATGATTTATCTGTAGAAGTGTATAAAAACCGATGGGAGATAATTTGTAAAAGTGAGTGGCCAAGTTTTGACGTAGGCTGGCCGAGAGAGGGAAGTTTAGATTTAGAATTGGTAAGGAAAGTAAAAGAGGTAATAATGAGACCTGGGTCGGAAGGACATCCAGATCAATTTCCATATATAATCACCTGGGAGGATTTGGTTTTACATCCACCCCCATGGTTGAAACCTTTTGTGGGGGGGAATGGAAAGGATGAAAAGGTTGATATTTACTTAATGAAAAAGGAAGGGGAAAAGGCAGTATTATCAGATTCGACTTTATATCCAGAAATATTGGATGAAGGAAGTGGGCATAATCCCCCCCCTTACGCACCTCTGCCCGAGGCACGAAGGGAGGTGAGTAGTAGTGATCAAAGGAGGGAGGGAGGGGAAGACAGGGGCCCAGCGTTTGGGACTCCATCGCACCAAAGGGGAGACGAGGGAGGTGTGTCAAGCACCTCTCAAGCTTTCCCAGTTAGAGCAATTGGAACAACAGGGCCTCAGGGATAGCGTACGTATCAATACTGGCCATTCTCTTCTAGTGACTTGTATAATTGGAAAAGTCAAAACCCCTCTTTTTCCGAGAAGCCGGGAGCATTGATTGATTTATTAGAATCCATCTTGTTTACACATAACCCTACCTGGGATGACTGTCAGCAGCTTTTAAAAGTGCTGTTTACGACCGAAGAGCGTGAGAGGATCCTGACCGAGGCACGAAAGTTGGTGCCGGGAGAGGACGGGAGACCCACCGGGCAGCAGAACCTTATCGATGAAGGATTCCCATTGGTAAGACCACCGTGGGATTTTGAGCAACCCGAAGGTAGGGAGCGTCTCCGAACATAACGGCAAACGTTGATGGCAGGGTTGCGGGCGGCGGCGCATAACTTAAGTAATTGCTGTCAGGCAGGAAGCCGAAGAAACCCCTGCCACTTTCTTAGAGAGAATATTAGAGGCGTTTAGACAATTCACTCCTTTAGATCCTATCCTGCCTTAGGTGTGAGCAGGTGGATGACCTGCTCAGCCTGGTGGCGGAGCTAAAGGAGGAGGTAGAACGGCTGAGGGCCATCAGGGAATGCAAAAGGGAAATAGACTGGTGGAGCTGCATCCTGCAGTCTTCCCAGGAAAGCTACCCTGAGAACTCCCCAATTCAGTCAGAAAGTCCAGTGCCCTCTTGCCCTAGGGTAGAGGGGGTGGACTTAACAGTATCCAGGGACGACCAACAATGGAAACGGGTCCCCACTCGAGGTGGCAGAAGATCCCCTCCACAGCCCACCTCACCTCCACCGGTGACCACGTTCAACAGGTACGAGGCCCTGGAACATGTGAATCAGATAGAGGAGGCCTTGAACCAAGGCCCGTCTAAGGGGATCTCTACAGAGGGGCAGTCTAATCCATGCAGCAAGGCTGCTCCCCCTAAAGTGAAAAGGAGCACCCGGAAGAAGCGGCGGGTGATCGTCGTGGGTGACTCCACGCTGCAGGGCACGGAGGCACCGATATGTAGACCGGACCCCTCATCCAGAGAGGTCTGCTGCTTGCCTGGGGCCAAAATAAAGGATGTCACAGAAAGGCTCCCAAGAATTGTTCATGAGTCTGACTATTATCCTCTACTATTGTTTCATGTGGGTGCTAATGATGCCATGGGGAAAATGAGGGACGTCAAGCAAGACTTCAGAGCCCTAGGGATGGCCATCAAAGGTACAGGTGCCCAGGTGGTGTTCTCCTCCATTCTGCCAACGAGGGGAATGGACTCAAGGAGGAGAAGGCGGATATGGCAGCTTAACAACTGGCTGCGCCGCTGGGCCTGGCAACAGGGTTTTGGCTTCTATGACCATGGGTCTCTGTTTGATGACCAACAGCTAGTGGGGAATGATGGGACTCATCTTAGCAAGAGGGGCACACGTCTCTTTGCAAAAAGGCTGGCCAACCTGGTTAGGAGGGCTTTAAACTAGGCAAGAAGGGGGAAGGGGAGTGGCACACTGACACGGCAAGCAGTACCGCACAGCCCAGGTCAGATGGCGTCCAGCGGGAGTATGGTAGTGGGGAAGTGAGGATAGGAAATGATCCCGGAGTGTCCTCTTTCACCCCTCCTGGGAAACCTGTGGCCTCTGTTGCTTCCCTGAAATGCCTGTATACCAATGCGCGAAGCATGGGGAATAAGCAGGATGAACTGGAGATCTGTGTGCGGTCCCAGCGTCATGATCTCATCGGAATCACAGAGACGTGGTGGGATAGCTCGCATGACTGGAGCGCTGCCATGGAAGGCTATGTGCTCTTTAGGAAGGACAGGCTGGGAAGGCGAGGTGGTGGAGTTGCTCTTTATGTGAGAGAGCAACTGGAATGCATGGAGCTCGACCTGGGAGTCGAGGATGAGCGAGTTGAGAGCTTGTGGGTAAGGATTAGAGGGCAGGCTAATGTGGGAGACACTGTGGTGGGTGTCTGCTACAGGCCACCTGACCAAGACGAGGAGGTTGATGAGGCCTTCTATAGGCAGCTGGATGTTGCCTCACGGTCACAGGCCCTGGTTCTCATGGGGGACTTCAACTACCCCGACATCAACTGGGAGGACAACACAGCCAGGCATAAGCAGTCCTGGAGGTTCCTGCAGAGCGTCGACGATAACTTTTTGACGCAGGTTGTGGAGGAGCCGACGAGGAGAGGTGGGCTACTGGACCTCGTGCTATCAAATAGGGAGGGCCTAGTAGGAGATGTTAAGGTGGGGGGCAGCCTCGGCTGCAGTGACCATGAGTTGGTGGAGTTCAGGATTCAACGAGGAGGAGGCAGGGCTGTAAGTAGCCTTGCAACGATGGACTTCAGGAGGGCCAACTTTAGCCTCTTCAGAGACCTCCTCGGTAGAATCCCATGGGCTAGTGCTCTAGAAGGAAGGGGGGCCCAAGAGAGCTGGTTAGTTTTCAAGCGGCACTTCCTCCACACCCAGCAACAGTGCATCCCTGTGTGTAGGAAGGGAGGCAGAGGGGGCAGGCGACCTGCGTGGATGAGCCGGGAGCTTGTGGCAATGCTCAAGCGGAAGGCAGCGGTATACAGAATGTGGAAAAAAGGACAGGCCCCCTGGGAGAAATACAGGAACGTAGTCAGGGAGTGCAGAGATGCGACAAGGAAAGCTAAGGCACGTCTGGAAGGCAAGCTGGCAAGGGACGTTAAAAATAACAAAAAAAATTTCTTCAAATACATTAACAGCAAAAGGAAGATCAGGGAAAACGTGGGTCCGCTGGAGGACGGGATGGGCACCTTGGTTACAAATAACACAGAAAAAGCAGAGTTGCTCAATGCCTTCTTTGCTTCGGTGTTTACCAAGGGCAGCCCTTTAGAGCCCCAGGCCCTAGAGACAAGAAAAGAAGCTGGTGGAGAGGAAGACTTGCCCTGGGTAGAGGAAGATTGGGTCAGAGAGCACCTAAGGAACCTCGATACCCACAAATCCATGGGCCCTGATGGGATGCACCCCAGAGTGCTGCGGGAGCTGGCAGATGCCATAGCTAAGCCGCTCTCCATCATCTTTGAAAGATCCTGGAGAACGGGGGAGGTGCCGGAAGACTGGAAGAAGGCCAATGTCACGCCAGTCTTCAAAAAAGGCAAGAAGGAGGACCCAGGCAACTACAGGCCAGTCAGCCTCACCTCCGTCCCCGGAAAAGTGATGGAACGGCTCATACTGGCCGTTGTCTCCAGGCACATGGAGGACAAGAAGGTGCTCAAGAGTAGTCAGCATGGATTCACCAAGGGGAAATCTTGCCTGACTAACCTGATAGCCTTCTATGATGAAATGACCGGCTGGATAGAGGAGGGGAGAGCGGTGGATGTCGTCTATCTCGACTTCACCAAGGCTTTTGACACCGTCCCTCACAACATCCTCCTGGGCAAGCTCCGGAAGTGTGGGATAGATGAGTGGACAGTGAGATGGATTAGGAACTGGCTGGATGGCAGGGCCCAGAGAGTGGTGATCAGCGGTGCAGAGTCTAGTTGGAGGCCTGTGGCTAGTGGGGTCCCCCAGGGGTCAGTCCTTGGTCCAGTCCTGTTCAATTTATTCATCAATGACCTGGATGAAGGCACAGAGTGCTCCCTTAGCAAGTTTGCTGATGATACCAAACTGGGAGGAGTAGCTGATACCCCAGAGGGCTGTGCTGCCATCCAGAGGGACCTGGACAGACTGGACAACTGGGCGGTGAAAAACCTCATGCAATTCAACAAGGCCAAGTGCAAGGTCCTGCACCTGGGGAGGAATAACCCCAGACACCAGTACAGGCTGGGGACCGACCTTGTGGAGAGCAGCTCTGCAGAGAAAGACCTGGGTGTCATGGTGGATGATAAGTTGACCATGAGGCAGCAGTGTGCCCTCGTGGCCAAGAAGGCCAATGGAATCCTGGGCTGCATTAAGAAGAGCATCTCTAGCAGGTCGAGGGAGGTGATCCTGCCCCTCTACTCAGCCCTGGTGAGGCCGCATCTGGAGTACTGTGTCCAGTTCTGGGCTCCACAGTACAAGAGGGATGTGGAGCTGCTGGAGAGAGTCCAGCGCAGGGCTACGAGGATGATCAGGGGCCTGGAACATCTGCCCTATGAGGAGAGGCTGAGGGAGCTGGGCCTGTTCAGCCTGGAGAAGAGAAGGCTGAGAGGGGATCTAATCAGTGTATATAAATACCTCAAGGGAGGGAGTGCAGAGGACGGGGATGGTCTCTTTTCAGTGGTGGCCACTGATAGGACTAGAGGAAATGGCCGGAAACTGAAACATCAAAAATTCCATAGGAACTTAAGGAAAAATTTCTTAACAGTGAGGGTGACAGAGCACTGGAACAGGCTGCCCAGAGAGGTTGTAGAGTCTCCTTCTCTGGAGATCTTCAAAACCCGCTTGGACACAGTCCTGGGCCACGTGCTCTAGGTGTCCCTGCGTATGCAGGGGGGTTGGACTAGATGATCTCTAGAGGTCCCTTCCAACCCTAAGCATTCTATGATTCTATGATTCTATGATTCTATGAAGGAGGAGAATCGGGCAGCTGTCATCTTGGCATTTGTAAATCAAGCTGCACCAGATATAAGAAGGAAATTATAAAAGATTGAGAGGTTGGGGGAGCAAACTTTACAGGATCTTTTAAAAGTAGCAGAAAAGGTGTATAACAACAGGGAGACTCCAGAAGAAAAACAGGAAAGAATGAGGAGGGAAGATCGGGAATACCAGGCAAAAGAAAATCGGAGAAATCAAAGGGAAATGGCTAGGAGATTTTTTGAAGCAGGAGAAAAATCAGGGAGGCAAAGAAGGGGACCACCACCCCCCAGAGGAGTTGGGGCACGGTTAGGAAGGGATCAATGTGCAATTTGCAAAAAGAAAGGACATTGGAAAAATAAGTGTCTGGAAAAAGGAGAAAGGGGCCATCTAGAGTACTGAAAGGATATTGGAAAAATGATTGTCCAGAAAAAAGAGAAGGGGGGTCACCTAGCGTACTGGTGGCAAATGAAGATAGCGACTGAAGGGGCCGGGACTCGGAACCCTTCCCCGAGTCTTGGATAGAATTAGAAATGGAAGGGAAACGTGTAAAATTTCTGGTAGATACAGGGGCTGAATATTCAGTGGTAAATGAAGCAGCAGGGAAGCTATCGACAAAGAAAACTCGAGTACAAGGGTAAATGGGAGTAAGGGGTATCGGTGGACAGCAGAAAGGAAAGTAGATGTAGCTAATAGACAGATCACGCACTCTTTCTTGTATATACCGGAGAGTCCGGTACCATTAATGGGCCGGGATCTCCTAACTAAATTAGGGGTAAGGATATATTTTGAGGATGATGGAATAAAAATCAATGACCGGGAAGGACGACCGATACAGGTCCTGACCGTTAGATTAGAGGACAAATATAGACTGTATAAAGAGAGGAAGGAAGAAATTGGACCAGAAACTCAAAAATGGATGAGGGAAATCCCAGAAGCATGGGCAAAGAATTCGGGAGTAGGAAGAGTTAAAAGGAAAATTCCTCTGGTCGTGGAATTGAAATCAGGAGCTCACCCGATTAGGGCTAGACAGTACCCAATGACCCCTGAAGCTCGACAAGGAATAGCAAAGCACATTAAAAGGTTACTGGAAGCTGGCATTCTGCGTAAATGCAAATCTCCATGGAATACTCCTCTGCTGCCAGTAAAGAAGCCCGGAGGAGATTTCAGGCCAGTTCAAGATTTGAGAGAAGTTAACAAAAGAGTGGAGGATGTGCATCCTACGGTCCCGAATCCATACACTCTGTTAAGTACAATGCCACCAGATATGGGATGGTATACGGTTTTAGACTTAAAGGATGCTTTTCTTACCATCCCCCTGACAAAACAGAGCCAGGAAATGTTTGCTTTTGAATGGGAAGATCCCGAGAGCGGATACAAGGGTCAGTTAACTTGGACCCGATTACCACAAGGGTTCAAAAATTCACTGACTTTATTTAATGAAATACTGCAGGAAGATTTGAGTGAATTCAGGAGACAGAATCCTAGTGTGAAATTGCTTCAGTATGTGGATGATCTGCTGCTAGCGGCAAGAACAAAAGAGGAGTGCGAGGAAGGAACAAGGAAGTTGTTGCAAGAATTAAATAAACTAGGATACCGAGTAAGTGCTAAGAAAGCTCAGCTATGTAATCCGGAAGTAACATATCTGGGATATAAGATACAAGATGGTAGGAGATGGCTAACTGATGCCATGAAAGAGACTGTTCTTCGGATTCAGGAACCCAAATCTCCAAGAGAGGTTCGAGGATTTTTGGGGACGGTGGGATACTGCCGTTTGTGGATACCTGGGTTCGCAGAAAAAGCGAAACCTCTGTATGAGGCGAGTCGAGAGAAACCAGACTGGCAGTGGACAGAAGCTATGAGAAAATCTTTTGAGGAACTGAG
The DNA here is from genome assembly GCF_059628265.1 of Tinamus guttatus. Lineage (NCBI taxonomy): Eukaryota > Metazoa > Chordata > Aves > Tinamiformes > Tinamidae > Tinamus > Tinamus guttatus. The sequence continues at coordinate 68,269 of NW_028288949.1, forward strand.
ATTAACCCTGCTAGAGGCCCCTGCACTTGCACTCCTGGACCCAGCCAAGGATTTTCACTTATATGTGAGCGAAAATGCGGGAGTTGCTAAGGGAGTGTTAACGCAGAATCAAGGCCCTTGGAAAAGGATAGTGGCGTACTTATCAAAAAAATTAGATCCAGTTGCCGCAGGGTGGCCCTCGTGTCTTAGAATTATTGCAGCCGTGGCAATGATGGTTAAGGACGCGGACAAACTCACGTTTGGGCAAAAACTGTATGTAACGGCTCCTCATTACGTAGAGGCATTACTCAAACAGCCGCCTGAAAGATGGATAACAAATGCTAGGCTGACTCATTATCAAGCCTTGCTTTTAAACCCAGAAAGAATTATGTATACGTCCCCAATGACTTTGAATCCAGCCACTCTCCTACCTAACCCAGAGTATGAAACACCTGTGCATAATTGTCAAGAGGTGTTAGCTGAAACTACGACAGTGCGGGAAGATTTGAAGGATGGGCCAATGCAAGGAGGAAAAGTGTGGTTTACAGATGGAAGTAGCTTGGTCGAGCAAGGAAAAAGAAGGGTGGGAGCTGCAGTGGTAAATCAGAACGGAGAAATAGTTTGGAGCCAGCGTTTACCAGACGGCGCTTCGGCTCAGAGAGCGGAACTGAAGAACAAAGTGCTGGAGAAGGATATTACGATACAGGAGGAAGAATGTTAATTCCCAAGCGGATGGGACAGAGGATGGCGCAGCAGTTACATAGTACCACACACTTGGGGGAAAGAAAAATGGGACTGTTAATAGAAAAGTTCGGGTTGAGATTCCAAGATCAGAGGAAAATATTAAGAGGGATAATAGAAGGGTGTCAAGCATGTCAGGAAATGAAGCCATCAAGGGTCAGAAAGGTGCATGAAGGTATAAGGGAAAGAGGTGGTGAACCTGGAAGGCATTGGGAAGTAGATTTTACGGAAATAAAACCAGGTAAATACAGATATAGATATCTGTTGGTATTAGTAGACACCTTTTCGGGGTGGGTGGAGGCCTTCCCCACTAAGCAAGAAACAGCCCAGGTGGTAGCGAAAATACTTTTGGAAGAAATAATCCTCAGATATGGGGTACCGGTGAGCATTGGGTCTGATAATGGACCAGCTTTTGTGGCAAGGGTTACACAGGAATTAGCCCGAGCACTGGGAACAAACTGGAAATTACATTGCGCATATAATCCTCAAAGTTTGGGTCAGGTGGAAAGGGTGAACAGAACTTTAAGGGAAACCCTTGCTAAGCTAGTAAAAGAGACTGGAGAGAACTGGGTAACAATGCTACCTTTTGCCCTTTACCGGGCCCGGATAACTCCATATGTATTAGAATTTACACCATTTGAAATAATGTTTGGGACCCTGCCCCCAGTATATCCGTTAGATATAAGGAAAGGAATAACTAAGAACTCAGGAGTGGGGAAAGAGATGCAAATCTTAAAAGAAATACAAGATGAATTATTCCCATTACTACGAAACTGGTATAAAAGAAATCAGAAGGGGTCGGAAGTGAACATCGAACCTGGAGATTGGGTGTGGGTGAAGAGGCATAACCCAAAAACATTAGAAAGCAGATGGAAGGGACCTTACGTAGTAATTTTAGTAACACCCACTGCCGTTAAGGTCGATGGAATAGGACATTGGATTCACCATTCCCACGTCCGGAAGTTGAACAAAGAAGAGCAGAAGAAAGCAGAGGAGTGGGAGGTCCGAAGGAATAGCAACAATCTTTTGAAAAAGAAAAATGTACAGTAGCACAATTTGGGTGATTATGGTCCTGTCAATTACGATTTTGAAGTGTTCTGATGGAATATATAAAATAGAGAAGTAATATGTGGGTGACTTGGGCAAATAACACGGGGAATCAGGAATTCTGCCTGTCCCTCACCACCGCTAGTAATCCATTCAGAACCTGCTTGTTTGGGAAGCCGGGATTTGATGAAAACAGTTTTAAAAAGGTAACTACGGGAAATTGTTCAGGGGTAGTAAATGCCTCGGAATGTGCCGTAAGGTTAATTAAGGGATTAAATACCTCATTGCCTTGGGACCCCCAAGAGCTCAATTTGATGGGGGCACAAGCGATTGGAAATAGCTCTGATAACTGGACCCAAACTTGTTTTATGTTTGGAGATAAATTTTTCGGAGAAAAAGGGGCCGCAAGACTCTCGGCACAGACGTCTAAGATGGGTAAAGAAGCTCTTGAATTGGAAGGGTGGGAAGTTACAGGTTGGACAGATGTATCCCCAGACCCAATGTTTGACTGGTACCCTGTTGGGAAATTTTGTGGACAAAACTACTCCAAGGGGCCTGCTAGGTGGATCGAAGAAGATGACGTGTATGAAGGGGGAGGGGAACCATTAGGAGCTTATGGAGGAGATGTACAGGCAGAATCGGCTGATAGTGCATCTTTTCTATGGAACAATGACACCGCCAAAGCCTTACCAGACGGAGTATTTCTGATTTGTGGAGATAGAGCATGGCAGGGAATACCTAAGAATGCCTATGGGGGACCGTGTTATTTAGGGCAACTGGCAATGATAGCCCCGTCGTTAACTATGAAGCAGGAACAAAGAAGGCAAAAGCGTTCCCTTGGTTTAACACCGGAATGTAATGATAACGTACAATTAATATCTGTAACTGCGCGGGTCGCCTTAGCTATCTTTGTACCAGGAGCTGCAGCAGGAAATGCATTAAGAGAACTTTCGAAGTTAGCCTGTTGGAGTGAGAAGCAAGCAAATGTGACAACCGAAGTATTGGAACAACTCCTGCTCGATCAGAATAGCCTGCGACATGCACTACTACAGGATAGGGCGGCTATAGACTTCTTGCTCCTCGCGCATGGGCATGGATGTGAAGAGTTTGAAGGACTTTGTTGTTTTAACCGTCTGATCATAGCCAATCGATTCACCAACAATTGCGCTGGCTCAAGGAACACACTCAGAAGATAACACGGGAAGAAGGACTGATGGACGGAGGGCTAGAGTCATTGTTTGGAGGGTTACCTGGGTGGATATCAGGACTGATAAAAGAAGGATTGCGCATATTTGTAATTCTGTTATTGCTGTTACTATGTATCTGTATAATATGGAAATGTGTAATGGGGGTTCATAGAATCATAGAATCATAGAATGCTTAGGGTTGGAAGGGACCTCTAGAGATCATCTAGTCCAACCCCCCTGCATACGCAGGGACACCTAGAGCACGTGGCCCAGGACTGTGTCCAAGCGGGTTTTGAAGATCTCCAGAGAAGGAGACTCTACAACCTCTCTGGGCAGCCTGTTCCAGTGCTCTGTCACCCTCACTGTTAAGAAATTTTTCCTTAAGTTCCTATGGAATTTTTGATGTTTCAGTTTCCGGCCATTTCCTCTAGTCCTATCAGTGGCCACCACTGAAAAGAGACCATCCCCGTCCTCTGCACTCCCTCCCTTGAGGTATTTATATACACTGATTAGATCCCCTCTCAGCCTTCTCTTCTCCAGGCTGAACAGGCCCAGCTCCCTCAGCCTCTCCTCATAGGGCAGATGTTCCAGGCCCCTGATCATCCTTGTAGCCCTGCGCTGGACTCTCTCCAGCAGCTCCACATCCCTCTTGTACTGTGGAGCCCAGAACTGGACACAATACTCCAGGGTTATGGAAAAAGCTACGAATTGAGTTAATTCTATGCATATAATGCTTATGCAACAAACTCAGAAGAATCGAGAAAGGATTCTCTGATATGAACAAAAGAAAAAGGGGGGAATGTAGGGATGAAATAGTTAATGTAGAGTGTACTAATAAGCTAGTCAATACTTAGTCTCGAGGTGCAAGGACTCTTGATAATTGGCAAGACAGGTGGCTATGCATGGATGGGTTACCTATCTGCAAGGACTCCTGATATATGGCAGGTCAGGACGTTCTGCATGAAGGGATTGCCTATCTACAAGGACTCCTGATATATGGCAAGTTAGGATGATCTCCGTGGAGGGGTTGCTTATCCAGAGGTCCCAGTCAGCAATAAAATATAGATAACGTTGACATGAAAGCAGAACAGGAAAACGGGAGGGGGAACATTTTTGGGGTAAGAACGGTATAAAAGAGGGACGCCCGAAGTGGTCGGGGTCCGTGGTGTGACCCCTGCATGGGAAAGCCCGGACCCCAGCTAGCTGGTAATACTTATTATCTTTCTTCTATTATTAAAAAGCGCAATATATATCGATGGTGTTTGCCTCTTTCTCCGTCAATTCGAAAACCGGACCCAACAAGTAGGTGACTAGTGGAGCCCCACAGGGTTCCTTGCTAGGTTCTTTAGTCTTTAACATATTTATACTGCATCTAGAAAAAGGTAGGATGAATGAAGTGACAAAACCTACTGATGATAAATGCAGGGTACTCAAAGCAGCCACATAAAGTTGTGACAGGATCTCACAACACTGAGTAAACACTAAAATAATTAAAAATGAATTTCTATCTTAATAAATGTGAAGTAACATAATTGTGAAGTAACAATAATGAGCTCTGAATTACCCTAATGATTTGGAAAGAGATTCTGAAGTTAAAACAGTTCCATGAAATCATCAGGCAAAAGGCAGCTGAAAAGGGGCAAACAATAGGAGTGAGATGAGAAACAGAGAACAAAACAGAAATATTCATTATACCACTCCAAAATAAGTGAGGCATGCTCATACAGAGCATTTTGTGCAGTTCTACTCCTCCCAACATGTATGAACTCTCGTCTGCTCTTCTCCCACCTGCCCCAAAGCTTCTCCTCTTTTACAGAGTCACATACGTGTTGATAATGATCAGCTGAAGCACGGAATACATTACAGTCAGACAACAATTAGACCAGGATTCGTCATCATGGACAAAAACAAACAAGTATTTAAGAAATCTATATAATAACTAACATCCCAGAGAGGGTAGACCGGGATCATTTTTCCCTGTCTCTTCTAACATAAGACTCAAGAAGAGATCAAACACAATATTGGGCTGCAGGTTCAATATAGGTATTACTGGACAAATTGTAGGTAAAAAGTCTTTGACTTTGTTTTGAGAAGTCCCCAAGTCCTGGGGAACGTGACTATAAAAGTTCTCCCCTTGTCTCTTCATCTTCCACACCTCCCCCTGTTCCTTGCTGTTTTACTCCCCATTCAGAAAAAAGTTGAATAGCACTCAGAGTGCCTTTCTGATTATGAGAAAATTTATAGGTCTTGAATCTAAATTCTAATTTTCCAGAGTCCATATATATATTTATCTCCTTCTCAAAAATTGATTTTGAAAGAAAGATTCCATAATTCTTGAATCCTAGAAAACTATTTTAGGACACTGAAATTGTTTCGGTGTCTACTTTTAGTCTGTTTCTTTTCCATTATTGAGAATATCCTTAAAAAATAAAGTCTATTATTATTAGACTGCTAATTTAATTAATATACATTTTAGCTTATTTTTTCCCCATGTAATTAATTGAAATACTTTTAAATCTTTGAATATTTTTGATTTATGTTTTTAATGTTTTATGCAATGTAAGACAAGCTGCTTGAAATATGCTCAAAACTGTCATTTTTAAGTGACAGTTTGAAAACTGCCTCACTTTAAGATGCCACAGGGAGAAAGAGAATGTATCAGCATTTCCATGTTCACTTGGTTAACTCTGGCAAGTAACTAGGTCACTATCTGGCATTAGAAATAACCTTTGTTTTGTTTTTGTGTGTGTGTGTGTGTGGGGGGGGGGGCGTAACAATTATCTGGGCACACTCAAATGAAGACTGCCAAAAGAATTACAAATTAACAAACCACAGCAATCATTCCCAAACACACTCACAACAAAGAAGCAGTGAAAAACTAAAACCTGTACTTAATAAAAGCACTGAGGAACTGAAAGTTAGTGACTACATTTTCATGGTCTCTGCATCCTTCAGATACTTGTTTCTCTTGGACCCTAGGACAGCCAATGAAGGAAACTCCCCACTTGCCACGTCCCTTGCTACAGGGGCCCATTTTCTCCCACACCATGGCCTTGTGAGCCCACTCACAGCCAACACCTGTGATGAAGAGAACCACCTCACTCTTCACATTGCCTCGCAGGCCCTTTCACAGCCAGCACCCACCACAGGGCGAACCACCCAGCTCTTCACATTGCCTCGCAGGCCCTTTCACAGCCAGCACCTGTGATAAGGAGAACCACCCTGCTCTTTTCCTGACAGACCAGAAGGGGCGCCGCGGCTGCCCGCGCTGCCACGCTCGGCCCGTCAGGCCGCAAGTCGAGCCCATCCCCGCGGAACTGCGCGGCGTCCACCTGCGAGCCGCGCACAGCGCTAGCATAGGGAGGACGGCAGAGTCGGGGCCACTGTTACCGCTGCCGCCGCTGCCACCGCCAGGCAGCGCCTCCCCTTCCGCCGCTGCCGCCTCACGCCCTTCCTACCTCGCCCGCCCTCTCCCTTTTGGCAACCGGCGCGGACGGGGACGTCACTGCCCGTAGAGCTCGTTCTTCTCGCACAGTAAGGGAGGGATTCGTAGGGATGGGGGCGGTGGCGGAGAGAGGAAGTCGCTGCAGGGCCTCGGGGCATCACCGGGTGGGCCGGGGCGGTAATGTCGCTTGCGTCGCCTGTTGCTGCGGCTGCCGTTGTTCGGCGTGGGGGGAGTGGAACTGGGGAGACCCATGCGCGTTACCCTCCTCCTCCCCCAACTGGATACCGGGCGCGCTGCTAGAAAATAAAATAAAAATAAATAAGTCGAAACGGTTGGAGGAAAAATAGAAATGAAAGTTAGGGACTAAAAAATTTCCCCAAAGTTATGTAACTGCCAGCTGATGCTGAATGCAAATCAGAGCAAGCCGGGAGCGTGTCGCAGCTGACAAGCGCACACCGAGGTCGTGAAGCTCCAGTTGTGTCTGGAGCGAGCATGGGCCCTTCAGCACCTTTGGGCCCAAAGACAGGGCAGCTTCTGCTACAGCATATTCCGTCAGGTTGGCAGCTTTTCAAGTGATTTTGATACGAATGGGTGCTCCTCCTTCCGAGTGCACTTGCCTTTTAGTAATAAAAGCAAAGCCTTATCTTTCAGAAAAGTGAATGGCTTAAATAGTTCTCGGTGAATTCTCACAGAAAATCTGAGCAAATCTGCCCTCCTTTGCTGTATTTAAAGTAGGAGATCCCAGAGGTTCCCTGATACCCATCAAATGGCTAGTCTGAAATGTTGCTTTACTGGGCTTTCTAGTGAAGGGCATTTTAGTGGCTTGTGGGCACTTTTAAGTGAGGTCAGTGGGAAGCTGGAATACGCTAGAAATTCAGGACTGAGCCCAAAGCACGTGTTCTGTCATGTTCTAAAGCTTTTCTTCTTCTTCTTCTTTAATAATAGATTTTATACTTTTTAATACAGAGGTGAAATTCATCAGTTTCATAATGTCATCTGTCAAACATTTGGTTTATGCAGTCATCCATTTCTTGAGAGAGCAGAGTCAGATGGATACTTTCACTCTGGATGAACAGGAAAGCTTGGAAGGTAAGTGATAAAGGTGATAATATGTAGACGTGTAGGCACTATATATATGGACATTAGAATCCATGCTGCATGTTCTGAAAGAAACTGGAATATTATCTGTGAATATGATCAAGATATTTCTATTTCTGAGATTATATATAAAGTCTAAAACTTCTCTCTCTCTTAAAGATGTTAGACAGCTGTTAAAATTTGTACAAACTTATTTCTGAGCAACAGATATTTTGTGTCACATTAAGGTAGGGAATGACAAAATATAAACTATGAAAATGATTCAGATACGTCTCCCCCAATTTTTTGCCAGATGATTCTTGTTTCATATTACTTTTATGTTTGGTTTCTTTCTATGTTTTTATGTTTTGGCATCTGTGAACAAAACACAGAACACACCATTCCTGTGAAGAGCAATTTTGGCCAGGGGAAGAGCGAAACAGTAAAAAATGAACAACCGTATATTGGTTTTAGAATATGGGGAAAAACCTCCTGTTTTGTACTTACAAGAATTAAATGTAATTCATGAGGGGAAGCTAAGAGACCTTTAGAATAAGAAAAATAAATACCTTGCAGCACTTTTTTCACATGAATAGTGATTCCGAAGGGCCAAAATATTCACTATTTTCAGCATGGTATAATAGAAGATATAGCCACAGAAAGAGGGACTTCTGTGTCTGTTCTTCTGCCAGCAGAATAGGTGAAGACACTCTTTCATTAACCTCTGTAATTTTGTAGTGCCAATTTTTCATTCATATTTGCTGTCATTCCTTTCCCCTGATTCCTAGAGACTTCTTGGGGACTCATAATCACAACATGGAATTAAGCAAAAGAAGAAAAAAAAAGATTCTTAATTTCAAAATTGGCTTTTATATCAAATGTTTGAAAGACCTGTGCACTGTTTCAAGCAAGCAGCCTTTGGTGGTTTGACCTCACAGGAGGAGGGATTGGAAGTTAAAGGAAGGCTAGGACCAGTGGTGCAATAAACAGTATCCAGGCAGATGACCACTAAGTTATGTGAAACTTGAGGAATGGGGTGTGGACCTTCCAGAAGCAAGGCAGCAAGTCCTGCTGCTCTGAAGTATACACGTTAAAAGATAAAACCAAAATCTTCTTCTTTCCAGTGTCTATTGGTTTTACAGTGCAGTTGTTCACTAATGTAAGCGAGAAAGAAGCATGTGTGGGACGCTGTTCAAAGGAAATTGCACAGATTTAGTTTTACATCACAATCTGGAATATTTGTACATATGAAAAGTGATAGACAATTATGAATTTAACCTATATCAGTATTTGATGATGTTCCTGCTCACATGATGAAAGACAGCAGTGTTTTTACAAATCAAATGAAAGATGAAGTATATTCCTTTTGTTTTTATAAAACTGATAAACATTGATGGGTTGTGATGTTAGCTGATTTACTTGTCTCAGGGCAGCTTTAGCCAATGATTGTACAAAAGAATCTACAATTTAAAGACCAAATCAACAATTTTCTGACCAGAAAGTGTGCTTAAATAGTGATGTAAAATTTAGCATTTTAATACAGATATGAATTCCTAATTTTAGAGCTTCATCCTGCCAAAAACTTGGTACCATATGCTCTGTGTTAGAGGATCAGAAACAAGCATTTGAAATAATTGATTCATTTTAGCTGTGCAAAATATCTTTACTGCATATGGAATAACCATAGCCCAAATCCCACTCATTGAAGTGGTCAGTGCCAGATGGAGATATATAGGATAAAAAAAATGACTGATGTTGTTATCATCTTGTTTTTTGCAAAAGGATAAAACACTGTATGATTAAATATCTGTGCCAAGAGGTAATTTAAATTGATACCATTCCCTAAGAAACAACAACAAAAAAAAATCCCTAGAACATTGCAAATTGAGTCTTTATCAAAATTGAGGTCTGTCATGCATTTGAACCTTATTTATATTGATAACCTGCATTTTTGGTGTATAAGATGGTGTCAATGATGGGTTAAATTTCTTCTAGGAATGTTGTTGTGCTTGCATGCTGAGCAAAAATGCATTAATTTAAGAAAGCAGAGTAACCACAAGGCAGACCGGAGAGGTAATATATTCCCCTACAGTTCAGGCTCTAGGATAGACGTATAGATCTCTGGTAGTTCATTTTCAACCCTGTGGTACAAATTAGCAAGTTTACTTTCATGCTAAATTTACATTCATGCCTTTAATTTCAGGCAGTCTATTTAAATGGCAGTTGTTTCCCTTCCCTTTTTACAGCTTTTATATATATATATTTTTATGTGTATGGCACCTATTGCTTTGGGATCAAAGCAGAAACTCCTCAAAAGCTGCACAGGAGTGTGATTCTTTCTATGTACTGATTTGAATTTCCCTAAGGTAATATTTCCAGAACAGTGGGATGTACCTTTCAGACCAGGGATGCAGGTAATTCTTGCATTGGGGAAATTTTATGTGTAAGATGAAGCAAGATGACATGGCTAACAGTGCTGTACTTTGGTGATGGGGTGGTGAGGGACTGGCTTTTCACACAAAGACAAATCTTCACTACTTTCTTGGGGCCATGGTTTTACTGCAATACATGAAAACAGGGTAGTTACCGATCTTTTTAACAATCTGAAACAGGGTTTAAAAAAGCTTAAGCTTTTGTTTTAACTTGGGAAAGAATGGACTCCAGTGTAATGCACCGAAGACCTTTTATTGAGCATGAGACAAAACTTATATACTGTACTATACCGGATACAATACCTTATTTGTCTACAAGTATGGGAAACACAGTTACTAAATAAACCAATAATCTAAAGGCTTATATTAAAACTATCCAATCAGCTTCTTGGTCACGTAGCAGCTGTACAGTTGCTTTTGCTTTGTCTGCTGATAGAACATCTGCACTGCCGTCCTTGATGTTGGTTATCTACTAACAAGACGTCCTGTACTACGGCCCTTGAAGCAGGCCTCCACAAGCTTTGGCCTTGTTTTTATTTTTACATGCATGTTAACCAGTGATTGCTGTGCTATAATAGTTCCAACCTACTAGATTTACCCCATAAGGGCTCTAAGTTTTGTTATACCTGTGATGGACTATAAGGAGTCAGTGTTCTATTTTTCAGTTAAAGGAGACAAGTAAGAGTTCACTTTAACAACTAATTATTTCATGGAAATGTCTACCAGTAGTAATGATATATTCAGTATTACTTTGTTTAAGCAAAATTTAATCAGTATCGCACTTTGCAAAAATCTCCTTAATGATAAAGAGTTGATGCCACAGACTTAATGCCTTGAGAAAGAAAAAGGATGAGGATGTATTTTAAATGTATACAAAATTTAAAATGAGGTGAGGCATTCAGGAAAGTGAACACCTCCAGGTGAATATAAGTTTGAGGGAATGATTGTTCAGTATATGATAGGTACTGCCTTCCTCTTAAGTCTAAAAAGGATAAACTAGGTATCTAATTTCACTGACTTTGACAGGCTTTATGAGAAGTACTATTAATGTATATGCCATAATTCAGAATAATCAATGCTCACTTTACTATAATTACTGGATGACAAGTTGACCATGAGGCAGCAGTGTGCCCTCGTGGCCAAGAAGGCCAATGGGATCCTCGGGTGCATTAAGAAGAGCGTCTCCAGCAGGTCGAGGGAGGTGATCCTGCCCCTCTACTCAGCCCTGGTGAGGCCACATCTGGAGTATTGTGTCCAGTTCTGGGCCCCACAGTACAGGAGGGATGTGGAGCTTCTGGAGACAGTCCAGCGCAGGGCTACAAGGATGATCAGGGGCCTGGAACATCTGCCCTGTGAGGAGAGGCTGAGGGAGCTGGGCCTGTTCAGCCTGGAGAAGAGAAGGCTGAGAGAGGATCTAATCAGTGTCTATAAGTACCTCAAGGGAGGCAGTGAGGAGGATGGTGCTGGCCTCTTCTCAGTGGTGGCCACCGACAGAACTAGAGGTAATGGCCACAAATTGAAGCATCAAAAGTTCCACAGGAACTTAAGGAAAAATTTCTTAACAGTGAGGGTGGCAGAGCGCTGGAACAGGCTGCCCAGAGAGGTTGTGGAGTCTTCTTCTCTGGAGATCTTCCAAACCCGCCTGGATGCCACCCTGTGCTCTAGGTGACCCTGCGTGTGCGAGGGGGCTGGACTAGATGACCTCTAGAGGTCCCTTCCAACCTTAACGATTCTATGATTCTAATTAAGTTTTCCTATATATCAGTTTAGAGACAAGAAACAAAAGAATTTAACCCAGGTCTGTCAGTGTTCTTAATTTTGAGCCTGGCAAAATGATAAATTTTTACAACTTATAGATCACAGGAGCAAGTTATATGTAGACATAAGTTTTGTTTTATACTCGTCTTTTTCTACATCCCTTCTATTGTATACAAACAAAAGATTTAAAAAAAATCTTCCAAGTTTTGCTATTTATTTTGAAAGTGTACTTTTTTTGCCTTTCCAAAGAAAACAAGCCCCTGATATTTGACTTTTTGTTAATTCTCAATAACCTTATATTTCTAATTTTGGATCAGCATTCAGGTTTATTATATGCAAATAAACATTCAAATTATATGTAATTCAAGCTAAATTTCAACATTCAGTTTTTAATGATACCTGATTTGAATTGAGGGTTCCTACTCCTGGTTATCTCTAGTTCAGACTAAGAGGTTCAATCTGTGAAATAAAATGTGACATAAGATTGATGTTTCTGAATGCACCTGGGCTTTCTAAAGAGCCTTCTCTGTTACTTTTCAGTTTAGATGATACACCTTAAAAAAATGCTTCTAGAGACTCCAATTATAGCAGTTTTTTTCCTATAATCTTAAAATATTAAAATTAACAATATATGTTTATATATAAAAATATAATAGATACGCTCACATATTTTTACATAAGAATTGACAAATGGTGATTAAAACTTCTCTTGAGGAATTTGGGTCTGCTTTTTTCAGAATTGCTCATTTAAGAAAAGTAGTGAATGGTCTGAGAGGGCCGCTTAATCTTTAACAACAGAACATGCGAGAGGATGTTATAAATATATTTTTGTACTATAGAGGCTTGTGATTGATGAAGCATTTTGCTAATAAAAATGGCTTCAAAATAATATATTTTGCTTCAAAAAAGAGTAGTTGTGTGTAATTTGCACTTATTCTTTACATTAAAGATGAGCCATTTTCTTCTAACCATTATATTATGCCACACAAGTGGCTTGAGGATCCGCTGTGGTGTTTGCGGCACATGTATAGTTATGTATGGTGATGCTTTTTATGTACTCATATTTTTATATTAAAAAAGACAGATCAAATGATTGAGAAAATTGAAATGGCTTTTAACTGATTCAAGATGCTATGTATAGATTTTGTATAGCTTCTGCTCTTATCTAGCAAGTCAGCTCTGTGGGCATCAGGTAGCCTCTGCTTGTTTCAGGATATGTGTTCCAAAGAGCTGCTCTTACTAGCTCACTATGGAAGTGAATCACAGCTTTATAAATAAATTAATGAAATTACACTGCTATTGAAAAACAGGTGACTTTTTTTTTTTTTTTTTTTTTTTCCTCCCCTCTCTTGCAAGTTGCAATCCAATGCCTGGAGACTGTTTTTAAGATTAGCCTGGAAGATGCTCATCTTGCACCTCCACAACATTTGATAGAGATGTTCACAAACTCTTTTCATAGGGTAAGCATTGAATTTAGATTCTAGACTCTGCCAATATGTGATAAGATTTCATAATGTGTTCACAACCTTAAAGTGCTGTGTAGGTCAAAACAGTGTGGAAACTTTAGGAAAACATGAAAAAAAGTGAAATTACCATAGAAACTAGCAGAATGAGAATCTTTTGGGATGGTAGGAGGAATTAATTTCAGTCAGGCAAGGACAATTCCATATAGAATATTGCTAAACAGTGGATGTCTCATTCTCACTTGAAGAATTTTATCCCTCAGTTACAGTTGAACATTTTGCCATTCCCAAGATAATTGGGACAATTCTGGAAAGTGCTTGAGGTCATTCACAGTTTTCTGATGCTTATGATTCCGATGTGGAAATAATTGAGTCATTTCATTTTTAAAAAGGGGCCATGAACACTAAACTTAAAATGTGAATTTTTTAAATGCAGACTAAAAAATTACATTATATAGGAGTGCCTAGTACAGGAAGCACAGGAACCACCAGGTGGCAAAGAAAAGCGCAAGTAAGAAAACCAACACTGTAGAAACAAATCATTCATCTCTTCCCCTTGGATTGCTTAAAACATATGATGAGCTATGCGTTTCTTTAGTAGTGGAAAGAACACTCTCTCTTTTAAGAATGTGCTAGTCTTTCATGCTTCCTGTGCATTACAGAAAATCTAATTAATTGTTTATATAATGGCCTAACAATTCTTTGCAGGACGAAAGAAGTCTTTTTAATGTAATGAAGCCATATATTTGAATTACTCCCCTACCTTTTCTTTTTTTAAATGCACAGAATGACATGCTGCCTCTCTCAGATTCTTTACCAGAGGATGTTGAAAAGGCTGACCAGCTGAAGGATGAAGGTTTGTAATTACTAAAGAAATAAACATGTTATGCTTTTATTGACTCTTGGGGATATTGAGATGTTTGGATTATTATGGATAGTGATAATATAGCAGCTGGACAGCACATTACACACACAAACTTGAGCTTATATTCTTTGGTGACTATCATGTTGTAAAATGGGTAAATGATGTGCTCTATCTGAGATTTAAGAAAGTGTAATCTGTTCTCTGCCTTGCTGCTTATTGCTCAGGAGATTGTTAAAAACTAATAGATAATGCATGAAGTCCAAATCGGCATTCTTGAGTAGTAGAAGCTTTAAAGAATTAATATAATTGTTCATTATATTATGGCTTTTTCTAGCACTTTATTATGGACCAGAAATTCTGAGTTTTGATGGCTGCTTATGGTGAGAAATTCTACATCCAAATCATTTCAGGCTGTCTGTGCTAAACATGCCCTTCATCATCTTGATGACTAAACTATGTGAGAGCTGTACGGAAGTGGGTCTTATATGCTGCTTGGGTTTTGTTTTAATTTTGTTTAACATGACCATGCTATATGGGTAGCTGGAGACAAGTTGTTGGGAGATGCGAGAAGATCAGGTCAAAAGGGTTTTACTGCAGTATGAGGTTTGCAGAGATGCATAGACTGATAAATCTAAATTACAATGGAGGTGTCGTGGTTGAATTCCTATAGAACCACTTCTCAACAAACTGGTCTTTCCTTAACAGCAGAAATTACCTAGCAAGTGTAAAAATGGAAAGATGAGAAGGGGAAAGTTTGTGGTGGACTGCGCTGTACAGAACAAACATTACTTTTATTTGCATTATATCCTGCCAATTCTATTTAAAAGAATACATTTTGAAAAAGCGAACTCATAGCTGTCTTATTGGATGTTATAGTGACTCTTCTGCTTTGATACATAGCACTGTATCTTTTAACTGCTTAAGAGCTTTCTGTAATTTATTTCAGGTAACAATCACATGAAAGAAGAAAATTACATTGCTGCAGTGGATTGTTATACAAAAGCTATAGAACTGGATCCAAACAATGCAGTCTATTACTGCAACAGGTAAAAAAAAAAATGCACCCCTTTCATTCATCAGACTTCATGAACATAATATTAAAGATAAATTATTAAGTAAATCAAAATAACTTGAGGCTAAAAATGCCTGCTGTTCAGGAACGTGTTAAATTTGTAAGAGTTCTATCTATCTAAAGATAAGAATCTTTATCAGAAACACTTGAGATCAGGTTTTTGTCATTCCAAGTCTGTTAGAAGTAAGAGCCTTTCTATTTTTCTAGTGTTTCAGTGGATCATCCACCTTTTCTTTCTCTCACAGTATTGATTTTTCCTTGAAAAAGTCATGAGTAAAGCACTTGGGGGACTTTCCAGTGCAGTTTAAGTATTCAGTGTCTTTATGTAGGACCTGTTGAAAAAGCGACAAGACTATGTTATTGTAGCTTCATAGTGTAATCAGTTCTTCACCCTACTACCAATATGGGAACAGATGAAGTCTGGCAGAGCATGTTATCCCAAGAGCCGGGAACATTCACATTCAGCTTTACTGTCCTGAAGGTCAGTATAGGAATATAGACAGTATAGCCTGTGAGACCTCCTGGAAGTGATCTCTCTCTAGACAGCCGCTGTAGAGCTTCTCTGCTCTGTTCAGTACATCTGTTATTAGAAGGATTTATGAACTTCAGTGCAGTTAATCTGGCCTTGCGGCACTGTACCTCGTGGATTTTTCTGTTCTCTTGAGCTATGCTTCATCGAGTTGTTTGCAGCAAATACAAGTGATGATTCAGTGTTTAGTGACAAGCACAGAGACAGGGGATTCACAGTTTACTAATATTATATTAAATATTCAAGACAGTTCAAAATGTAAATCACTCTTTTCCTTAAGAAAACTGATCACATAAGTGATTTTAGTTTTTAAATGGCTATATATGATTCCAAAGCCTCCTAAAATCAGTAGAAGTTTCTTAAGTAGAATGTGCTTATGCACCAAATCTGTAATTGTCAAGAGAAGAAATACTTCACTGTTTGTGCAACATCATCACATGCTAAATGGGTGAGGACCAAAATTCATCGTGATGTCAGAGCGCCCTGTATTGTATGTACAAAGTTACTTAAAAGAAGGACACTCAGTTATTTGGGATTTTGTGTGGTGCAGTGTCCAGATAAAAATAGACCTTGTTCTTAGGCTAGTTTGGAATCAGTGGAGAGTTACTGTATTCAACGGTATTGCTTTTTATTTATAGCAGTGAGAAGAAGACAAAGCTGAGATCACTCAAAGTTTTAACTGATCATATAAATTATCTGCCAACATGGATTAAACAGTTTTGGTTCAAACAAATGCAAGACTAAGCATTGTCTCTGGTTTTATCCATACATCTTCACTGACATTTGTGAAGCTGGACAGGTATTTGGAAGATAAATAGTCCTATTCAGAAAGCATTTTAATCAGTCAGGCAAAATGTGCAATTCAGAGGGTATTATGAGAGAGAGGAGGAAACATAATGATGATCTCTGTCATATTTAGCATCTAATAAAAGAGAAAAATGTTTCATGAAGTATAAATGTCTTTGACAATTAGTTATGTCTCTCTAGTATAGAGACACGATTATATTTTAGTAATTCAGACATTGCTAAGAAATGCTATCCTCATTTAGGTGGAAGCATGAGTTGCCTCTAGGGAATAACTGTGTTCCTGTAACAGGAATATGGCTTTCAGTGGAAAGTTGCTAGTTCCTTTATAATCATTATCCGGAAGCCAGTTTTGGCAAGCAAGTGGAACAGCTGTTGCTCAAGGAAACTTTAGCGGTTCTGATGTCTCAGAAAAAGAGCAGTGAAAAATGAGGGCATCCTTTGAATGTTATGAAATGGCAATAAAAGTATGCTTCTTGCTGGAAAAGGGCAATTATATAAAATACCTCTGTTTAAATAATGATTTTATGTATGTGAGAGTTTAAATTCTTGTAACAGGTTTTGTGGTGTATTTTGTGCATAGTCATGTGCTGGTTCTAAAACAATTTCTTAGCATTACTTATCCTTTGTGTCCTTAAAGAGGAGCCTGTGTTCGCCAAAACTTGCGATGTACTTAGGCACATACTTAATTCAGGACGCTTGCATCTCCTGGTGAATTAAGGAGAGCCGAGGCATTTTTTGTATAACAAATGAAAAGTCAGAAAAAATAAACATTCTGTTGCTTTATGACAAAGTTCTCTTCCTTCCCTCTCCCCTTTCTTTTAGGGCTGCTGCTCAAAGTAAGCTTAACAAGTACAGTGAAGCAATAAAGGATTGTAAGAGAGCCATAGAAATAGATCCTAAATACAGCAAAGCATATGGGAGAATGGGGTAAGCTAATATAAATCTGAGTAGACACTGAGGACCAAGTGTAAATATCATAGGTTTTCTGAAATCAGTGGAGTTGTGTTGTTTTAGTGCAGCTGACAGTTTTAGCCTGAGTGTGTTGCAATTCGCTTAAAATGATACTATGGGGCTATCAGCTTTAAGGTTTTTGGAGGCTGTTGATCATAGCAATTTCATATCAGTTTTAGTCAGTTTGCATTTTTTTTTTTTCCAACTTGCCAACTTTGCAACCAACCAACTTTTAATTTAGGAAGTCAAGATCTACTTTTGTTTGTTTTTGTGGGTGTTTTATAGTTGTTTGTTTGTTTGCCTCCTACCTCATCATAAAGTAATGAGAATTCTACTGTTGGAATGAGTCTAGTTTGCTCATGATGCTGATAAAAATAGGACTGAAGCTGGGGCTCCTAATTTTACTCCTAACAGGAGTAAAGCCTTAATTTTCCTGTGCAATGACTCTTACGAAGCAGTTTTTTTTTTATTAAGTAAGACTATGCTATATCTCATTAGTAACCTCTCTAAATCATGTCTGAGAGATTAACAGTATTAGCACTTAATCAGACCCACTGCTTAAAGGGATATCTCAAATTATAATGCCAGGAATATACTCCTGAATTGAATATCTATTTGAGTGAAGGGCTGTTCTGTTTCAATTCATGTAGCTTTGCATTTTCAATAATCAAAGATATTGTGAGGGTCTGGGCTGAACAGTGCCTTAGACTTTTGGCTCTTGAGGTTATGCCTATACCAGTAAATTAAAAAATGCTTGGGTTTGTTCTTGGGAGTCAGCTGGCACCAAGTGGTCCATGTTCATGTATTATTAAGTTTTGCTAGTTTGCAGTATGGAGTGGCCGAATTCAAAGTGCCTATTGCTAAATTGCCTTGGCCTGTGTTAACTTCCGAACTATATCCCAGAATTGTTGGGATAATGCTAGTTGGCCTGGGACAAAACAGTGCCAGGGGCCATTTTCCTAAGAGTTAAGATAATGGAATTCTATTACCTGAAAATCTTCCCTCACAGAGTTTATTTTACTAGTACTGATGTAACCTGTTTGGCTTTGAGATGGTGGAACCCTTGTTAGTTGTTTAGCCCTCTTTGCTTTTGCTGTATGGAGACACAATCTAGAGATTTCAGTGAGATGGAGAGAAACCACAGGCTGATTTAATTGGAAATTGGAGGTTATTTTAGAGTTTTGGATGTAAGACCAGCGTGCTTTTTGATGGACAGTGTAAGTGGGATCAAGTTTATCTTGTTTGATAGGCTGATAAATTGTTGTTACAATAGGGGATGTATTTTGCGCTGCAGGCTGTTGCTTAACCCGGTAAATGGAGATGATAATAAAACTTGCATAAGTTGAATGAGGAAACAGTGCCTGTTTAGTAATATCTAAAAAGAAACAAGTGCAGAAGCCACCATCTCAACAAAAAGTTCTGTGAGAAGGTCATGTTTGCCTATTGCATTACACAGATGTTTCAGTTTTTCTGAGGATTTGACAGAAGCTCAGGAGGTGTGGATAAAAAAAGCAGAGGTGCCGCAGAAATTGCGGAGATGGGAGTCAGGCAGACAGTTCAGCAGGTGCCTCCACCATGACCAGGGAGAGCCCTTGTCTAGCTGGGCAGTGGGCCTGGAACTGTGAGCAAAGAAACTGGTGTCTGCTATTCTGACTTGTGCTGTGTTCCAAGAAGCAGGATTTTACATATTTTCTTTTGAAATAAGCATAATTGCATCTCAGAAATACCTGGCTGTATTTCTCTCCAATCAGAAACAATTATTTTGGCAAATTAATGAGCCAAAAGAGAGAATGTTGTTGGAGGGCAACTATGTTAAGGGAGAAAACATGAAAGTTGCATGGGTTCCTTCAGGAGTGCAATGAGTTTTATTGATATATTTCAATATATCAATGACAGTGTTTGTGATCCCTGAAGGTAATGACTGGGACTGATGCCAGTGACACAGGAGCTCTCTTGCCTGGGGTAAAGGCTCAGGGCTGGTGGCCGGTGCAGGATTCTCACCTGCTCTCTGTAGCTCACATGTAGTCAGGGGAGTGGAGCATTGAGTAGCTCCATGTAGGTTATACAGGATTTCCAGAGCATGGGGGAAAACTTCAGAAAAGCTCTGCGGTCTGTCTGAATTGAATAGACAGCAGAAGACAAAATTGGACCTGCAACCAGATGAGCTTCTGGAATAGCTCAAAGAAAGATAATGTTTTAAATGTGGTACATAATCAAACTTGAAAACAAGTATTTTTTTCAAAAATAGTAGATAATCCATCTTGTGCTTTCTTGAGCTGCAGGAGAAAAATTGTTTTTGAACCATTAAGCAAGTTTCCTTGGCACAAGGATTCCTTCCAGAGGCTTAGAGATGATGCTACTATCCCATATAACCATTAGGCAAGCTGTGGAGGGAGAATCTTGCACTGACTCTATGACAAAAGGTTGGCAGGATGGAACTTGTGGTTTCTGTATTGGCCTCCTTGAAGCTGCAGAACTAACGGGAAGAGCATCCTTCACCTTGCTGACCAGTGTGTCCTTCTGAATGATCTCTCGGGTCAGAACAACTGGAGGAAATGCTGAGGGGAATTCAGAGCTCATATAAATGGTCGGAGGTGCTGGGTCTGGCTTGTGCTCTCAGACTAGGTCAGGATGTGCCAAAAATTGAACGAATCCCCCGTATATGTGAAACAGACAATGCAGGATGAGGCCTTCAGGAATCCTCTGCTCTGCAAAAATAAACGCTTCACTAAGCAGTAGTAGTATGATAGCAAGTCTTGCTTTAACTTTGTGCTGAAGATCAAAATTAGTTGTGAGATAGTGTTTTACTTAGAGCAGAAAATGTCAGTATCACTATCTTTTGGTGCTGATTTATGTTCCAGCCCGGCTTTTTTTTTTTATTTCACATTAGGTTGGCTCTGACCTCAGTGAATAAATATGAAGAAGCAATTACCAGTTACCAAAAAGCACTCGATCTTGATCCAGAAAATGACTCTTACAAGTCAAATTTGAAAATAGCAGAACAGAAACTAAGAGACATGTCCAGTCCTGTAAGTTAGCTCTGCATCTGTTTATTTACAGTGGTTACAGCTTACAGGGATTTTGTAGGCAAATTAATTATCAAATGTAATTTGTTTCTAGACTAGGACTGGACTGAGTTTTGACATGGCAAGCTTGATAAACAATCCTGCCTTCATTAGTATGGTGAGTGTATTTTAAGCTTTGCATTATATATTTTTACAACTGAATATTTGACAGCTCTTGTTCAAGAAGTGATTTAAATGCTTGCAATTGTTTCATTATACTATATTTAAACTTTTCTAGGTGATTTTATACCGACACTAGAAAGTGAAACTTACATTTCCTCTAATGCTTGTGTGATTTCCAGTTGGTTCTATCATACTTGTTATCAAAAATACATATAGAACATTTCAACCAGTGCTTCAGCATGCAAAAGCCCTACCTGAGAGCTGTGGTTTAGGATTCCAGCTAGCAGAGATGGCAAGCAGGGAAGAAGCAGCGAGCGAGTTCTGCAGGGGCATTAGGGATTGAGTGCACCGAACTCCATGTACCACTTTGCTGGCCACGTGACTTATTTAGTCAGTCTGCATCTGTCTAGAGTCAAAAATATATTTTTCCATATGAAGCTAACTATGGGGCAGGAATATTTGTACCCTTTCAGAAGATGTGTGGCAAAGAAAGTAGAGCAGAGGGTATTCAGTTAGGAATGAACGTGGTGGGGTTTTTGCTGTGTGGGGTTTTTTTGTGTTTTTTTTTTAATTATTATTATTATTATTATTTTTTTATTATTGACTTACTCTCTGACCTTGAGAAAATTACTTCTGGCCACCACTTGGTGCCCAAACCTAGTTGTTGACAATGATGGAGAGAATAAAAAGATTAATTTGGCATTTTATATTCAGCTGTAGACTAGAGAAGACAGCCAATTCACCTTGGAGAGGTTTCATGGAAATGTCTTTTGATCAGTAAAACGAATAGTATGTGTATCTATTCTTGCATTTGATAAGATCAGTGAGTGAGCAGGTAGTTGATTGTGCTTGTTAGTCTTGTGTTCGTGCAGTCATTGATTTCTGTAGGAATTACCATACTAACTTCAAAGCATTGCCTGCTTTATTCTGTAGTAACTGTCCATATGCATTCTTACACTATGGCAAATTAAGTGTAATTTTTGAGGTATCTTAATAATGGCAAATGTATGTATATAAAGTAAGAAAATTTTAACTTTTTAAAAATTTTTAAATAAAATTTCTAAATTTTAAATTTACTATGGAAGATTTGTGTTACCATAAAACCATGATACAAAATAAATCCACAACCTGGTTTATTCTGCTGTATTTTGTTTATGCAGCCACAGCCTCAACAGTTTGTACCTCCTCTAGTAACAATAGCTGTAAAACTAATTTGTATAATCTGGGAACCAATAAAATACAGACCTTTCCTAATAAAGCTCAATAGCAAACATAAAACCCTAGAAGTCTTAAATTTTTATTTTTTAGATTTTAGGGTACTGGGTTTTTGTTTCATGTCTCAGTGTTCTATTTTTCATGTCTAACTCCAAGTAACTGTAATAAATTGAAATCTGTATTTGTTGTCTAAAATATAACAAACTGTGTTGGCTTCATAGCCTAGAAATACTTTTCTGTAATTTTTTTTTTTTTTTTTTTTTTTTTGCTCAGGATCGTATGTCTCTATGCATATAAGTTTAGTTTATAATTTGTAACAAAACATAGGATACAGTTTGTGGGGTTTTTTTCTCATCTTTCTCAATGATACCTAAGTAGTAAATGTATTATAATTTCAGCTATATGTTGTCTATTTTAGGCAGCAAGCCTAATGCAGAATCCTCAAGTTCAACAACTGTAAGTATTAATACAGATTATAATTGAAACAAATGTCTGTAGGGGGTTGAATTAACAGAGAAAAAGTGGATAGTGCTGATATTCTGAAAATGTACTTCTGTGTACTGTAAGTTATTTCCTCCTAGCAGTTTATTTACTCTAAGGGTCCCCACCTACCCCAATGCCAACCTCGTGCTCCCTGTTGCAGGATGTCTGGGATGATGTCAAATGCCATTGGTGGCCCAGCTGCAAGTGTTGGTGGTCTCTCGAATTTGTCCAGCCTGATCCATGCGTAAGTGTTATCAATCACATAATTTTAAATACGATTTTAGAAGCAGTATTTTACATGACCTATTTAGAAGAGTAGGTATCAAAGTAGTTATACTGTGGACTCTCCTCAATGTATGCGTGATTATTATTATTATTAAAACTGAGAAGTCCAAGGCTGACTTACTGCTGCCTTAAGTTGTTTGCTTGCTTAGTGCACTTGAATGCCAGTGGCGGAACTGTGTGCTCAGTTTCACTTTACGGATTTCATGCACTGTTTACTTTCTAAATGCCAATTACTAAAAATGCTACTTTAAACCTTTATGTGCTTCTACATCTTGCTTTCAAATTGCACTGATCAAAGTACAGTAGTATCCCAGATAGATACTATTTTGAAAAGCTACAAATTAGCGAGCACAGATTGCAACACATTCCCAAGATCCTGCCTGCCTGACAGTGCTCTGGCATCCTACCCTGTGAGGGGGAGGGCTGCTCCTTCAGGGAACTTGCTATCTAATAAGGAGAGGAGTGGCTTTTACAACAGTCAGGACCCAGCTCATTTAGAATATGATAAGGATAATCCATCTGGAACACAGTGTGCAAAAACATATGCAATTTGCTTATGTGGCAAGTTCTCTTAACAGTATTCAGTTTCACTTTATTCCAGAATTCTAGCCTGTTTCAAACCAGGTTTTAAGTTTTGCCCTTCCAGGAACATGGTAATTTATAGTTTGCACTATGGGAAGGAGTCCACTCCCTGCAAAACAAGGACTGTTTTGACAGAAGTCGTTTGCTATGCATTTCTCTAAAAATGGTGGCTTTCCTTCAACCTGTGTTGTTTTTCACAGGTGTCTTGGTAACCTCTGCTGCTTGAGCAAATGCAGAAGTTGCACAGGGTCCCATGCCAGGCTAGTCAGGGAGTAATGGATTCTACTTGCTTGCTTTTCCTAATAAACTAGCGTCATGCTTATCTTTTACATAATCTTACCTATTCATTTTATTCTAAGATGCAGTAGTTGAAGAGGTGGATCTGTCCTTATTCCATGCATTCTTATGAGACACGCAGGTGGGCTGCTTTTTACTCAGGACCATCTGCCACAAGTACAAGTTGGCAGCAGCAACTGTACTTCTGCCAAAGTTTATAAAAGGTTGCCCTTCAGGTTCAGGAGACTTTTCCTTAAACAAATACAACAAATTTCAAGAGTCCATTGAAAATAAGGGAGCAAGTAACTGGAGCAATTTTGCTAATATTAGTCTAAGCCAATAGGTTAAAACTTCTTCCTCAGTGTTATCTACTACAAGTAGTAGTCTGAAGGAATGAAGACCATATGATGATCTTATTTGACTAGATAAAGCCCAAGTACCTCAAATGTCATCTTAGTATATAGTATTAATTTTTAGTCTTAGCTTTCTTATGATGCAGCTTTCAGTTGTATCAGGATATCCTGTTTTCTTACAAATGCTGCTTGTCAGGATTTTTTTTTTTTTTTCTCCCCACACGTGTTTTTACATAAAACTGTTCAACACAGGGGGCAGCAGTTTGCACAGCAGATACAGCAGCAGAATCCTGAGCTCATAGAGCAACTGAGAAATCATGTGCGGAGCAGATCATTCAGTGGCAGCACTGAGGAGCATTCCTGACTTAAAGGAGGCCTATAAACTGGCACGGTATATAACCCCCAAATGCATACCATAGTTAGTAGCAAAAGCACCGTTATAACTCTTCTGCTTGAATAGAAGACAGAAAATTCTTTGTGTGTGTTCTGCAAACAAGAATAAATCTGTTAAACAGATCTATTGCACATAACTTGGAACATACCGTTTATGTATAGTTACTCCTCTGAAAACTAACACTACATAGACCAAGTGATTTATTAAAATCCCAACATACCTGTCATTTTCAGTATGTGCATTAGAGTGATCTCTGGAGAGTTTGAGTGAAGGAGTTGTGTGGTGGACTGATAAGCTTGCGTAATAGCTTAATTCTAAGATCCTAGTGTAAAAAGCATATTATGCTGATATGGCTGTATTCCCTCCCAAATGGGCTATTGAAACAATAGATTAATCAGCCCTCTAATGTACGTCTGATATGCCTGATGTAAAGAAGTGTAAGTCAGCGTTGGAGCATAGAGTGTAAAAATTAATGCTTGGAGAACTTGTGTGGTGGGGCTGAAAGAAGCAACATGAAACACTTTTCAACCTCATTTGGCAGGAGGGAGATGATTGCATTCAGGGGAGCACCACAAACTGTGTGGAGAGGAAAACGACCTTGAGGAGGATAATGCACAGAATCCAAAAGGGAACTGATGGGGGGGGGGTGCTGAGCAGTTCTGGAACTCCCTGCTGCCAGGGTACACTTGGCCTGGCAGCCCTGGAGGTCAGCGCCATGGCCCTGTGTGCACAGACATGGCAAACTGTGCTGTGTTCTGTGTGTATGCACTACTTCACATAAGCTTGAAATCTTTAACTGTAATGAGCTAAAACTGGTCCCGTGACTGTACAAATAATTAGTACTGAAAATTTATCCAAAAACTGCCTTAGAAGGAATGATTCTCTATATAATCTCATGTGGTAAATCACTGACTTACGTAAATTAACAATCTAAAGTTTCATTATACACGTGCATCCCAAGTGATGGTTACATGGCCAAGTTAAAGCTTTTCCAGTCTTCAGGATTTCTATCTCCACCCTGGCGTTTCTTGTTTGCCTATTCTTGCTCTTTCAGATCCTACTGCTTTTCTGCATTTTGATTTCATTACCTGTTTTTATTCTACTTGCTATTCCCATTGCTTTCTGCTGCAAGGTACATTTGTTTTTCCTTCAGGGAGATTCCAACCATGCACAACTTAGGTTTTGTGCATCAAAACTTCATCTGAGGAGCCTGCTTTGGCTTCCAAGGCCAAGTGACCGCTGCTGGCAAGGCAGCCTGAGACAAGTACGGGGAGGAGTGACAGCAGAGACTCCCAAAAGGAGGAATACACAGGAACCCCTGGGCCTCGGGCATTTTTATCTGATTCATCATGCAGTCAAATAAAGAACATAGAAGCAAATGCAGAATTGAGGCTGTCAGGTACCTGACTCTTGTAGATGCTAGTTGTTGTAGCTATTGTAGGAGGCTGCAGCTATTGAAACAGGAAGAAAATGGAACTGGATCCAGGGGAAAAATGAGAAAAACAGGAACTCCATAATCTCTGTCGAATAAAAATTTAAATCTTAATAAAATTACTTAACTTTAAAACATTTCATCCAATAATTTGCATAAACTATTCAGCTCTCTTTAAAATGCTGCTTTTTTACTCTTTAGAAATATCTGTAGCCACATTTCTGATGCTATAAGAAATGATTATGTAAAAATTGAATGCCTTTCTAAGTAACTTCTGACTTCATGTATCATGGTAGAGAGAATCCCTAAACCTAGTCCTTTTTTAAAGGTAGTTCAGGCCTGTAATCTCTTCAAGATAACTGCTACTTAAAAAGTTAATTCAGTTGCGGCCTGTTGAGTTTCACTCAAGGGACAGAATACCCTACAGAAAAAAATAGCTATCGAGGTTATAAGGGAGCTACCACTGTTCTATAAACGCAGCTCTGAGGAGAGTGTCGTGGCACGAAGGAGCAGCATCACCCCTAGCACATGCACTTGGCTACATTTCATTTTTTTCTTCTTACTTCTCCCTTCTTTTCCACTGCTTAAAGTGAACTCAAACTTAGATAAGGGGACCCAGCAAACACAGGGTGGAGTGGACAAGGCTTAAGCTGTCATCCTCAGTTCACCCTCACTTTCTAGAAGTAATCCTCATGTAGTCGGCTTTCTATTTCAAACCAGTAGCACTGGCAAGAACCCCTTGATAGTTGCTTAGGAATTGGAGAAATGTTGTAATAAATGACAGCTATGTCTAGGGGTTGTTCTGTCTTTGGTGAATACACTTTTTCCTTCTTGATTTTTATTGTTCATATATACAGCCCTGTTAGCTTACTGTTTTATGGGAGAACTATCCACAAGGAAAGATTGGTTAATTATGCAGCAAAGCACTCTTGAGATCATCTTTATAAAATGGTAATTTCCATTTCACCTACTATAATACTGTCAACTTAACATTTTGCTCCAGTACAGATTCTATGTAACCAGAATATTTACCCCAATTTTGATGGCACTAGCTCACCTTAAGGAAGGTGCTGCAACTGACACAGTACATAACTTGTAAACGTCCTGTTTTCTGTATATTAACAGAAAGGGCTTTATATCCCGAATAAATAAATAAATAAGAAAAATTAGTACCACTAGCTGTCATTCTAGGAGCTTCCATCTGAAGCAAGGCACAGAGGGCCCATTTATGCTTTGATCTCTTTGGCCTTGAATCGGCTAGTTTGTCTCATGAAGTCACATAGTATTTCTTAGTCACAGGGTGAGGAAGGGATCTTTTCCTGTGTAATAACTACACCTTATTTTGCACTAGAGTTTTTCATCGTGGTAGGTCAAGTAATAAACAACAATCCAAGTAAACATAATTTTTATTTGCAACCAATTGCAGTTTATCATTTAACTGAAAAAATGAGTATTTAAACATTTTTGTACTGTTACTGTTCCATCAGCAAATAAGTATGATAATTGTTTAGAGAAGAAAATGTTTTGCACTCTTGAATTGTCAACTCCTGTAACAAGCTTGCATGGAAATATCTTCTAACTGTGTCTGATCAGAAAAACATTCATTAAATATTCAGCATAGAAGTGTTTCAGTTGTATTTTTGCTTATGTAATAATTAAAAAGGCAACTTTTCCATAGTCAAGGTTGCAATTGGTTTTGTTTACAAAAAACCTTTATTAACTGTAATTAATTGTTTTAATTTTTACATAGTAGTTTGCCTGAATACATCACCCATACAGGCAAATTCTTGCTCAGAATGAAACTTCTGAAGGAAACTTCCTGCACTGCTTGAAGGCTACACAGAGCCATAAGTCATCCTGGGAAAATGCAGCTTGACTGCCCTTTCTGTCTCCCCTACCTCCTACTACCCTGTGGTTCTCTCTCCTTTAACTTGTGTCATTTACCTTGGGAACAGATTATAAATAAAGTTATTTACATTTTTTTGTGTGGATAGTTGTTTTTTACTCTCTTCTAGTCTGCTGGTATATCTACAAACAGCTTTTCATGCAAGATTTAACAGGTTTGCATCCTCTTTTTAAATACCTACTATGTGTTTTATTAGATATGAAGGATATGTTTTAGTTCTTGTTTTCTTTTGTTTCCTATGGGCACCTATCCATCCTTTATCCAATTTTTATTTACCCAATATTTTTAAATAGGCTCTGCACTTAATTTTCCCAGATAAAAAAAAAATCTTTAAATACTTCAAAAATTAAGGCTGCTAAATGATAATAGGGCAGCTTAAAAAATGGATGGATCAATGAGTACAATTTTTTATAACTGGATGTGCATAAGTGCTATTTAACAGTGACCCCTTTCTCCATTTTTCTGTATTAAGCGACTACCTTGGGGTGACTGTGGATGTTTCAGCCAAAATACATCTGGGGCTTTTTTCCTGGGGCAAAGTACATTGCAGTACTTAGTTAAGCCTCAGTTCCTCCCTGCTCCTGCTTTGGGGAAGAAACTTGATCCACGACTCACATGAAGCACCCGTGCAGGGCAGCTCTGCTGGCGTAGCCGCCACGCTGAGCTCACGCCTGACACTGCCACGCATGGCCCTGCCTGCTCCCCTGCGTGACAAGGAGTGTCCCTGCCACCTCCTTCACCTTGGAAACCTTGAGATCATTTAAGAGTATTTCAAGGGACTAACACAAGTACAAAATGCTACATTCATAGATGAACAACTTTCCCCACAAGATGATGTTAATACAGTATCGTTTGTCAGAGCTCCTCTTTTTTCAAAGGTTTTATTTTCAATAGATAAAATGTAAACACATCTTTTTAAAAGATTTTAAAACATTCCAAAAATGCTCAGAGAAATTAAACATGTTTATGCTTATAGATATATCGGGTTTCATTTCTTTTTTTTTTTTTAATACACCTTTTAATAATTCAGCTGCAAAGCCATAGAAGGTTGGTCCAAAAAAGCCCAGCAAAAGTATTTATGGAACTTCTTGCTTCAACTTACTTTTTTTGACTTGTGAAGAAACCACACAGACCTGTGCAATGTCATCATACTCATATGTTCTCTTCAAAAATGTGTCTGGAAGTCTTAAGCCAGAGACATTCTAGAAATGAAAAGCATTTATAAAAGTCAATATTAAAAAGAATTGCTAAGTTGATAAAATGGGCATTTTATAACAAAGCTGTGTTATGAAGACTTACTT
Organism: Tinamus guttatus; assembly: GCF_059628265.1. Lineage (NCBI taxonomy): Eukaryota > Metazoa > Chordata > Aves > Tinamiformes > Tinamidae > Tinamus > Tinamus guttatus. The sequence goes on from NW_028288949.1 coordinate 97,037, forward strand.
GCAGTCCCCGCACTGAAGACGATAACGTAAGTGTGAGGTGAAGGGATGAGCTTGGGTGCAGCTTTCCAAGCTGCCTTCCTGAAACTCCACGCCAGTGGATGGAGCTAGTGTTGCACATCTCTAAAACCAGATCCATAGTCCTTTCACTGCTAGAGGAAAGTGGGGAAAAAAAAAAAGAATAAACCTAGATTATTTTTTTTAAGCATTCAAAGACTACAGACATAAAACAGCTTGATTATTACTCACGCTATTTTTAAATCAAGCATTTTAATTTATAAGTAAAAGAAGGCAACTAAAAGTTACTGTGATGTACAGTAATTCAGTTGGACGCAGCTTTATTCAATATATAAGTGTTCTTGTCATGGATTTAACTACACTGGGTAGCATCATACTGCTCCTATTTTGAACAGTCTACAAGACTTTCACAAGAAGCAAAGATAACCAAATACTTTATGCTTAGTCCTTGGCCTTAAATGCTATTTATAATTACATTACTCACATTTCACCCTACAATCCTTTTATAAAGGACTATTGTAGATCAAACGGTGGATAAAGATGTTACAAAAGACCACCTAGACACTGTTCAGCAGGCCTTCTAGCAGTGCTGCAGAATTAGTAGCAAGGTCAGAATAGATTAAAAACAACATCATTTATCAAGTTAGCTGTAATTTAAAATAGATATATAAACACTAATTTAATATAAGAATTAAGATTATTTATGATTTAAATGTGGGGTTTATCTTATGTGATCTTGCAGCCAGTTCCATGAACTTCCAACTACCCACTTGGCTTCCAGAGAAAAATGATATTGGCAGATAATGATGATTGCTAGAATTTTAAAAAATTACCCCAAAAGCTACCATTTTACTCCATAAGTTCTAAAAAGATTTACTCCAAAAATCATCAGTTTGGTGCTGCTACAACTCATAGAAAAGATCAGGTTTTAATTCTTTCAGGACCAAGCACTGAAAAATTAAACCAAACAGCCACAACTTACCCGCTCGGAAAAAAGCACAAGAATCACCTGACATCATTACCTGCAATTTGTCATTTTACATGTAACGTCAAAAGGTTGTTCCAAATTTACAGTGTCTGGTATCATCTCCAGAGAAAGCCTCACATCGCCGTAATCGGGAGCCTGGCAAGGAAAAAGAAGGCAGATGTCTCAAATGCTGCCCAGCAAAGTGAAAATTTCACTACTCAAGATCTCATCTACTGCAACAGCCTTAGTGGAAGGGTCTGCACACCCAGAGAGGCTGCCCAAGAAGACCAAATTTCATTCTAAGAGCTCCCTATTAAGCGCAGTACATAGGCAACAACACAGGTTAGTTGCCCTGCATTAGCCCTTGTGCCTTAGAAAAGGCACCGTTGACTCTCCTGGCCAGCTCAGTTCTCTCAGCCTTTGTCAAAACAATTAATTGCCACTGGTTAAAATGGTGCTTGATATGAACATTTGCCAACTATCAAATTTTGTCACAAGCCAAAACACATGCTACATGGTTTACTAACAAACCTATGGTAGAAAACTCTAATTGCTACCAATTCACCCTGGTTCAAGCCAGTGAGTCTAACCAGTCAGCACTAGAAAAAGACAAAACATTTTCAGTTGTATGAGATGACAGGAGGGAACCTACTCCAATTCTCTAAACAAGAGGTAACTTGATATAATATTGTGTCATCCCGAACATGTTCTGGGGCGTTTGCTTTGGACGAGCTCCAGCCTAGTCCTGAGCCAGACACCTGCTCCAAGGGGGACACCCTTGGCACACTGTGGACAGGAGCACCCAGTTGAACGGCCCTCCCAGTCTGCGGAGCCCAACACCACCCCACAAAGAGGCTGCAAGCCCGGCAAGGGGGCATGATCCCATTTTTGTTTGACCAGTGTGTTCCTGATCTGCACTCAAGTGATGATACAGAGACCCAGTATAGGAAAAATTACAGGCCTGCTAAGTGAAACAAGTTAGAGAGCTAGTAAATGAAGGAAAATTATGGCAGGTGAAGAGGTCTAGAGCTAAAATAATGGGGCAACACTTACTTACAATATCAGGAGAAGAGAAGAGGGAGCTGCCTCGCATCTCAAAGGAAAAGAGCAATGCTAAGGGAGGGAAAACCTGTCTTAAGAGGGATGCTAGAAAAGGTCAGCTGGAAATGAGCTTTAAGTACCAGAAGTTTTAAGGAGAAGGAGTACTTCAATCTTTAAGGTGGACAATTTCCAATCTGATGATTTCTAATCTCTGTAAAAAGATACCTGCCATCTAAATTAAAACCAGAGACATTTTAGTAACTTAGCTGTAAATTTCCATTATCCACAGTTTCCATGCCTGGTTACAACTTCACATGATTGATTTCCCTACAAAACTGCTTAATTTTCTAGACAATTTAAAGGGAAGAGCGTAAGAGCAAGAGCAAGCATGGGAGAGAGAGGATGCCAAGAGAGAGAACCCAATTGCAAGTTTTGTCAACTAAGTTACAATCATCACAACAGTTTTACTTCTTTTCTCTCTTTCACTATCATTGATTCAAAAGACGATGCAAGTCAAACAACTCAGTAATTACAACTTACAACCTGTGAACAATCTATAAATCTACCAGATGAGAATAAATTGAACTGAAAATTGTGTATCTGAGAGATAAATAGTATTATACTGTGCAAAAATATTGTTTTGTTCAAATATGCTTGTGTAAGTCCATGAATCAGGAGGCAGCAGAGTTTTGTGTCAAGTTAGCACAATTAAAGAAGCTCTTTTGTTGGTCCTCCTTAGTTTGCTTCCAGATGCTATTCAACAAGTCAATTTTCTTCTAATCAACATATTTTGTTGCACAGATTTCTTGACTCTGGCACTCAAATGCCAGACTAATTTCAATGGATGCCCAAGTTAAAGACTTACCATTCTTTGGAGCTGGCTAGTTTGCAACCTTCCTCCTTTACCCAGATTCGTTTTCCATATGATGTCTAGTTTCCCAATCACTGTTACACCTTTTATTACTCCAGCTTTCTCTGCAAATTCTTGCTTTGGCTTTAAGCAGGATAAATACTGATGTGTATCCATAGGCTGTAAATAAGTCCTTGAGCCAAAAGTAGATGCTCTTAAAAAAAAAAAAAAAAAAAACTCCAAGAAATTTGTTTTAAAGTAATTTTTAAGAGGACATTAAAAAAAAAGAATGCAACTTTCGCCTGCAATTTACTACATTTGTGATACTTTATTCATGATAAAACACATTTTATATACTTTTGACAAGAACCATACTATTTTCTAAAATCGCCATAGCCTTTTTCATTAGATCAAACCACAGACCTTTAGGTTTTTGCCTTCAAGACTAATAGGTCACCCAGTATCTTCAGCAACCCTTAGTTTGGAGCTTTTTTCCACCACATTGTTCTTTACTCTCCACTTTTTGCCAATCTCTTTGCCAGCCTTGATAAGGCCTTTTCAGACGCTGAGAGTCCACACTGTGACAGCAAACACCAAGGGGAATGTGAGCCTCTGATGCAGGAGGGCATCTCATACACTGCACTCTTTAATTCTCAATATACAATAGCAACTCATTCTACATCTCAGGAAATCTCAGAGAACCTCTCTCAATGTTACCAGCCTATGCTCTGATTCAGGACAAGAAACATGAGAGGCAGATGAGTATTTGGCACTTCATAAGAACATTGCTCCACTAGGCTAGAGCTGAATGTGTGCATGGGCGGGGAAAAGAGAAGATTTGCACTGCAGCCCATTACAGCAGCATCAAAATTTTACCTCCTCTGAAAAAAAAAATGAAAAAAAAATGAAAAAAAAAATGAAAAAAAAAAAACTGCGAAGCACAATAAGCTTAAGTTCTCCTTTATTGAGCCATCACAGGCTTTTGCATTCATAATGGTTTACTGTTGGTGACCACCAGTTCTTCAGGTATTTTGTGATTTATAGACTGATGTTAAATGACATTTTAATTTATTTCACTGTGTGACAAATATTTATATTCTAAGATCCTATAAGGGCACTTCGCCAATCCACCTTGATCGCTGCCTTGTCAGCAAGCAAAGAGAAGTACAATCCCTCAGCTACAGATAACTCACTAATTTTATTCCTTCTGTCTCATGAAATTATAATACAAAGAGTTTGAGAGTCAAATATCAGCTACTTTGTGAATCTGAACATACCTTTCCCCTGTGTTGTCAACTGTGGTCAGTTCTGCAACGTTGTACATAATAGATGGCTCCAAAGAAACCTTCTCCATAAACATTGGAGAGGTGGTGATATTCTGAATCTGAGCTTCCAGAAACACTTCATCTGTCTGAAAAAACAGAAGTGCAAGTTTATGAAAATACAATTAATACTATTAAAAAGACTAGACTGTCCTCTTAAAAAAATGATAATAAAACACGTGTGTTTAGTTCATGCCTGCAAATCAAATTACAGAAATTAATGCAGGAAAAAAAACCTTAATCCCAACAATAATTAATAGGAGCAAAAGTGTTATTCAACAGATACCTTGCAAAACAATGAATGTGGGATAACTTTGCTATGTTCTAGCTATTGCTTTATAAAGCTTTAGATCAGCACTTCCCAAGACTTTCATCACTTTAATAGCAACTCAAGTTTTACCCAAATTATTAAGAAAACAAACCCAAAAGATAATAGAATGAAGGGTAAAGAATTGCAGTGCACATTAATGCCATGCCAAGTTACTAGTGCATCAAACTATGGAAAAAAAATATATATAAAGGTGCATGTGTGGGGATTGAGAGCTGGTTGGATGGTCTGCAGGTGGTCTGAGAGCTGGGATCTTCTCAAGTTACCATGTCCTTGAACAAGATTGAAAAAAACCTGGACTGCAGCAAGTAAACAACTTGAAGATGTGGAAGTTGCCAACGAAGAGGAACTAAGCGGAACTGCCAATCACAAACCAACATGCAGCCATGATCAGGATGAAGAGTATAAAAGAAGGACTCGGGCGGGGGAGCACGTGCGCGTGTGGGGTCTGAAGTACTGTACCTGCTTGATCAATAAAAGCTTACGTATAGCATGCATCCCTGGCCGTCCTGACAACTGGTGACCCCGACGTGATCTTGTAAATATTGTAAATAAGGGCTGAGGGGAGTTCGGCGGGGATGGAGCCCGGTAGCTGAGTGTCGGCGACAAGAGCCGAGGAATTCCAGCGGGAAGTGCCGAAGAACCCTGGGGGAGTCGCAGCTGGACTGTGACTAGGTGAGCTACCGGGGGTTATAAAAGATGGGAGCAAACCCGTCTTTGGGATCGCATGCTGCTGAAAAGAGGGATCAAGTATGATAAAACTGCTTTAAGAACATTATTACTGTGGTGCAAAGGGAAAAGCTCGCGGGGGGGCACGCAGACTGCTTTCGATCCGAAAGAATGGGAGGCTGCAGGCAAAGTGCTTTTTGACTCTGCCTCTAAGGGTGATTTAACAGCCACCGGGGCGCTGACCACCTGCTGCTTGCTGGTAGACACTCTGGAGCACTTCAAGGCCGTAGGAGAGGCGCAACCGGCTGCGGACATGGCCGCACGGCCTGCGGCTCCACTCCCGGTTGAACCCACTGCCCCTCCGGACCCTACAGAAGACCCTGGGGGAGGAACGGCGGTGCCTTTACCACCATCCCCGATGTTACAGCCTAAGGAAGAGACAGGGGAGGATATGCCCCAGTTGCCAGAAGATCCGGACTGGGACTTGCAGGGCACGTGCCCCAAAGGGAGTCAGCTGCGGTCAGCAAGTGGAACGGTCACGTTCTCACCTGCTTCAGTCATGGTCTCGGTTGGGGGAGATTGTGTGGTGGAGCAAGCTCGACAGGATGGACAGGAGAGAACGTCTTGCACGCAACCAGTAACTTTAGAAGCTCTATCTACGGGCAGAGAAATCTGCAGGGTAGGAGTCTGCGGGAGGCCAGACACAACTCCTGAAGGCTTCAATATGAGTCAAACAGAAATCACTTTATTCGTGTTACAGCACTCTATTTATCTCCTACATTTCTGCTAAGTCGTCTAGCCACGCGTACGCTTACATTGTAATTGGTTACATACTACTGTCCACGCCTCTTCTACCGTACTAGGTTGGCTGTAGACATCGGGGCATGCGTTTACTTGATTGGCCCGCACACAGTCCTCTATTCTTCACTGATAAGCTTGTTTACAGGTTCTTCCTCTCCTACTTCTCTGTTCTTCCAGCTGGTGACTTTCCCACAATCTTTTCACCTTGGTCCTAGTCCGGCTCATCGTATCCGTCTTCTGTCGGGAAGCCTCCGTTACTTAGACATCCTCCCACAATTCCCCCTTTTTGTTCTTTAACCAGCCAAACCTTCTTTACAGCATTCTCAATCATATTGGATACACATTTCAATAAACAAGGCACAACTAGCAGAATGCAACATAGAATCAACAACACCATCCCAACACTTCTAAATAACGAGCGAAACCATCCCGAAATTCCCCATCCACTTAATATATTGTCCAACCATGACAGACCCTCATCCTCTGTGACTTTATGCAAAATCTTTGCGTGATCCCAAATGTCTTGGACATCCGTAAGCATTTTGCCAAACTGATCAATATAGCTGCAATGTTTCACTTACCAGGGTACATACTCCTCCAGCCTGTGCGGTTAGGATGTCAAGGGTCCTTCAATTTTGTAAGACTGTTTTTCTCAGGGAATCCACCTCTGCAATCCAAAAAATTGCTTCTGCTGTTCTGTTAGCGATGATTTCCATTTCACGTGAAATATTCAGAATCGCCCTTTCTAATTGAACAATACCAAGGGCTGGAAAAAGCGCCCTAACAAAGCTATGGAAGCTGGTATTGTATCTTATTAGGGGATTACCAATCTCTCGTTTGGTTCTAGACTTTCCCCAAAGGCCCCTTACTATTCCCCTCATGTCTGAATGGTTAAATACTGTTAGAGGAGGGGGCTAAAACTCCCATAGTACATTCTCCTGACCAGTTGCCTGGGAGCTGTTTTCGGGCAACTTGGTCTCCGCACAGCCACCAGTGACCCCCTGGCAAGTTGCAGGTTGCGTTTATTCTTAGATATGTATTCGTGGTGGATCTTCCCCATAAATAGTCAGCCCAGTGTTGGTCTCCTACTCCCATAGAATAGCTACTTGCAGAATTTATAACCTCGCTATGGTTCAATTTAAGCTTTATGGTCGTCCAATGGCCTGTTTTGTTTTGAAAGGTGCCTAGATTCGGGCCTGATAAGTTATAATACATATAAGGCACCGTGTTACTAACCAATTGAGGTGTAGAAGGTGTTCCTTCCATTGCGACATTCTCCTGTGTACACTGATATGATGTATTGAGTAAGCTATATGGATTCAGGTCTGGCAAGTTGCTCAAAGGAATACCTAACACCAGTGCATCAAATTGATCTGCTGTCCCACAAAGTCAACAACTCTTGATTTGGGTATAATTAACAATCCGCTTAAGAAGCATAACATATCCATTAGCGTTAAAAGCAACATCAGCTCCTATAATAGCGTTAAAAGCAACATTACCTCCTAAAAGCCACAATATACAGCTAATAATAACAGTAACACTTCTTCCTCCCATGTTTTCCTTCTGCAGGCTCACACTTTCCACAGCTAGGGTACCGGTCGCTTGCCTGCTACGTCTGATATATGCGAGTCTGCTTCCAGCCAAGGTCTCACCTGCTTCGCTGGTACCCACCTGGTTCCAGTATCTGTAACGACAGAAGCATACCCTTTTCCCCAGGTTATCAAGTCCAAAGGCCCCATCCATTTTCCCGTGTTCCAGTCTCTCAGCATCACCTTACATGGGCCCAACTTTACTTTTGTCAGGGGTCCCTTTAGCCCAGCCCCGTGTTTGACCATCAGAGGGACTAGGTTGTCCCGGTGTAGTCTCAAAAATTTAAAACATATACTGCTTTTGCCAATCTCTCTGCAGGCATAATTCCCAATTCTCCCCCTTTTTGTTTTTGAAGCTGGCGTTTCAGCGTTTGGTTCATACGTTCCACTATGGCCTGCCCAGTAGGGGAGTGTGGAATGCCCATAACATGCTCTATGCCCCAAAGATGGAAAAAAGATGGAAAAACTCTCATGTCCCTCGTGCAACATAGCCAGACCCATTATCAGTTTTTACCCTTTGTGGGACCCCCAATGCTGCCATAGCCACCTGCATGTGGCGTCGGACATATTTGCTGGATTCACCCGTCTGTGCCATGGCCCAGACGGCCATAGAAAAGCAGTCAACCGACACATGGACATATTTTAGTCTGCCGAACTCCGGTATATGGGTAACGTCCATTTGCCACAGTTCCAGCGGACTGGTACCTCTGGGATTCACCTCAGTCGGGCGGCCACCCGTGAATTGCTGACAATCAGGGCAAGCTTGTATAATCTCTCGTGCCGCAGTGTCTGTCAGGTTAAACTGTCGTTATAGCGTCTTGGCAGACTGATGGAAAAATTGATGGGAACACTGAGCCTGTTGAAACTTATCCAGCATGGGGTCCGTCCATGCTGGAGCTGCTGAAAAGCCATGACAACAGCACATAATTCCGTGTCAGTCGCACTGGAGCTTGGCCATTGCTTCATTCTTGTTTGTCATGCTGAAGTATTTCCCTAGTCTCTTTCCAAGGATACAAGTCAGAGTACGGCTCCCAGTCCTCCACTGGTAGAGGGGGGGTGCAGGGGCGGGGGGCGCCGCAGTCTGAGTTATTCCTGGCTTTCCCGCTTTCAAATTCTGCACTTTCTTGTTGTGCTTATTCAGCCCTCTCTGCTGATATATATTATACAATAAAGATCTAAAGACCACAGACACAAACACAGTTTCTATCCAGTGGCACAGCCTCACGTACCTGTGCACTCCACTAGTGAGTTCCACTGTCTCAACTGCTGAATCCCATCCTCGTTGCCAATTAGGTTGCAAATGGGCTTGGGATTCAGCAATAATCGCACAAAACGAGGTGGCTACGGCTATTCATGTGAAAGCACATTAAAGAAGCAAAGTATGAATAATTACTCTTGAGGTAATACTTGTCAGCAGGATACTGAGACTGAACATTCTCTCGAGTTGGCGGATTAGAGGGTTGCCGACAGGCTCCTAACTCGGCAGGCGTCCCCGCGGAAACAACGTAGGCCTCGATGTTTAGGAGCCTCGCCCCCCACCCTCTCCGCACTGTCTTTTTATGCCTGGCGCATCCTGCCATGTAGGGCCAGTACGTGCCAGCAGGCAGGCCGGGGGGCGGACAAACTCCACCTTCAGTCACATAACCTTCCCTCCTGGATGCACAGGTATGCATACCACTAAGGGGTCCCAGTCGTCAGTCTGAGGGTTAAGTTGGCTACAAGCCTGGTCGAGCAGCCGCCTGCAACTGCTTCTGGAGGAGGTCGGCTGTGAACCTGGCTGAGCAGCCGCCTCCGTGCTCCTTATCGCTCAGCCCAGGCAGGCAAATATCTTCTTTCTCAAGATCTGGATTCTATTTCGCACAATAGTTTTATGACTCTACAAATCATACAAATTTCTACCTCCAATACATGCCACCCTGTGATCTGTAGAGGTCAATCTATTGTAGCGAAGGACCCAAACAGATAACATTTTCATAGCAGTTTCAACCATACCTCTTGTCAGCATCATTATACAAAGTATACAACACATAATACAGATGAACATAGTGAATAGAAATAATAGCCCTAATAACGGTTTCTGTCCTCACTTAAAGCATTACAATTCTCCAACACTCACTTTAAAAGACTGATCAAATCTCTTTCTCAGTATTGGATTCACAAACAGTCTGTGGACCGTGTAAGCCGTACTGCTGTACTGATTTACACGCCTCTTTCACTAAATCAAACAGCAAAGGTGTCCACTGATTTGGCTGTCCCGAAGGGCCTGCTATCACGGGAAATGCCAACAATGCTCCTTGCTCCGCTAGTGATAGTCTCCCTCCAGTGACTTTGGGGATCGCAATCCGCTTTTCCCTGCACCACCGTCTCCTTGGTCTCATTCGCCTTTCCTTCCCCGGCCCCCTTCTCTAATTTTTCAAGGCGATTCAACAAGTCCTGGACCCAGCTGGGCCATTCCTCAGGCTCGCGGCAGGGAGTCCCGATGCAGGGGCGCAGATGGCGTAGATGCTGGCACAGGCGGGGGCGCAGGCGAGGACGCGGGCGGGGGGGTTGGCGATGGATCTCCAAACACCAGGGGTATTCGGTGACGTGGCGGTCCCGTTCCTGAAGTGCTCACAAAGGCTGCCATGGCTCCAGCGGCCACTTTCCTTTCTGCTTTCATATCAGATAAAGTAGACAGGACCAGCTTCCATGTAGTAGCAAGGTCCCCGGCCTGCTTATCCCCATCAGCGATATGATCCCAGAGCTGTCGCCCTACGTTCTCCCATGTCTCCACATCGAATGCTAGGTGGGGCTCAGTTTTGAACCCATTCTCTCTGCACCAGATCAAAAGCTTGCAGAGGGTCTGTTCATCATACTTAATTCCTCTCTTAGAGAGAATATGCAGGAGGAGCTTAACAATTGCACTTTCTTCCTTAGTTACTGACTGCCCCATCTCCTGCCCCAGCTGCTCACCTCCACCAGGTGACCGTTGCAACGAATCTTCAAATCTTCACGGATTGCCACCCAATCCGTCCTGGACCTCGGTCCCGCCGAGCTGTTCCCCAGCCAGGTGCTCCCGTCGGGGTGTCCCTCTTCAAATGCGCTGAAATCACATCACGTCGGGGTCACCATCTGCGGGAGGCCAGACACGACTCCTGAAGGCTTCAATATGAGTCAAACAGAAATCGCTTTATTCGCGTTACAGCACTCTATTTATCTACTACATTTCTGCTAAGTTGTCTAGCCACGTGTATGCTTACATTGCAATTGGTTGACTCCCACGGGAGTCAGGCTATCGAGAACCGTGGGAGGGTCCATGACCAAAGAGCATGAAAGGGAGCTGCAGGTTATGCAGCATATCCTGGATAAATCCGGGAGGGGTAAAGATATCCAGCCCGGGGATTTGATCCGTCTTTTAAAGTGGGGGTTGGAGAATTGTAACGCTTTAAGTGGGGACAGAAACCGTTATTAGGGCTATTATTTCTATTCACTATGTTCGTCTGTATTATGTGTTGTATACTTTGTATAATGATGCTGACACAAGGTATGGTTGAAACTGCTATAAAAACGTTATCTGTTCGGGTCCTTCACTACAATAGATTGACCTCTACAGATCACAGGGTGGCATGTATAGGAGGTGGAAATTTGTATGATTTGTAGAGTCATAAAACTATTGTGCGAAATAGAATCCAGATCTTGAGAAAGAAGATATTTGCCTGCCTGGGCTGAGCGATAAGGAGCACGGAGGTGGCTGCTCAGCCAGGTTCACAGCTGACATCCTCCAGAAGCAGTTGCAGGCAACTGCTCAACTGGGCTTGTAGCCAACTTAACCGCAGATGTCCTCTAAACTAGTTTGAAGGTCAAACACCTGAGAGGGAAGAAGAAGATGAGGAAGGCAGGACCCTCAGACTGACAGCTGGGACCCCTTACTAGTATGCACACCGGTGCACCCAGGAGGGAAGGTTATGTGACTGAAGGTGGAGTTTGTTTCCAACCCCCGCCTGCCGGCATGTACTGGCCCTATATGGCAGGATGCAAAGACAGTGCAGAGAGAGGGCAGGGGCGAGGCTCCTAACATCGAGGCCTACGTTGTCTCTGCGAGGACGCCTGCTAAGTTAGGAGCCTGTCGGCAACCCTCTAATCCGCCAACTCAAAAGAATGTTCAGTCTCAGTATCCTGCTGACAAGTATTACCTCAAGAGTAATTATTCATACTTTGCTTCTTTAATGTGCTTTCACATGAATAGCCGTAGCCACCTCGTTTTGTGTGATTACTGCTGAATCCCGAGCCCATTTGCAACCTAATTGGCAACGAGGATGGGATTCAGCAGTTGAGACAGCGGAACTCACTAGTGGAGTGCACAGCTACGTGAGGCTGTGCCACTGGAGAGAAACTGTGTTTGTGCTGTTTGTGTCTGTGGTCTTTAGATCTTTATTGTATAATATATATCAGCAGAGAGGGCTGAATAAGCACAACAAGAAAGTGCAAAATTTGAAAGCGGGAAAGCCAGGAATAACTCAGACTGCGGCCCTCCCCCCCCCGCCCCCGCCCCCCGTTACGTCCATTTTTTGAATTTACCGAGAAGGAAGCAATCACCACTGAGACGAGAATCTCTTTAAGTGACTTTAATAAAAACAGAGAATAACTAAAAGATAATAAGCCTACCAGCTAGCTGGGGTCCAGGCTCATCCCACGCAGGGGTTCTGCCAACAGACCCCGTACAATGCAGTCGCCGTCATTTTATTTCCACCGAGTCCCCCTCCAACCCTCCTATTTCCTCCCCTCCTGCATCCCGTTTATTGTCCTTCTCGCGTCTTATCTCTTCGTTCCATATGAAGGGGACCCCAATTGTTCTGTCAAGACGTTCTGCTCTTGCAATCTTGTGATCTCTGCGTACGTGATCGACATCCGCAATTTTGTTGAGCAGTCCAGCTTCTAAGCACAATGTTAACTCTTCGTACTCCTCATTCCCCCCTTTTTCTCTTGTTCATTTAGAGAAACCTTTCTCTATTTCTTAGGTAATTGCTTTAGAACCATTATTTGTACTGCTCCTACTCTTTGTCTCACAAATTGGACTAGCTTATTCAATATTATCGGGCCAAAAATTAAGAGTAACAGAATCACTATTATAGGCCCTGCAAAACTCGTTAGTATGGTGGTCAGCCATGGGGATTGACTATACCAACTCTCAAACCATCCTTCCTTGGCTTCTCTTTCCCATTTTCTTCTTTCTAACCCTTCTCTGACCTTTGCCAGCAAGTCGCGCACTATTCCCGTATGGTCTGCATAAAAGCAACATTTCTCTCCTAATGCAGCACAAACTCCCCCTTGTTGTAGGAATATTAGGTCTAATCCCCTCCTGTTCTGTAACACCACTTCTGAAAGTGAGGATAATGATTTCTCCAGGTATGAGATAGACCGTTCTAATTTCTCAATGTCCTTGTCTACCGCAGCTCTCAGGGCGGCCAGTTTATTCGGCTGTATTACCAGGGCCGATACCCCGGTGCTTACGCCTGCAATCCCTAATATCATAGCAATTGTTAGAGAGGACAAAGGTTCCCTTTTCGCTCTCTGGTGAGCTACTTTCCATTGAATGAACATAGTTTCTGCTGGATGGTATACTATACGTGGTATGACCACGACTTGTACGCAATACTCTCCGTTCTTCTGGAATACAGTTAATGACAAGCATGGCGTAAGCCCAGTTTTTGAGCAGATCCACCATTCATTATTCATAGGAACAGCCCCCTTCATACCTGGGTTAGTTATATTCTCTTGTTCCTTTCCACAAATCAACTTCCGTCCTTGGGGCACTTTCCCTACACATAGCCCTTGTCCCCTCACTATTTGCAAGGTAATTCCTACTTTCCTCCCACTTGCATTGTTTTGAGTTATCTTCATTACTATAAGTGAAGGTACCATTGATTCCTACTGCCTCATAGCAGGGGGGGGGTCGTACATCGTAGCACAACCAACAGGCCTCAGTGGCATTAGGATTAGTTTCATTAAGAGCCTGGTATGCAGCCTCCGCCATTCTCCACATTGGTCCTCCTTGCCATTCTTCTCTATAGGGGACAGTGGTAGGTGACTCAGCCCCCTCCTCCATACTCCCTGTAGTTACGGTGAAGTCACTCGTATTCATCTCTCCACCACCACTACCCTTCCCTTTTCCTTTCTTTTTCGGCTTCTTCTTTTTCTCCCTTGGATCCTTAATCACAATGTTAGGTCCCATGGACCTACTATCACTCAATATCTCTTTCTTGATCTTAATGTATCCTCCCCTATCTCGACCTGGTTCCCATATTCTAACTCCCCACATTTTACCAACCTCCCATCCTTTATCCTCTGGCTTTGTGACATTTAGTACTAAATACTGGCAGTTTCCTTTGTTCCCCTCATAACATCCATACCCACCACAGATCATTTCCCCATAATGAGCTGGGGGTTGGCCACCCTGGGGTCCCCAGCCTACTTGCAGAAACTCGTCTCCTCGGGGAGGGTCCCATGCGGCTGCTATTGTTTCACAGCCCCAATACCCACAGAAATATTCCCCAGGATAATTACAATAACCTTTGCCTGGATTTGATCCTGGGCCAAAGTACCACGCAAGCTGGTGTCGACATTGTGCCCCCGGCCCCCAATTAAGGGGGGTGAGGTCACAAAGCCTGGCCGTAAAACTTGGAGGTCCAGCTACTACCTTGGTAGGAATTACTTTGGACGCGTCCATACTCGCCAAAGTCCATCAGTAGGGTCGATGGGCACTATCCAGTGTTCCTCCTCCTTCTACGTAGTCCCATATTAATAGCAAGAGCAATGTCCACTTAGGCATTTCCTTGTTGGAGACGGAGCCTCAGCGGATTCTCCAGGTCTTGCTTGACTTGCCAATCACGTGGTCGGGTCTCCTCCTCCGTCGCTCTCCGAATGTGTGAATGGTGTATCCACGGTCCTAGACCATCAACTTTAACAGCAGTTGGTGTAACAAGTATCACCACATATGGACCCTTCCACCTACTTTCCAAAGTTTTAGGATTATGTCTTTTTACCCACACCCAATCTCCTGGTTCAAGATCATGCATGGGTTCCATAAGCCCTTTTCCTTGATTATAGATCCTTATGTACTTGATACACAGCCTGGACTGCCTGAAGCATTATCTTTTGGTCCCGGTTTGATCCTCCTTTCCCCTTCTCTTAGCGGGTACACCAGAGGTGGAGTCCCATACATGATTTCGAAGGGGGTAAGATTCAGAACATAGGGCGTGTTTTGTACCTGGAAAATAGGAAAGGGAAGGAGTGTCACCCAGTCCCCGCCAGTCTCTTACCAACTTTAAGGTCTCTTTTAAAGTTTGGTTACTCACAATGCAATTTCCACATAGTCCCCAAAAACTGGACTAAGTTCTGAATGGTACTTGCCACAAAAGCAGGTCCATTGCCCAATCCTATAACCTCCGGATGTCGAGGCTCACTCTGTGCAGTGTCGGATGTCGAGGCTCACTCCACAAGTCGAGGTTCACTCTGTCGAGTGTCGGATGTCGAGGCTCACTCCAAAAGTCGAGGCTCACTCTGTCGAGTGTCGAATGTCGAGGCTCACTCCACAAGTCGAGGCTCACTCTGTCGTGTCGAATGTCGAGGCTCACTCTGTCGAGTGTCGAATGTCGAGGCTCACTCCACAAGTCGAGGCTCACTCTGTCGAGTGCCGAATGTCGAGGCTCACTCCACAAGACGAGGCTCACTCTGTCGAGTGTCGAATGTCGAGGCTCACTATCGAGTGTCGAATGTCGAGGCTCACTCCACAAGTAGAGGCTCACTCTGTCGACTGTCGAATGTCGAGGCTCACTCCACAAGTCGAGGCTCACTGTCGAGTGTCGAATGTCGAGGCTCACTCTGTCGACTGTCGAATGTCGAGGCTCACTCCACAAGTGGAGGCTCACTCTGTCGAGTGTCGCATGTCGAGGCTCACTCCACAAGTCGAGGCTCAGTGTCGAGTGTCGCATGTCAAGGCTCACTCCACAAGTGGAGGCTCACGCTGTCGAGTGTCGAATGTCGAGGCTCACTCCACAAGCCGAGGCTCACTCTGTCGAGCGTCGAATGTCGAGGCTCACTCCACAAGCCGAGGCTCACTCTGTCGAGCGTCGAATGTCGAGGCTCACTCCACAAGCCGAGGCTCACTCTGTCGAGCGTCGAATGTCGAGGCTCACTCCACAAGCCGAGGCTCACTCTGTCGAGTGTCGAATGTCGAGGCTCACTGTCGAGTGTCGAATGTGGAGGCTCACTCCACAAGCCGAGGCTCACTCTGTCGAGTGTCGAATGTCGAGGCTCACTCCACAAGTGGAGGCTCACTCTGTCGAGTGTCGAATGTCGAGGCTCACTCCACAAGTCGAGGCTCACTGTCGAGTGTCGAATGTCGAGGCTCACTCCACAAGCCGAGGCTCACTCTGTCGACTGTCGAATGTCGAGGCTCACTCCACAAGTGGAGGCTCACTCTGCCGAGGGTCGAATGTCGAGGCTCACTCCACAAGTCGAGGCTCAGTGTCGAGTGTCGCATGTTGAGGCTCACTCCACAAGTGGAGGGTCACGCTGTCGAGTGTCGAATGTCGAGGCTCACTCCACAAGCCGAGGCTCACTCTGTCGAGCGTCGAATGTCGAGGCTCACTCCACAAGCCGAGGCTCACTCTGTCGAGTGTCGAATGTCGAGGCTCACTGTCGAGTGTCGAATGTCGAGGCTCACTCCACAAGTAGAGGCTCACTCTGTCGAGTGTCGAATGTCGAGGCTCACTCCACAAGTCGAGGCTCACTCCACAAGTCGAGGCTCACTCTGTCGAGTGTCGAAAGTCGAGGCTCACTCCGCAAGTCGAGGCTCACTGTCGAGTGTCGAATGTCGAGGCTCACTATCGAGTGTCGAATGTCGAGGCTCACTCCACAAGTAGAGGCTCACTCTGTCGACTGTCGAATGTCGAGGCTCACTCCACAAGTCGAGGCTCACTGTCGAGTGTCGAATGTCGAGGCTCACTCTGTCGACTGTCGAATGTCGAGGCTCACTCCACAAGTGGAGGCTCACTCTGTCGAGTGTCGCATGTCGAGGCTCACTCCACAAGTCGAGGCTCAGTGTCGAGTGTCGCATGTCAAGGCTCACTCCACAAGTGGAGGCTCACGCTGTCGAGTGTCGAATGTCGAGGCTCACTCCACAAGCCGAGGCTCACTCTGTCGAGCGTCGAATGTCGAGGCTCACTCCAGAAGTCGAGGCTCACTCTGTCGACTGTCGAATGTCGAGGCTCACTCCACAAGTCGAGGCTCACTGTCGAGTGTCGAATGTCGAGGCTCACTCTGTCGAGTGTCGAATGTCGAGGCTCACTCCACAAGTGGAGGCTCACTCTGTCGAGTGTCGAATGTCGAGGCTCACTCCACAAGCCGAGGCTCACTCTGTCGAGTGTCGAATGTCGAGGTTCACTCTGTCAAGCGTCGAATGTCGAGGCTCACTCCACAAGCTGAGGCTCACTCTGTCGAGCGTCGAATGTCGAGGCTCACTCCACAAGTCGAGGCTCACTCCGCAAGTCGAGGCTCACTCTGTCGAGTGTCGAAAGTCGGGGCTCACTCCACAAGTCGGGGCTCACTCTGTCGAGTGTCGAAAGTCGACGATCACTCCGCAAGTCGAGGCTCACTCTGTCGAGTGTCCAAAGTCGACGCTCACTCCGCAAGTCGAGGCTCACTCCGCAAGTCGAGGCTCAATCTGTCCAGTGTCGAAAGTCGAGGCTCACTCCACAAGTCGAGGCTCACTCTGTCGAGTGTCGAAAGTCGAGGCTCACTCCACAAGGCGAGGCTCACTCTGTGGAGTGTCGAAAGTCGGGGCTCACTCCACAAGTCGAGGCTCACTCTGTCGAGTGTCGAAAGTCGAGGCTCACTCCGCAAGTCGAGGCTCACTCTGTCGAGTGTCAAAAGTCGAGGCCCACTCCACAAGTCGAGGCCCACTCTGTCGAGTGTCCAAAGTCGAGGCCCACTCCACAAGTCGAGGCCCACTCCACAACTCGAGGCCCACTCTGTCGAGTGTCGAAAGTCGAGGCCCACTCCACAAGTCGAGGCCCGCTCCACAAGTCGAGGCCCGCTCTGTCGAGTGTCGAAAGTCGAGGCCCGCTCCACAAGTCGAGGCCCACTCTGTCGAGTGTCGAAAGTCGAGGCCCACTCCACAAGTCGAGGCCCACTCCACAAGTCGAGGCTCACTCTGTCGAGTGTCGAATGTCAAGGCTCACTGTCGAGTGTCGAATGTCGAGGCTCACTCCACAAGTCGAGGCTCACTCTGTCGAGTGTCGAATGTCGAGGCTCACTCCGCAAGTCGAGGCTCACTCTGTCGAGTGTCGAAAGTCGAGGCTCACTCCGCAAGTCGAGGCTCACTCTGTCAAGTGTTGAAAGTCGAGGCTCACTCCGCAAGTCGAGGCTCACTGTCGAGTGTCGAATGTCGAGGCTCACTCTGTGGAGTGTCGAAAGTCGAGGCTCACTCCACAAGTCGAGGCTCACTCTGTGGAGTGTCGAATGTCGAGGCTCACTCCACAAGTCGAGGCTTACTCTGTGCAGTGTCGAAAGTCGAGGCTCACTCCACAAGTCGAGGCCCACTCCACAAGTCGAGGCTCACTCTGTCGAGTGTCGAAAGTCGAGGCTCACTCCGCAAGTCGAGGCTCACTCTGTCAAGTGTCGAAAGTCGAGGCTCACTCCACAAGTCGAGGCTCATTGTCGAGTGCCGAATGTCGAGGCTCACTCTGTCGAGTGTCGAATGTCGAGGCTCACTCTGTGGAGTGTCGAATGTCGAGGCTCACACCACAAGTGGAGGCTCACTCTGTCGAGTGTCGAATGTCGAGGCTCACTCCACAAGCCGAGGCTCACTCTGTCGAGTGTCGAATTTCGAGGCTCACACTGTCAAGCGTCGAATGTCGAGGCTCACTCCACAAGCTGAGGCTCACTCTGTCGAGCGTCAAATGTCGAGGCTCACTCCAAAAGCCGAGGCTCACTCTGTCGAGCGTCGAATGTCGAGGCTCACTCCACAAGTCGAGGCTCACTCCGCAAGTCGAGGCTCACTCTGTCGAGAGTCGAAAGGCGAGGCTCACTCCGCAAGTCGAGGCTCACTCCACAAGTCGAGGCTCACTCTGTCGAGTGTCCAAAGTCGAGGCTCACTCCGCAAGTCGGGGCTCACTCCACAAGTCGGGGTTCACTCTATCGAGTGTCGAAAGTCGAGGCTCACTCCACAAGTCGGCGCTCACTCCACAAGTCGGGGCTCACTCTGTCGACTGTCCAAAGTCGGGGCTCACTCCACAAGTCGGGGCTCACTCTGTCGAGTGTCGAAAGTCGAGGATCACTCCGCAAGTCGAGGCTCACTCTGTCGAGTGTCCAAAGTCGACGCTCACTCCGCAAGTCGAGGCTCACTCCACAAGTCGAGGCTCAATCTGTCGAGTGTCGAAAGACGAGGCCCACTCCACAAGTCGAGGCCCACTCCGCAAGTCGAGGCCCACTCTGTCGAGTGTCGAAAGTCGAGGCCCACTCCACAAGTCGAGGGTCGAAAGTCGAGGCCCACTCCACAAGTCGAGGCCCACTCCACAACTCGAGGCCCACTCTGTCGAGTGCCGAAAGTCGAGGCCCACTCCACAAGTCGAGGCCCACTCTGTCGAGTGTCGAAAGTCGAGGCCCACTCCACAAGTCGAGGGTCGAAAGTCGAGGCCCACTCCACAAGTCGAGGCCCACTCTGTCGAGTGTCGAAAGTCGAGGCCCACTCCACAAGTCGAGGGTCGAAAGTCGAGGCCCACTCCACAAGTCGAGGCCCATTCCACAAGTCGAGGCCCACTCTGTCGAGTGCCGAAAGTCGAGGCCCACTCCACAAGTCGAGGCCCACTCTATCGAGTGTCGAAAGTCGAGGCCCACTCCACAAGTCGAGGGTCGAAAGTCGAGGCCCACTCCACAAGTCGAGGCCCACTCCACAAGTCGAGGCCCACTCTGTCGAGTGTCGAAAGTCGAGGCCCACTCCATAAGTCGAGGCCCACTCTGTCGAGTGTCGAAAGTCGAGGCCCACTCCACAAGTCGAGGCCCACTCTTTCGAGTGTCGAAAGTCGAGGCCCACTCCACAAGTCGAGGGTCGAAAGTCGAGGCCCACTCCACAAGTCGAGGCCCACTCTGTCGAGTGTCGAAAGTCGAGGCCCACTCCACAAGTCGAGGGTCGAAAGTCGAGGCCCACTCCACAAGTCGAGGCCCACTCTGTCGAGTGTCGAAAGTCGAGGCCCACTCCACAAGTCGAGGCCCACTCCACAAGTCGAGGCCCACTCTGTCGAGTGTCGAAAGTCGAGGCCCACTCCACAAGTCGAGGGTGGAAAGTCGAGGCCCACTCCACAAGTCGAGGCCCACTCTGTCAAGTGTCCAAAGTCGAGGCCCACTCCACAAGTCGAGGCCCACTCTGTCGAGTGTCGAAAGTCGAGGCCCACTCCACAAGTCGAGGCCCACTCCACAAGTCGAGGCTCACTCTGTCGAGTGTCGAAAGTCGAGGCTCACTCCGCAAGTCGAGGCTCACTGTCGAGTGTCGAATGTCGAGGCTCACTCTGTCGAGTGTCGAATGTCGAGGCTCACACCACAAGTCCAGGCTCACTCTGTCGAGTGTCGAATGTCGAGGCTCACTCCACACGTGGAGGCTCACTCTGTCGAGTGTCGAATGTCGAGGCTCACTCCACAAGCCGAGGCTTACTCTGTCGAGTGTCGAATTTCGAGGCTCACACTGTCAAGCGTCGAATGTCGAGGCTCACTCCACAAGCTGAGGCTCACTCTGTTGAGCGTCGAATGTCGAGGCTCACTCCAAAAGCCGAGGCTCACTCTGTCGAGCGTCGAATGTCGAGGCTCACTCCACAAGTCGAGGCTCACTCCGCAAGTCGAGGCTCACTCTGTCGAGAGTCGAAAGGCGAGGCTCACTCCGCAAGTCGAGGCTCACTCCACAAGTCGAGGCTCACTCTGTCGAGTGTCCAAAGTCGAGGCTCACTCCGCAAGTCGGGGCTCACTCCACAAGTCGGGGTTCACTCTATCGAGTGTCGAAAGTCGAGGCTCACTCCACAAGTCGGCGCTCACTCCACAAGTCGGGGCTCACTCTGTCGAGTGTCGAAAGTCGAGGATCACTCCGCAAGTCGAGGCTCACTCTGTCGAGTGTCCAAAGTCGACGCTCACTCCGCAAGTCGAGGCTCACTCCACAAGTCGAGGCTCAATCTGTCGAGTGTCAAAAGTCGAAGCCCACTCCACAAGTCGAGGCCCACTCCACAAGTCGAGGCCCACTCTGTCGAGTGTCGAAAGTTGAGGCCCACTCCACAAGTCGAGGGTCGAAAGTCGAGGCCCACTCCACAAGTCGAGGCCCACTCCACAACTCGAGGCCCACTCTGTCGAGTGCCGAAAGTCGAGGCCCACTCCACAAGTCGAGGCCCACTCTGTCGAGTGTCGAAAGTCGAGGCCCACTCCACAAGTCGAGGCCCACTCTTTCGAGTGTCGAAAGTCGAGGCCCACTCCACAAGTCGAGGCCCACTCTGTCGAGTGTCGAAAGTCGAGGCCCACTCCACAAGTCGAGGGTCGAAAGTCGAGGCCCACTCCACAAGTCGAGGCCCACTCTGTCGAGTGTCGAAAGTCGAGGCCCGCTCTATCAAGTGTCCAAAGTCGAGGCCCACTCCACAAGTCGAGGCCCACTCTGTCGAGTGTCGAAAGTCGAGGCCCACTCCACAAGTCGAGGCCCACTCTGTCGAAGGTCCAAAGTCGAGGCCCACTCCACAAGTCGAGGCCCACTCCACAAGTCAAGGCCCACTCTGTCGAGTGTCGAAAGTCGAGGCCCACTCCACAAGTCGAGGGTCGAAAGTCGAGGCCCACTCCACAAGTCGAGGCCCACTCTGTCGAGTGTCGAAAGTCGAGGCCCACTCTGTCGAGTGTCCAAAGTCGAGGCCCACTCCACAAGTCGAGGCCCACTCTGTCGAGTGTCGAAAGTCAAGGCCCGCTCTGTCGAGTGTCCAAAGTCGAGGCCCACTCCACAAGTCGAGGCCCACTCCACAAGTCGAGGCCCACTCTGTCGAGTGTCCAAAGTCGAGGCCCACTCCACAAGTCGAAGCCCACTCCACAAGTCGAGGGTCGAAAGTCGAGGCCCACTCCACAAGTCGAGGCCCACTCTCTCGAGTGTCGAAAGTCGAGGCCCACTCCACAAGTCGAGGCCCACTCCACAAGTCAAGGTCCACTCTGTCGAGTGTCCAAAGTCGAGGCCCACTCCACAAGTCGAGGCCCACTCCACAACTCGAGGCCCACTCTGTCGAGTGCCGAAAGTCGAGGCCCACTCCACAAGTCGAGGCCCACTCTGTCGAGTGTCGAAAGTCGAGGCCCACTCCACAAGTCGAGGGTCGAAAGTCGAGGCCCACTCCACAAGTAGAGGCCCACTCCACAAGTCGAGGCCCACTCTGTCGAGTGTCGAAAGTCGAGGCCCACTCCACAATTCGAGGCCCACTCTCTCGAGGGTCGAAAGTCGAGACCCACTCCACAAGTCGAGGCCCACTCTGTCGAGTGTCGAAAGTCGAGGCCCACTCCACAAGTCGAGGCCCACTCCACAAGTCGAGGGTCGAAAGTCGAGGCCCACTCCACAAGTCGAGGCCCACTCTGTCGAGTGTCGAAAGTCGAGGCCCACTCCACAAGTCGAGGGTCGAAAGTCGAGGCCCACTCCACAAGTCGAGGCCCATTCCACAAGTCGAGGCCCACTCTGTCGAGTGCCGAAAGTCGAGGCCCACTCCACAAGTCGAGGCCCACTCTATCGAGTGTCGAAAGTCGAGGCCCACTCCACAAGTCGAGGCCCAATCCACAAGTCGAGGCCCACTTTGTCGAGTGTCGAAAGTCGAGGCCCACTCCATAAGTCGAGGCCCACTCTGTCGAGTGTCGAAAGTCGAGGCCCACTCCACAAGTCGAGGGTCGAAAGTCGAGGCCCACTCCACAAGTCGAGGCCCACTCTGTCGAGTGTCGAAAGTTGAGGCCCGCTCTGTCGAGTGTCGAAAGTCGAGGCCCACTCTGTCAAGTGTCGAAAGTCGAGGCCCACTCCACAAGTCGAGGCCCACTCTGTCGAGTGTCGAAAGTTGAGGCCCGCTCTGTCGAGTGTCGAAAGTCGAGGCCCACTCTGTCGAGTGTCCAAAGTCGAGGCCCACTCCACAAGTCGAGGCCCACTCTGTCGAGTGTCGAAAGTCGAGGCCCGCTCTGTCGAGTGTCCAAAGTCGAGGCCCACTCCACAAGTCGAGCCCCACTCCACAAGTCGAGGCCCACTCTGTCGAGTGTCCAAAGTCGAGGCCCACTCCACAAGTCGAAGCCCACTCCACAAGTCGAGGGTCGAAAGTCGAGGCCCACTCCACAAGTCGAGGCCCATTCCACAAGTCGAGGCCCACTCTGTCGAGTGCCGAAAGTCGAGGCCCACTCCACAAGTCGAGGCCCACTCTATCGAGTGTCGAAAGTCGAGGCCCACTCCACAAGTCGAGGGTCGAAAGTCGAGGCCCACTCCACAAGTCGAGGCCCACTCCACAAGTCGAGGCCCACTTTGTCGAGTGTCGAAAGTCGAGGCCCACTCCATAAGTCGAGGCCCACTCTGTCGAGTGTCGAAAGTCGAGGCCCACTCCACAAGTCGAGGCCCACTCTTTCGAGTGTCGAAAGTCGAGGCCCACTCCACAAGTCGAGGGTCGAAAGTCGAGGCCCACTCCACAAGTCGAGGCCCACTCTGTCGAGTGTCGAAAGTCGAGGCCCACTCCACAAGTCGAGGGTCGAAAGTCGAGGCCCACTCGACAAGTCGAGGCCCACTCTGTCGAGTGTCGAAAGTCGAGGCCCACTCCACAAGTCGAGGCCCACTCCACAAGTCGAGGCCCACTCTGTCGAGTGTCGAAAGTCGAGGCCCACTCCACAAGTCGAGGGTGGAAAGTCGAGGCCCACTCCACAAGTCGAGGCCCACTCTGTCGAGTGTCCAAAGTCGAGGCCCGCTCTGTCAAGTGTCCAAAGTCGAGGCCCACTCCACAAGTCGAGGCCCACTCTGTCGAGTGTCGAAAGTCGAGGCCCACTCCACAAGTCGAGGCCCACTCCACAAGTCGAGGCCCACTCTGTCGAGTGTCGAAAGTCGAGGCCCACTCCACAAGTCGAGGGTCGAAAGTCGAGGCCCACTCCACAAGTCGAGGCCCACTCTGTCGAGTGTCGAAAGTTGAGGCCCGCTCTGTCGAGTGTCGAAAGTCGAGGCCCACTCTGTCGAGTGTCCAAAGTCGAGGCCCACTCCACAAGTCGAGGCCCGCTCTGTCGAGTGTCCAAAGTCGAGGCCCACTCCACAAGTCGAGGCCCACTCCACAAGTCGAGGCCCGCTCTGTCGAGTGTCCAAAGTCGAGGCCCACTCCACAAGTCGAGGCCCACTCCACAAGTCGAGGCCCACTCTGTCGAGTGTCCAAAGTCGAGGCCCACTCCACAAGTCGAAGCCCACTCCACAAGTCGAGGGTCGAAAGTCGAGGCCCACTCCACAAGTCGAGGCCCACTCTCTCGAGTGTCGAAAGTCGAAGCCCACTCCACAAGTCGAGGCCCACTCCACAAGTCAAGGCCCACTCTGTCGAGTGTCCAAAGTCGAGGCCCACTCCACAAGTCGAGGCCCACTCCACAACTCGAGGCCCACTCTGTCGAGTGCCGAAAGTCGAGGCCCACTCCACAAGTCGAGGCCCACTCCACAAGTCGAGGCCCACTCTGTCGAGTGTCGAAAGTCGAGGCCCACTCCACAAGTCGAGGGTCGAAAGTCGAGGCCCACTCCACAAGTCGAGGCCCACTCTGTCGAGTGTCGAAAGTCGAGGATCACTCCGCAAGTCGAGGCTCACTCTGTCGAGTGTCCAAAGTCGACGCTCACTCCGCAAGTCGAGGCTCACTCCACAAGTCGAGGCTCAATCTGTCAAGTGTCGAAAGACGAGGCCCACTCCACAAGTCGAGGCCCACTCCACAAGTCGAGGCCCACTCTGTCGAGTGTCGAAAGTCGAGGCCCACTCCACAAGTCGAGGGTCGAAAGTCGAGGCCCACTCCACAAGTCGAGGCCCACTCCACAAGTCGAGGCCCACTCTGTCGAGTGTCGAAAGTCGAGGCCCACTCCACAAGTCGAGGCCCACTCCACAAGTCGAGGCCCACTCTGTCGAGTGTCGAAAGTCGAGGCCCACTCCACAAGTCGAGGGTCGAAAGTCGAGGCCCACTCCACAAGTCGAGGCCCACTCTGTCGAGTGTCGAAAGTCGAGGCCCGCTCTGTCGAGTGTCGAAAGTCGAGGCCCACTCCACAAGTCGAGGCCCACTCTGTCGAGTGTCCAAAGTCGAGGCCCACTCCACAAGTCGAGGCCCACTCTGTCGAGTGTCGAAAGTCGAGGCCCACTCCACAAGTCGAGGGTCCAAAGTCGAGGCCCACTCCACAAGTCGAGGCCCACTCTGTCGAGGGTCGAAAGTCGAGGCCCACTCCACAAGTCGAGGGTCGAAAGTCGAGGCCCGCTCCACAAGTCGAGGCCCACTCTGTCAAGTGTCGAAAGTCGAGGCCCACTCCACAAGTCGAGGCCCATTCCACAAGTCGAGGCCCACTCTGTCGAGTGTCGAAAGTCGAGGCCCACTCCACAAGTCGAGGCCCACTCCACAAGTCGAGGCTCACTCTGTCGAGTGTCGAAAGTCGAGGCTCACTCCGCAAGTCGAGGCTCACTGTCGAGTGTCGAATGTCGAGGCTCACTCTGTCGAGTGTCGAATGTCGAGGCTCACACCACAAGTCCAGGCTCACTCTGTCGAGTGTCGAATGTCGAGGCTCACTCCACACGTGGAGGCTCACTCTGTCGAGTGTCGAATGTCGAGGCTCACTCCACAAGCCGAGGCTTACTCTGTCGAGTGTCGAATTTCGAGGCTCACACTGTCAAGCGTCGAATGTCGAGGCTCACTCCACAAGCTGAGGCTCACTCTGTTGAGCGTCGAATGTCGAGGCTCACTCCAAAAGCCGAGGCTCACTCTGTCGAGCGTCGAATGTCGAGGCTCACTCCACAAGTCGAGGCTCACTCCGCAAGTCGAGGCTCACTCTGTCGAGAGTCGAAAGGCGAGGCTCACTCCGCAAGTCGAGGCTCACTCCACAAGTCGAGGCTCACTCTGTCGAGTGTCCAAAGTCGAGGCTCACTCCGCAAGTCGGGGCTCACTCCACAAGTCGGGGTTCACTCTATCGAGTGTCGAAAGTCGAGGCTCACTCCACAAGTCGGCGCTCACTCCACAAGTCGGGGCTCACTCTGTCGAGTGTCGAAAGTCGAGGATCACTCCGCAAGTCGAGGCTCACTCTGTCGAGTGTCCAAAGTCGACGCTCACTCCGCAAGTCGAGGCTCACTCCACAAGTCGAGGCTCAATCTGTCGAGTGTCAAAAGTCGAGGCCCACTCCACAAGTCGAGGCCCACTCCACAAGTCGAGGCCCACTCTGTCGAGTGTCGAAAGTTGAGGCCCACTCCACAAGTCGAGGGTCGAAAGTCGAGGCCCACTCCACAAGTCGAGGCCCACTCCACAACTCGAGGCCCACTCTGTCGAGTGCCGAAAGTCGAGGCCCACTCCACAAGTCGAGGCCCACTCTTTCGAGTGTCGAAAGTCGAGGCCCACTCCACAAGTCGAGGCCCACTCTGTCGAGTGTCGAAAGTCGAGGCCCACTCCACAAGTCGAGGGTCGAAAGTCGAGGCCCACTCCACAAGTCGAGGCCCACTCTGTCGAGTGTCGAAAGTCGAGGCCCGCTCTATCAAGTGTCCAAAGTCGAGGCCCACTCCACAAGTCGAGGCCCACTCTGTCGAGTGTCGAAAGTCGAGGCCCACTCCACAAGTCGAGGCCCACTCTGTCGAAGGTCCAAAGTCGAGGCCCACTCCACAAGTCGAGGCCCACTCCACAAGTCAAGGCCCACTCTGTCGAGTGTCGAAAGTCGAGGCCCACTCCACAAGTCGAGGGTCGAAAGTCGAGGCCCACTCCACAAGTCGAGGCCCACTCTGTCGAGTGTCGAAAGTCGAGGCCCACTCTGTCGAGTGTCCAAAGTCGAGGCCCACTCCACAAGTCGAGGCCCACTCTGTCGAGTGTCGAAAGTCGAGGCCCGCTCTGTCGAGTGTCCAAAGTCGAGGCCCACTCCACAAGTCGAGGCCCACTCCACAAGTCGAGGCCCACTCTGTCGAGTGTCCAAAGTCGAGGCCCACTCCACAAGTCGAAGCCCACTCCACAAGTCGAGGCCCACTCTGTCGAGTGTCGAAAGTCGAGGCCCACTCTGTCGAGTGTCCAAAGTCGAGGCCCACTCCACAAGTCGAGGCCCACTCTGTCGAGTGTCGAAAGTCGAGGCCCGCTCTGTCGAGTGTCCAAAGTCGAGGCCCACTCCACAAGTCGAGGCCCACTCCACAAGTCGAGGCCCACTCTGTCGAGTGTCCAAAGTCGAGGCCCACTCCACAAGTCGAAGCCCACTCCACAAGTCGAGGGTCGAAAGTCGAGGCCCACTCCACAAGTCGAGGCCCACTCTCTCGAGTGTCGAAAGTCGAGGCCCACTCCACAAGTCGAGGCCCACTCCACAAGTCAAGGTCCACTCTGTCGAGTGTCCAAAGTCGAGGCCCACTCCACAAGTCGAGGCCCACTCCACAACTCGAGGCCCACTCTGTCGAGTGCCGAAAGTCGAGGCCCACTCCACAAGTCGAGGCCCACTCTGTCGAGTGTCGAAAGTCGAGGCCCACTCCACAAGTCGAGGGTCGAAAGTCGAGGCCCACTCCACAAGTCGAGGCCCACTCCACAAGTCGAGGCCCACTCTGTCGAGTGTCGAAAGTCGAGGCCCACTCCACAATTCGAGGCCCACTCTCTCGAGGGTCGAAAGTCGAGACCCACTCCACAAGTCGAGGCCCACTCTGTCGAGTGTCGAAAGTCGAGGCCCACTCCACAAGTCGAGGCCCACTCCACAAGTCGAGGGTCGAAAGTCGAGGCCCACTCCACAAGTCGAGGCCCACTCTGTCGAGTGTCGAAAGTCGAGGCCCACTCCACAAGTCGAGGGTCGAAAGTCGAGGCCCACTCCACAAGTCGAGGCCCATTCCACAAGTCGAGGCCCACTCTGTCGAGTGCCGAAAGTCGAGGCCCACTCCACAAGTCGAGGCCCACTCTATCGAGTGTCGAAAGTCGAGGCCCACTCCACAAGTCGAGGCCCAATCCACAAGTCGAGGCCCACTTTGTCGAGTGTCGAAAGTCGAGGCCCACTCCATAAGTCGAGGCCCACTCTGTCGAGTGTCGAAAGTCGAGGCCCACTCCACAAGTCGAGGGTCGAAAGTCGAGGCCCACTCCACAAGTCGAGGCCCACTCTGTCGAGTGTCGAAAGTTGAGGCCCGCTCTGTCGAGTGTCGAAAGTCGAGGCCCACTCTGTCAAGTGTCGAAAGTCGAGGCCCACTCCACAAGTCGAGGCCCACTCTGTCGAGTGTCGAAAGTTGAGGCCCGCTCTGTCGAGTGTCGAAAGTCGAGGCCCACTCTGTCGAGTGTCCAAAGTCGAGGCCCACTCCACAAGTCGAGGCCCACTCTGTCGAGTGTCGAAAGTCGAGGCCCGCTCTGTCGAGTGTCCAAAGTCGAGGCCCACTCCACAAGTCGAGCCCCACTCCACAAGTCGAGGCCCACTCTGTCGAGTGTCCAAAGTCGAGGCCCACTCCACAAGTCGAAGCCCACTCCACAAGTCGAGGGTCGAAAGTCGAGGCCCACTCCACAAGTCGAGGCCCATTCCACAAGTCGAGGCCCACTCTGTCGAGTGCCGAAAGTCGAGGCCCACTCCACAAGTCGAGGCCCACTCTATCGAGTGTCGAAAGTCGAGGCCCACTCCACAAGTCGAGGGTCGAAAGTCGAGGCCCACTCCACAAGTCGAGGCCCACTCCACAAGTCGAGGCCCACTTTGTCGAGTGTCGAAAGTCGAGGCCCACTCCATAAGTCGAGGCCCACTCTGTCGAGTGTCGAAAGTCGAGGCCCACTCCACAAGTCGAGGCCCACTCTTTCGAGTGTCGAAAGTCGAGGCCCACTCCACAAGTCGAGGGTCGAAAGTCGAGGCCCACTCCACAAGTCGAGGCCCACTCTGTCGAGTGTCGAAAGTCGAGGCCCACTCCACAAGTCGAGGGTCGAAAGTCGAGGCCCACTCCACAAGTCGAGGCCCACTCTGTCGAGTGTCGAAAGTCGAGGCCCACTCCACAAGTCGAGGCCCACTCTGTCGAGTGTCGAAAGTCGAGGCCCACTCCACAAGTCGAGGGTGGAAAGTCGAGGCCCACTCCACAAGTCGAGGCCCACTCTGTCGAGTGTCCAAAGTCGAGGCCCGCTCTGTCAAGTGTCCAAAGTCGAGGCCCACTCCACAAGTCGAGGCCCACTCTGTCGAGTGTCGAAAGTCGAGGCCCACTCCACAAGTCGAGGCCCACTCCACAAGTCGAGGCCCACTCTGTCAAGTGTCGAAAGTCGAGGCCCACTCCACAAGTCGAGGGTCGAAAGTCGAGGCCCACTCCACAAGTCGAGGCCCACTCTGTCGAGTGTCGAAAGTTGAGGCCCGCTCTGTCGAGTGTCGAAAGTCGAGGCCCACTCTGTCGAGTGTCCAAAGTCGAGGCCCACTCCACAAGTCGAGGCCCGCTCTGTCGAGTGTCCAAAGTCGAGGCCCACTCCACAAGTCGAGGCCCACTCCACAAGTCGAGGCCCACTCTGTCGAGTGTCCAAAGTCGAGGCCCACTCCACAAGTCGAAGCCCACTCCACAAGTCGAGGGTCGAAAGTCGAGGCCCACTCCACAAGTCGAGGCCCACTCTCTCGAGTGTCGAAAGTCGAAGCCCACTCCACAAGTCGAGGCCCACTCCACAAGTCAAGGCCCACTCTGTCGAGTGTCCAAAGTCGAGGCCCACTCCACAAGTCGAGGCCCACTCCACAACTCGAGGCCCACTCTGTCGAGTGCCGAAAGTCGAGGCCCACTCCACAAGTCGAGGCCCACTCCACAAGTCGAGGCCCACTCTGTCGAGTGTCGAAAGTCGAGGCCCACTCCACAAGTCGAGGGTCGAAAGTCGAGGCCCACTCCACAAGTCGAGGCCCACTCTGTCGAGTGTCGAAAGTCGAGGATCACTCCGCAAGTCGAGGCTCACTCTGTCGAGTGTCCAAAGTCGACGCTCACTCCGCAAGTCGAGGCTCACTCCACAAGTCGAGGCTCAATCTGTCAAGTGTCGAAAGACGAGGCCCACTCCACAAGTCGAGGCCCACTCCACAAGTCGAGGCCCACTCTGTCGAGTGTCGAAAGTCGAGGCCCACTCCACAAGTCGAGGGTCGAAAGTCGAGGCCCACTCCACAAGTCGAGGCCCACTCCACAAGTCGAGGCCCACTCTGTCGAGTGTCGAAAGTCGAGGCCCACTCCACAAGTCGAGGCCCACTCCACAAGTCGAGGCCCACTCTGTCGAGTGTCGAAAGTCGAGGCCCACTCCACAAGTCGAGGGTCGAAAGTCGAGGCCCACTCCACAAGTCGAGGCCCACTCTGTCGAGTGTCGAAAGTCGAGGCCCGCTCTGTCGAGTGTCGAAAGTCGAGGCCCACTCCACAAGTCGAGGCCCACTCTGTCGAGTGTCCAAAGTCGAGGCCCACTCCACAAGTCGAGGCCCACTCTGTCGAGTGTCGAAAGTCGAGGCCCACTCCACAAGTCGAGGGTCCAAAGTCGAGGCCCACTCCACAAGTCGAGGCCCACTCTGTCGAGGGTCGAAAGTCGAGGCCCACTCCACAAGTCGAGGGTCGAAAGTCGAGGCCCGCTCCACAAGTCGAGGCCCACTCTGTCAAGTGTCGAAAGTCGAGGCCCACTCCACAAGTCGAGGCCCATTCCACAAGTCGAGGCCCACTCTGTCGAGTGTCGAAAGTCGAGGCCCACTCCACAAGTCGAGGCCCACTCCACAAGTCGAGGCTCACTCTGTCGAGTGTCGAAAGTCGAGGCTCACTCCGCAAGTCGAGGCTCACTGTCGAGTGTCGAATGTCGAGGCTCACTCTGTCGAGTGTCGAATGTCGAGGCTCACACCACAAGTCCAGGCTCACTCTGTCGAGTGTCGAATGTCGAGGCTCACTCCACACGTGGAGGCTCACTCTGTCGAGTGTCGAATGTCGAGGCTCACTCCACAAGCCGAGGCTTACTCTGTCGAGTGTCGAATTTCGAGGCTCACACTGTCAAGCGTCGAATGTCGAGGCTCACTCCACAAGCTGAGGCTCACTCTGTTGAGCGTCGAATGTCGAGGCTCACTCCAAAAGCCGAGGCTCACTCTGTCGAGCGTCGAATGTCGAGGCTCACTCCACAAGTCGAGGCTCACTCCGCAAGTCGAGGCTCACTCTGTCGAGAGTCGAAAGGCGAGGCTCACTCCGCAAGTCGAGGCTCACTCCACAAGTCGAGGCTCACTCTGTCGAGTGTCCAAAGTCGAGGCTCACTCCGCAAGTCGGGGCTCACTCCACAAGTCGGGGTTCACTCTATCGAGTGTCGAAAGTCGAGGCTCACTCCACAAGTCGGCGCTCACTCCACAAGTCGGGGCTCACTCTGTCGAGTGTCGAAAGTCGAGGATCACTCCGCAAGTCGAGGCTCACTCTGTCGAGTGTCCAAAGTCGACGCTCACTCCGCAAGTCGAGGCTCACTCCACAAGTCGAGGCTCAATCTGTCGAGTGTCAAAAGTCGAGGCCCACTCCACAAGTCGAGGCCCACTCCACAAGTCGAGGCCCACTCTGTCGAGTGTCGAAAGTTGAGGCCCACTCCACAAGTCGAGGGTCGAAAGTCGAGGCCCACTCCACAAGTCGAGGCCCACTCCACAACTCGAGGCCCACTCTGTCGAGTGTCGAAAGTCGAGGCCCACTCCACAAGTCGAGGCCCACTCTTTCGAGTGTCGAAAGTCGAGGCCCACTCCACAAGTCGAGGCCCACTCTGTCGAGTGTCGAAAGTCGAGGCCCACTCCACAAGTCGAGGGTCGAAAGTCGAGGCCCACTCCACAAGTCGAGGCCCACTCTGTCGAGTGTCGAAAGTCGAGGCCCGCTCTATCAAGTGTCCAAAGTCGAGGCCCACTCCACAAGTCGAGGCCCACTCTGTCGAGTGTCGAAAGTCGAGGCCCACTCCACAAGTCGAGGCCCACTCTGTCGAAGGTCCAAAGTCGAGGCCCACTCCACAAGTCGAGGCCCACTCCACAAGTCAAGGCCCACTCTGTCGAGTGTCGAAAGTCGAGGCCCACTCCACAAGTCGAGGGTCGAAAGTCGAGGCCCACTCCACAAGTCGAGGCCCACTCTGTCGAGTGTCGAAAGTCGAGGCCCACTCTGTCGAGTGTCCAAAGTCGAGGCCCACTCCACAAGTCGAGGCCCACTCTGTCGAGTGTCGAAAGTCGAGGCCCGCTCTGTCGAGTGTCCAAAGTCGAGGCCCACTCCACAAGTCGAGGCCCACTCCACAAGTCGAGGCCCACTCTGTCGAGTGTCCAAAGTCGAGGCCCACTCCACAAGTCGAAGCCCACTCCACAAGTCGAGGGTCGAAAGTCGAGGCCCACTCCACAAGTCGAGGCCCACTCTCTCGAGTGTCGAAAGTCGAGGCCCACTCCACAAGTCGAGGCCCACTCCACAAGTCAAGGCCCACTCTGTCGAGTGTCCAAAGTCGAGGCCCACTCCACAAGTCGAGGCCCACTCCACAACTCGAGGCCCACTCTGTCGAGTGCCGAAAGTCGAGGCCCACTCCACAAGTCGAGGCCCACTCTGTCGAGTGTCGAAAGTCGAGGCCCACTCCACAAGTCGAGGGTCGAAAGTCGAGGCCCACTCCACAAGTCGAGGCCCACTCTGTCGAGTGTCGAAAGTCGAGGCCCACTCCACAAGTCGAGGCCCACTCCACAAGTCGAGGCCCACTCTGTCGAGTGTCGAAAGTCGAGGCCCACTCCACAATTCGAGGCCCACTCTCTCGAGGGTCGAAAGTCGAGACCCACTCCACAAGTCGAGGCCCACTCTGTCGAGTGTCGAAAGTCGAGGCCCACTCCACAAGTCGAGGCCCACTCCACAAGTCGAGGGTCGAAAGTCGAGGCCCACTCCACAAGTCGAGGCCCACTCTGTCGAGTGTCGAAAGTCGAGGCCCACTCCACAAGTCGAGGGTCGAAAGTCGAGGCCCACTCCACAAGTCAAGGCCCACTCTGTCGAGTGTCCAAAGTCGAGGCCCACTCCACAAGTCGAGGCCCACTCCACAACTCGAGGCCCACTCTGTCGAGTGCCGAAAGTCGAGGCCCACTCCACAAGTCGAGGCCCACTCCACAAGTCGAGGCCCACTCTGTCGAGTGTCGAAAGTCGAGGCCCACTCCACAAGTCGAGGGTCGAAAGTCGAGGCCCACTCCACAAGTCGAGGCCCACTCTGTCGAGTGTCGAAAGTCGAGGATCACTCCGCAAGTCGAGGCTCACTCTGTCGAGTGTCCAAAGTCGACGCTCACTCCGCAAGTCGAGGCTCACTCCACAAGTCGAGGCTCAATCTGTCAAGTGTCGAAAGACGAGGCCCACTCCACAAGTCGAGGCCCACTCCACAAGTCGAGGCCCACTCTGTCGAGTGTCGAAAGTCGAGGCCCACTCCACAAGTCGAGGGTCGAAAGTCGAGGCCCACTCCACAAGTCGAGGCCCACTCCACAAGTCGAGGCCCACTCTGTCGAGTGTCGAAAGTCGAGGCCCACTCCACAAGTCGAGGCCCACTCCACAAGTCGAGGCCCACTCTGTCGAGTGTCGAAAGTCGAGGCCCACTCCACAAGTCGAGGGTCGAAAGTCGAGGCCCACTCCACAAGTCGAGGCCCACTCTGTCGAGTGTCGAAAGTCGAGGCCCGCTCTGTCGAGTGTCGAAAGTCGAGGCCCACTCCACAAGTCGAGGCCCACTCTGTCGAGTGTCCAAAGTCGAGGCCCACTCCACAAGTCGAGGCCCACTCTGTCGAGTGTCGAAAGTCGAGGCCCACTCCACAAGTCGAGGGTCCAAAGTCGAGGCCCACTCCACAAGTCGAGGCCCACTCTGTCGAGGGTCGAAAGTCGAGGCCCACTCCACAAGTCGAGGGTCGAAAGTCGAGGCCCGCTCCACAAGTCGAGGCCCACTCTGTCAAGTGTCGAAAGTCGAGGCCCACTCCACAAGTCGAGGCCCATTCCACAAGTCGAGGCCCACTCTGTCGAGTGTCGAAAGTCGAGGCCCACTCCACAAGTCGAGGCCCACTCCACAAGTCGAGGCTCACTCTGTCGAGTGTCGAAAGTCGAGGCTCACTCCGCAAGTCGAGGCTCACTGTCGAGTGTCGAATGTCGAGGCTCACTCTGTCGAGTGTCGAATGTCGAGGCTCACACCACAAGTCCAGGCTCACTCTGTCGAGTGTCGAATGTCGAGGCTCACTCCACACGTGGAGGCTCACTCTGTCGAGTGTCGAATGTCGAGGCTCACTCCACAAGCCGAGGCTTACTCTGTCGAGTGTCGAATTTCGAGGCTCACACTGTCAAGCGTCGAATGTCGAGGCTCACTCCACAAGCTGAGGCTCACTCTGTCGAGCGTCGAATGTCGAGGCTCACTCCAAAAGCCGAGGCTCACTCTGTCGAGCGTCGAATGTCGAGGCTCACTCCACAAGTCGAGGCTCACTCCGCAAGTCGAGGCTCACTCTGTCGAGAGTCGAAAGGCGAGGCTCACTCCGCAAGTCGAGGCTCACTCCACAAGTCGAGGCTCACTCTGTCGAGTGTCCAAAGTCGAGGCTCACTCCGCAAGTCGGGGCTCACTCCACAAGTCGGGGTTCACTCTATCGAGTGTCGAAAGTCGAGGCTCACTCCACAAGTCGGCGCTCACTCCACAAGTCGGGGCTCACTCTGTCGAGTGTCGAAAGTCGAGGATCACTCCGCAAGTCGAGGCTCACTCTGTCGAGTGTCCAAAGTCGACGCTCACTCCGCAAGTCGAGGCTCACTCCACAAGTCGAGGCTCAATCTGTCGAGTGTCAAAAGTCGAGGCCCACTCCACAAGTCGAGGCCCACTCCACAAGTCGAGGCCCACTCTGTCGAGTGTCGAAAGTTGAGGCCCACTCCACAAGTCGAGGGTCGAAAGTCGAGGCCCACTCCACAAGTCGAGGCCCACTCCACAACTCGAGGCCCACTCTGTCGAGTGCCGAAAGTCGAGGCCCACTCCACAAGTCGAGGCCCACTCTGTCGAGTGTCGAAAGTCGAGGCCCACTCCACAAGTCGAGGCCCACTCTGTCGAGTGTCGAAAGTCGAGGCCCACTCCACAAGTCGAGGCCCACTCTTTCGAGTGTCGAAAGTCGAGGCCCACTCCACAAGTCGAGGCCCACTCTGTCGAGTGTCGAAAGTCGAGGCCCACTCCACAAGTCGAGGGTCGAAAGTCGAGGCCCACTCCACAAGTCGAGGCCCACTCTGTCGAGTGTCGAAAGTCGAGGCCCGCTCTATCAAGTGTCCAAAGTCGAGGCCCACTCCACAAGTCGAGGCCCACTCTGTCGAGTGTCGAAAGTCGAGGCCCACTCCACAAGTCGAGGCCCACTCTGTCGAGGGTCCAAAGTCGAGGCCCACTCCACAAGTCGAGGCCCACTCCACAAGTCAAGGCCCACTCTGTCGAGTGTCGAAAGTCGAGGCCCACTCCACAAGTCGAGGGTCGAAAGTCGAGGCCCACTCCACAAGTCGAGGCCCACTCTGTCGAGTGTCGAAAGTTGAGGCCCGCTCTGTCGAGTGTCGAAAGTCGAGGCCCGCTCTGTCGAGTGTCGAAAGTCGAGGCCCACTCCACAAGTCGAGGCCCACTCTGTCGAGTGTCGAAAGTCGAGGCCCGCTCTGTCGAGTGTCCAAAGTCGAGGCCCACTCCACAAGTCGAGGCCCACTCCACAAGTCGAGGCCCACTCTGTCGAGTGTCCAAAGTCGAGGCCCACTCCACAAGTCGAAGCCCACTCCACAAGTCGAGGGTCGAAAGTCGAGGCCCACTCCACAAGTCGAGGCCCACTCTCTCGAGTGTCGAAAGTCGAGGCCCACTCCACAAGTCGAGGCCCACTCCACAAGTCAAGGCCCACTCTGTCGAGTGTCCAAAGTCGAGGCCCACTCCACAAGTCGAGGCCCACTCCACAACTCGAGGCCCACTCTGTCGAGTGCCGAAAGTCGAGGCCCACTCCACAAGTCGAGACCCACTCCACAAGTCGAGGCCCACTCCACAAGTCGAGGCCCACTCTGTCGAGTGTCGAAAGTTGAGGCCCACTCCACAAGTCGAGGGTCGAAAGTCGAGGCCCACTCCACAAGTCGAGGCCCACTCCACAACTCGAGGCCCACTCTGTCGAGTGCCGAAAGTCGAGGCCCACTCCACAAGTCGAGGCCCACTCTGTCGAGTGTCGAAAGTCGAGGCCCACTCCACAAGTCGAGGCCCACTCTGTCGAGTGTCGAAAGTCGAGGCCCACTCCATAAGTCGAGGCCCACTCTGTCGAGTGTCGAAAGTCGAGGCCCACTCCACAAGTCGAGGCCCACTCTTTCGAGTGTCGAAAGTCGAGGCCCACTCCACAAGTCGAGGCCCACTCTGTCGAGTGTCGAAAGTCGAGGCCCACTCCACAAGTCGAGGGTCGAAAGTCGAGGCCCACTCCACAAGTCGAGGCCCACTCTGTCGAGTGTCGAAAGTCGAGGCCCGCTCTATCAAGTGTCCAAAGTCGAGGCCCACTCCACAAGTCGAGGCCCACTCTGTCGAGTGTCGAAAGTCGAGGCCCACTCCACAAGTCGAGGCCCACTCTGTCGAGGGTCCAAAGTCGAGGCCCACTCCACAAGTCGAGGCCCACTCCACAAGTCAAGGCCCACTCTGTCGAGTGTCGAAAGTCGAGGCCCACTCCACAAGTCGAGGGTCGAAAGTCGAGGCCCACTCCACAAGTCGAGGCCCACTCTGTCGAGTGTCGAAAGTTGAGGCCCGCTCTGTCGAGTGTCGAAAGTCGAGGCCCGCTCTGTCGAGTGTCGAAAGTCGAGGCCCACTCCACAAGTCGAGGCCCACTCTGTCGAGTGTCGAAAGTCGAGGCCCGCTCTGTCGAGTGTCCAAAGTCGAGGCCCACTCCACAAGTCGAGGCCCACTCCACAAGTCGAGGCCCACTCTGTCGAGTGTCCAAAGTCGAGGCCCACTCCACAAGTCGAAGCCCACTCCACAAGTCGAGGGTCGAAAGTCGAGGCCCACTCCACAAGTCGAGGCCCACTCTCTCGAGTGTCGAAAGTCGAGGCCCACTCCACAAGTCGAGGCCCACTCCACAAGTCAAGGCCCACTCTGTCGAGTGTCCAAAGTCGAGGCCCACTCCACAAGTCGAGGCCCACTCCACAACTCGAGGCCCACTCTGTCGAGTGCCGAAAGTCGAGGCCCACTCCACAAGTCGAGACCCACTCCACAAGTCGAGGCCCACTCTGTCGAGTGTCGAAAGTCGAGGCTCACTCCACAAGTCGAGGGTCGAAAGTCGAGGCCCACTCCACAAGTCGAGGCCCACTCTGTCGAGTGTCGAAAGTCGAGGCCCGCTCTGTCGAGTGTCGAAAGTCGAGGCCCACTCCACAAGTCGAGGCCCACTCTGTCGAGTGTCGAAAGTCGAGGCCCACTCCACAAGTCGAGGCCCACTCCACAAGTCGAGGCCCACTCTGTCGAGTGTCGAAAGTCGAGGCCCACTCCACAAGTCGAAAGTCGAGGCCCACTCCACAAGTCGAGGCCCACTCTGTCGAGTGTCGAAAGTCGAGGCCCACTCCACAAGTCGAAAGTCGAGGCCCACTCCACAAGTCGAGGCCCACTCTGTCGAGGGTCGAAAGTCGAGGCCCACTCCACAAGTCGAGGCCCACTCCACAAGTCGAGGGTCGAAAGTCGAGGCCCACTCCACAAGTCGAGGCCCACTCTGTCGAGTGTCGAAAGTCGAGGCCCACTCCACAAGTCGAGGCCCACTCCACAACTCGAGGCCCACTCTGTCGAGTGTCGAAAGTCGAGGCCCACTCCACAAGTCGAGGCCCACTCCACAACTCGAGGCCCGCTCTGTCGAGAGTCGAAAGTCGAGGCCCACTCCACAAGTCGAGGCCCACTCTGTCGAGTGTCGAAATTCGAGGCCCACTCCACAAGTCGAAAGTCGAGGCCCACTCCACAAGTCGAGGCCCACTCTGTCGAGTGTCGAAAGTCGAGGCCCACTCCACAAGTCGAGGGTCGAAAGTCGAGGCCCACTCCACAAGTCGAGGCCCACTCTGTCGAGTGTCCAAAGTCGAGGCCCACTCCACAAGTCGAGGCCCACTCCACAAGTCGAGGCCCACTCTGTCGAGTGTCGAAAGTCGAGGCCCACTCCACAAGTCGAGGGTCGAAAGTCGAGGCCCACTCCACAAGTCGAGGCCCGCTCTGTCGAGTGTCGAAAGTCGAGGCCCACTCCACAAGTCGAGGGTCGAAAGTCGAGGCCCACTCCACAAGTCGAGGCCCGCTCTGTCGAGTGTCGAAAGTCGAGGCCCACACCACAAGTCGAGGCCCACTCTGTCGAGTGTCGAAAGTCGAGGCCCACTCCACAAGTCGAGGGCCACTCCACAAGTCGAGGCCCGCTCTGTCGAGTGTCGAAAGTCGAGGCCCACTCCACAAGTCGAGGGCCACTCCACAAGTCGAGGCCCGCTCTGTCGAGTGTCGAAAGTCGAGGCCCACTCCACAACTCGAGGCCCACTCCACAAGGCGAGGCCCACTCTGTCGAGTGTCGAAAGTCGAGGCCCACTCCACAAGTCAAGGCCCGCTCCACAAGTCGAGGCCTGCTCTGTCGAGTGTCGAAAGTCGAGGCGCACGCCACAAGTCGAGGCCCGCTCCGTCGAGTGTCGAAAGTCGAGGCCCACTCCACAAGTCGAGGCCCACTCTGTCGAGTGTCGAAAGTCGAGGCCCACTCCACAAGTCGAGGCCCACTCCACAAGTCGAGGCCCACTGTCGAGTGTCGAAAGTCGAGGCCCAGTCCGCCAGCCGAGTGCCCAAAGCCGAGGCCCACTCCGCCAGCCGAGTGCCCACTCCGCCAGCCGAGGCCCACTCCGCCAGCCGAGTGCCCAAAGCCGAGGCCCACTCCGCCAGCCGAGTGCGCACTCCGCCAGCCGAGTGCCCAAAGCCGAGGCCCACTCCGCCAGCCGAGGCCCACTCCGCCAGCCGAGTGCCCAAAGCCGAGGCCCACTCTGCCAACCGCGGCCCACTCCGCCAGCCGCGGCCCACTCCGCCAGCCGAGAGCCCAAAGCCGAGGACCACTCCGCCAGCCGAGTGCCCACTCCGCCAGCCGAGGCCCACTCCGCCAGACGAGTGCCCAAAGCCGAGGCCCACTCCGCCAGCCGAGGCCCACTCCGCCAGCCGAGTGCCCAAAGCCGAGGCCCACTCCGCCGGCCGAGTGCCCAAAGCCGAGGCCCACTCGGCCGGCCGAGGCCCACTCCGCCAGCCGAGTGCCCAAAGCCGAGGCCCACTCCGCCGGCCGAGGTCCACTCCGCCAACCGAGTGCCCAAAGCCGAGGTCCACTCCGCCAGCCGAGTGCCACTCCGCCAGCCGAGTGCCCAAAGCTGAGGCCCACTCCGCCAGCCGAGTGCCCAAAGCCGAGGCCCGCTGCGCCGGCCGAGGCCCACTCCGCCAGCCGAGTGCCCAAAGCCGAGGCCGGCTCTGCCAACCGCGGCCCACTCCGCCAGCCGCGGCCCACTCCACCAGCCGAGTGCCCAAAGCCGAGGCCCACTCCGCCAGCCGAGTGCCCACTCCGCCAGCCGAGGCCCACTCCGCCAGCCGAGTGCCCAAAGCCGAGGCCCACTCCGCCAGCCGAGGCCCACTCCGCCAGCCGAGTGTCCAAAGCCGAGGCCCACTCCGCCGGCCGAGTGCCCAAAGCCGAGGCCCACTCGGCCGGCCGAGGCCCACTCCGCCGGCCGAGTGCCCAAAGCCGAGGCCCACTCGGCCGGCCGAGGCCCACTCCGCCAGCCGAGTGCCCAAAGCCGAGGCCCACTCCGCCAGCTGAGTGCCACTCCGCCAGCCGAGTGCCCAAAGCTGAGGCCCACTCCGCCAGCCGAGTGCCCAAAGCCGAGGCCCGCTCCGCCAGCCGAGGCCCACTCCGCCAGCCGAGTGCCCAAAGCCGAGGCCCACTCCGCCAGCCGAGTGCCACTCCGCCAGCCGAGTGCCCAAAGCCAAGGCCCACTCCGCCAGCCGAGTGCCCAAAGCCGAGGCCCGCTCCGCCAGCCGAGGCCCGCTCCGCCAGCCGAGTGCCCAAAGCCGAGGCCCACTCCGCCAGCCGAGTGCCAAAGCCGAGGCCCGCTCCGCCAGGCGAGTGCCCACTCCGCCAGCCGAGTGCCCAAAGCCGAGGCCCACTCCGCCAGCCGAGGCCCACTCTGTCGAGTGTCTGAAGTCGAGGCCCACTCCACAAGTCGAGGCCCACTGTGTCGAGGGTCGAAAGTCGAGGCCCACTCCACAAGTCGAGGCCCACTCTGTCGAGTGTCGAAAGTCGAGGCCCACTCCACAAGTCGAGGCCCACTCCAGAAGTCGAGGGTCGAAAGTCGAGGCCCACTCCACAAGTCGAGGCCCATTCCACAAGTCGAGGCCCACTCTGTCGAGTGCCGAAAGTCGAGGCCCACTCCACAAGTCGAGGCCCACTCTATCGAGTGTCGAAAGTCGAGGCCCACTCCACAAGTCGAGGGTCGAAAGTCGAGGCCCACTCCACAAGTCGAGGCCCACTCCACAAGTCGAGGCCCACTTTGTCGAGTGTCGAAAGTCGAGGCCCACTCCATAAGTCGAGGCCCAGTCAGTCGAGTGTCGAAAGTCGAGGCCCACTCCACAAGTCGAGGCCCACTCTTTCGAGTGTCGAAAGTCGAGGCCCACTCCACAAGTCGAGGGTCGAAAGTCGAGGCCCACTCCACAATTCGAGGCCCACTCTGTCGAGTGTCGAAAGTCGAGGCCCACTCCACAAGTCGAGGGTCGAAAGTCGAGGCCCACTCCACAAGTCGAGTCCCACTCTGTCGAGTATCGAAAGTCGAGGCCCACTCCACAAGTCGAGGCCCACTCCACAAGTCGAGGCCCACTCTGTCGAGTGTCCAAAGTCGAGGCCCGCTCTGTCAAGTGTCCAAAGTCGAGGCCCACTCCACAAGTCGAGGCCCACTCTGTCGAGTGTCGAAAGTCGAGGCCCACTCCACAAGTCGAGGCCCACTCCACAAGTCGAGGCCCACTCTGTCGAGTGTCGAAAGTCGAGGCCCACTCCACAAGTCGAGGGTCGAAAGTCGAGGCCCACTCCACAAGTCGAGGCCCACTCTGTCGAGTGTCGAAAGTTGAGGCCCGCTCTGTCGAGTGTCGAAAGTCGAGGCCCGCTCTGTCGAGTGTCCAAAGTCGAGGCCCACTCCACAAGTCGAGGCCCGCTCTGTCGAGTGTCCAAAGTCGAGGCCCACTCCACAAGTCGAAGCCCACTCCACAAGTCGAGGGTCGAAAGTCGAGGCCCACTCCACAAGTCGAGGCCCACTCTCTCGAGTGTCGAAAGTCGAAGCCCACTCCGCAAGTCGAGGCCCACTCCACAAGTCAAGGCCCACTCTGTCGAGTGTCCAAAGTCGAGGCCCACTCCACAAGTCGAGGCCCACTCCACAACTCGAGGCCCACTCTGTCGAGTGCCGAAAGTCGAGGCCCACTCCACAAGTCGAGGCCCACTCCACAAGTCGAGGCCCACTCTGTCGAGTGTCGAAAGTCGAGGCCCACTCCACAAGTCGAGGGTCGAAAGTCGAGGCCCACTCCACAAGTCGAGGCCCACTCTGTCGAGTGTCGAAAGTCGAGGATCACTCCGCAAGTCGAGGCTCACTCTGTCGAGTGTCCAAAGTCGACGCTCACTCCGCAAGTCGAGGCTCACTCCACAAGTCGAGGCTCAATCTGTCAAGTGTCGAAAGACGAGGCCCACTCCACAAGTCGAGGCCCACTCCACAATTCGAGGCCCACTCTGTCGAGTGTCGAAAGTCGAGGCCCACTCCACAAGTCGAGGGTCGAAAGTCGAGGCCCACTCCACAAGTCGAGGCCCACTCCACAAGTCGAGGCCCACTCTGTCGAGTGTCGAAAGTCGAGGCCCACTCCACAAGTCGAGGCCCACTCCACAAGTCGAGGCCCACTCTGTCGAGTGTCGAAAGTCGAGGCCCACTCCACAAGTCGAGGGTCGAAAGTCGAGGCCCACTCCACAAGTCGAGGCCCACTCTGTCGAGTGTCGAAAGTCGAGGCCCGCTCTGTCGAGTGTCGAAAGTCGAGGCCCACTCCACAAGTCGAGGCCCACTCTGTCGAGTGTCCAAAGTCGAGGCCCACTCCACAAGTCGAGGCCCACTCTGTCGAGTGTCGAAAGTCGAGGCCCACTCCACAAGTCGAGGGTCGAAAGTCGAGGCCCACTCCACAAGTCGAGGCCCACTCTGTCGAGGGTCGAAAGTCGAGGCCCACTCCACAAGTCGAGGGTCGAAAGTCGAGGCCCGCTCCACAAGTCGAGGCCCACTCTGTCAAGTGTCGAAAGTCGAGGCCCACTCCACAAGTCGAGGCCCATTCCACAAGTCGAGGCCCACTCTGTCGAGTGTCGAAAGTCGAGGCCCACTCCACAAGTCGAGGCCCACTCCACAAGTCGAGGCTCACTCTGTCGAGTGTCGAATGTCGAGGCTCACTCCACAAGTCGAGGCTCACTCCACAAGTCGAGGCTCACTCTGTCGAGTGTCGAAAGTCGAGGCTCACTCCGCAAGTCGAGGCTCACTGTCGAGTGTCGAATGTCGAGGCTCACTCTGTCGAGTGTCGAATGTCGAGGCTCACACCACAAGTCCAGGCTCACTCTGTCGAGTGTCGAATGTCGAGGCTCACTCCACACGTGGAGGCTCACTCTGTCGAGTGTCGAATGTCGAGGCTCACTCCACAAGCCGAGGCTTACTCTGTCGAGTGTCGAATTTCGAGGCTCACACTGTCAAGCGTCGAATGTCGAGGCTCACTCCACAAGCTGAGGCTCACTCTGTCGAGCGTCGAATGTCGAGGCTCACTCCAAAAGCCGAGGCTCACTCTGTCGAGCGTCGAATGTCGAGGCTCACTCCACAAGTCGAGGCTCACTCCGCAAGTCGAGGCTCACTCTGTCGAGAGTCGAAAGGCGAGGCTCACTCCGCAAGTCGAGGCTCACTCCACAAGTCGAGGCTCACTCTGTCGAGTGTCCAAAGTCGAGGCTCACTCCGCAAGTCGGGGCTCACTCCACAAGTCGGGGTTCACTCTATCGAGTGTCGAAAGTCGAGGCTCACTCCACAAGTCGGCGCTCACTCCACAAGTCGGGGCTCACTCTGTCGAGTGTCGAAAGTCG
The DNA here is from genome assembly GCF_059628265.1 of Tinamus guttatus. Classification (NCBI taxonomy): domain Eukaryota; kingdom Metazoa; phylum Chordata; class Aves; order Tinamiformes; family Tinamidae; genus Tinamus; species Tinamus guttatus. Next base: position 139,861 of record NW_028288949.1, read on the forward strand.
AGGATCACTCCGCAAGTCGAGGCTCACTCTGTCGAGTGTCCAAAGTCGACGCTCACTCCGCAAGTCGAGGCTCACTCCACAAGTCGAGGCTCAATCTGTCGAGTGTCAAAAGTCGAGGCCCACTCCACAAGTCGAGGCCCACTCCACAAGTCGAGGCCCACTCTGTCGAGTGTCGAAAGTTGAGGCCCACTCCACAAGTCGAGGGTCGAAAGTCGAGGCCCACTCCACAAGTCGAGGCCCACTCCACAACTCGAGGCCCACTCTGTCGAGTGCCGAAAGTCGAGGCCCACTCCACAAGTCGAGGCCCACTCTGTCGAGTGTCGAAAGTCGAGGCCCACTCCATAAGTCGAGGCCCACTCTGTCGAGTGTCGAAAGTCGAGGCCCACTCCACAAGTCGAGGCCCACTCTTTCGAGTGTCGAAAGTCGAGGCCCACTCCACAAGTCGAGGCCCACTCTGTCGAGTGTCGAAAGTCGAGGCCCACTCCACAAGTCGAGGGTCGAAAGTCGAGGCCCACTCCACAAGTCGAGGCCCACTCTGTCGAGTGTCGAAAGTCGAGGCCCGCTCTATCAAGTGTCCAAAGTCGAGGCCCACTCCACAAGTCGAGACCCACTCTGTCGAGTGTCGAAAGTCGAAGCCCACTCCACAAGTCGAGGCCCACTCTGTCGAGGGTCCAAAGTCGAGGCCCACTCCACAAGTCGAGGCCCACTCCACAAGTCAAGGCCCACTCTGTCGAGTGTCGAAAGTCGAGGCCCACTCCACAAGTCGAGGGTCGAAAGTCGAGGCCCACTCCACAAGTCGAGGCCCACTCTGTCGAGTGTCGAAAGTTGAGGCCCGCTCTGTCGAGTGTCGAAAGTCGAGGCCCACTCTGTCGAGTGTCCAAAGTCGAGGCCCACTCCACAAGTCGAGGCCCACTCTGTCGAGTGTCGAAAGTCGAGGCCCGCTCTGTCGAGTGTCCAAAGTCGAGGCCCACTCCACAAGTCGAGGCCCACTCCACAAGTCGAGGCCCACTCTGTCGAGTGTCCAAAGTCGAGGCCCACTCCACAAGTCGAAGCCCACTCCACAAGTCGAGGGTCGAAAGTCAAGGCCCACTCCACAAGTCGAGGCCCACTCTCTCGAGTGTCGAAAGTCGAGGCCCACTCCACAAGTCGAGGCCCACTCCACAAGTCGAGGCCCACTCTGTCGAGTGTCCAAAGTCGAGGCCCACTCCACAAGTCGAGGCCCACTCCACAACTCGAGGCCCACTCTGTCGAGTGCCGAAAGTCGAGGCCCACTCCACAAGTCGAGACCCACTCCACAAGTCGAGGCCCACTCTGTCGAGTGTCGAAAGTCGAGGCCCACTCCACAAGTCGAGGGTCGAAAGTCGAGGCCCACTCCACAAGTCGAGGCCCACTCTGTCGAGTGTCGAAAGTCGAGGCCCGCTCTGTCGAGTGTCGAAAGTCGAGGCCCACTCCACAAGTCGAGGCCCACTCTGTCGAGTGTCGAAAGTCGAGGCCCACTCCACAAGTCGAGGCCCACTCCACAAGTCGAGGCCCACTCTGTCGAGTGTCGAAAGTCGAGGCCCACTCCACAAGTCGAAAGTCGAGGCCCACTCCACAAGTCGAGGCCCACTCTGTCGAGTGTCGAAAGTCGAGGCCCACTCCACAAGTCGAAAGTCGAGGCCCACTCCACAAGTCGAGGCCCACTCTGTCGAGTGTCTGAAGTCGAGGCCCACTCCACAAGTCGAGGCCCACTGTGTCGAGGGTCGAAAGTCGAGGCCCACTCCACAAGTCGAGGCCCACTCTGTCGAGGGTCGAAAGTCGAGGCCCACTCCACAAGTCGAGGCCTACTCCACAAGTCGAGGGTCGAAAGTCGAGGCCCACTCCACAAGTCGAGGCCCACTCCACAAGTCGAGGGTCGAAAGTCGAGGCCCACTCCACAAGTCGAGGCCCACTCTGTCGAGTGTCGAAAGTCGAGGCCCACTCCACAAGTCGAGGCCCACTCCACAACTCGAGGCCCACTCTGTCGAGTGTCGAAAGTCGAGGCCCACTCCACAAGTCGAGGCCCACTCCACAACTCGAGGCCCGCTCTGTCGAGTGTCGAAAGTCGAGGCCCACTCCACAAGTCGAGGCTCACTCCACAAGTCGAGGCCCGCTCTGTCGAGTGTCGAAAGTCGAGGCCCACTCCACAAGTCGAGGCCCACTCCAAAAGTCGAGGCCCGCTCTGTCGAGTGTCGAAAGTCGAGGCCCACTCCACAAGTCGAGGCCCACTCTGTCGAGTGTCCAAACTCGAGGCCCACTCCACAAGTGGAGGCCCACTCTGTCGAGTGTCCAAAGTCGAGGCCCACTCCACAACTCGAGGCCCACTCTGTCGAGTGCCGAAAGTCGAGGCCCACTCCACAAGTCGAAAGTCGAGGCCCACTCCACAAGTCGAGGCCCACTCTGTCGAGTGTCGAAAGTCGAGGCCCACTCCACAAGTCGAGGGTCGAAAGTCGAGGCCCACTCCACAAGTCGAGGCCCACTCCAAAAGTCGAGGCCCGCTCTGTCGAGTGTCGAAAGTCGAGGTCCACTCCACAAGTCGAGGCCCACTCTGTCGAGTGTCCAAACTCGAGGCCCACTCCACAAGTCGAGCCCCACTCTGTCGAGAGTCGAAAGTCGAGGCCCACTCCACAAGTCGAGGCCCACTCTGTCGAGTGTCGAAAGTCGAGGCCCACTCCACAAGTCGAAAGTCGAGGCCCACTCCACAAGTCGAGGCCCACTCTGTCGAGTGTCGAAAGTCGAGGCCCACTCCACAAGTCGAGGGTCGAAAGTCGAGGCCCACTCCACAAGTCGAGGCCCACTCTGTCGAGTGTCCAAAGTCGAGGCCCACTCCACAAGTCGAGGCCCACTCCACAAGTCGAGGCCCACTCTGTCGAGTGTCGAAAGTCGAGGCCCACTCCACAAGTCGAGGGTCGAAAGTCGAGGCCCACTCCACAAGTCGAGGCCCGCTCTGTCGAGTGTCGAAAGTCGAGGCCCACTCCACAAGTCGAGGGTCGAAAGTCGAGGCCCACTCCACAAGTCGAGGCCCGCTCTGTCGAGTGTCGAAAGTCGAGGCCCACACCACAAGTCGAGGCCCACTCTGTCGAGTGTCGAAAGTCGAGGCCCACTCCACAAGTCGAGGGCCACTCCACAAGTCGAGGCCCGCTCTGTCGAGTGTCGAAAGTCGAGGCCCACTCCACAAGTCGAGGGCCACTCCACAAGTCGAGGCCCGCTCCACAAGGCGAGGCCCACTCCGCAAGTCGAGGCTCACTCTGTCGAGAGTCGAAAGGCGAGGCTCACTCCGCAAGTCGAGGCTCACTCCACAAGTCGAGGCTCACTCTGTCGAGTGTCCAAAGTCGAGGCTCACTCCGCAAGTCGGGGCTCACTCCACAAGTCGGGGTTCACTCTATCGAGTGTCGAAAGTCGAGGCTCACTCCACAAGTCGGCGCTCACTCCACAAGTCGGGGCTCACTCTGTCGAGTGTCGAAAGTCGAGGATCACTCCGCAAGTCGAGGCTCACTCTGTCGAGTGTCCAAAGTCGACGCTCACTCCGCAAGTCGAGGCTCACTCCACAAGTCGAGGCTCAATCTGTCGAGTGTCAAAAGTCGAGGCCCACTCCACAAGTCGAGGCCCACTCCACAAGTCGAGGCCCACTCTGTCGAGTGTCGAAAGTTGAGGCCCACTCCACAAGTCGAGGGTCGAAAGTCGAGGCCCACTCCACAAGTCGAGGCCCACTCCACAACTCGAGGCCCACTCTGTCGAGTGCCGAAAGTCGAGGCCCACTCCACAAGTCGAGGCCCACTCTGTCGAGTGTCGAAAGTCGAGGCCCACTCCACAAGTCGAGGCCCACTCTTTCGAGTGTCGAAAGTCGAGGCCCACTCCACAAGTCGAGGCCCACTCTGTCGAGTGTCGAAAGTCGAGGCCCACTCCACAAGTCGAGGGTCGAAAGTCGAGGCCCACTCCACAAGTCGAGGCCCACTCTGTCGAGTGTCGAAAGTCGAGGCCCGCTCTATCAAGTGTCCAAAGTCGAGGCCCACTCCACAAGTCGAGGCCCACTCTGTCGAAGGTCCAAAGTCGAGGCCCACTCCACAAGTCGAGGCCCACTCCACAAGTCAAGGCCCACTCTGTCGAGTGTCGAAAGTCGAGGCCCACTCCACAAGTCGAGGGTCGAAAGTCGAGGCCCACTCCACAAGTCGAGGCCCACTCTGTCGAGTGTCGAAAGTCGAGGCCCACTCTGTCGAGTGTCCAAAGTCGAGGCCCACTCCACAAGTCGAGGCCCACTCTGTCGAGTGTCGAAAGTCGAGGCCCGCTCTGTCGAGTGTCCAAAGTCGAGGCCCACTCCACAAGTCGAGGCCCACTCCACAAGTCGAGGCCCACTCTGTCGAGTGTCCAAAGTCGAGGCCCACTCCACAAGTCGAAGCCCACTCCACAAGTCGAGGGTCGAAAGTCGAGGCCCACTCCACAAGTCGAGGCCCACTCTCTCGAGTGTCGAAAGTCGAGGCCCACTCCACAAGTCGAGGCCCACTCCACAAGTCAAGGCCCACTCTGTCGAGTGTCCAAAGTCGAGGCCCACTCCACAAGTCGAGGCCCACTCCACAACTCGAGGCCCACTCTGTCGAGTGCCGAAAGTCGAGGCCCACTCCACAAGTCGAGGCCCACTCTGTCGAGTGTCGAAAGTCGAGGCCCACTCCACAAGTCGAGGGTCGAAAGTCGAGGCCCACTCCACAAGTCGAGGCCCACTCTGTCGAGTGTCGAAAGTCGAGGCCCACTCCACAAGTCGAGGCCCACTCCACAAGTCGAGGCCCACTCTGTCGAGTGTCGAAAGTCGAGGCCCACTCCACAATTCGAGGCCCACTCTCTCGAGGGTCGAAAGTCGAGACCCACTCCACAAGTCGAGGCCCACTCTGTCGAGTGTCGAAAGTCGAGGCCCACTCCACAAGTCGAGGCCCACTCCACAAGTCGAGGGTCGAAAGTCGAGGCCCACTCCACAAGTCGAGGCCCACTCTGTCGAGTGTCGAAAGTCGAGGCCCACTCCACAAGTCGAGGGTCGAAAGTCGAGGCCCACTCCACAAGTCGAGGCCCATTCCACAAGTCGAGGCCCACTCTGTCGAGTGCCGAAAGTCGAGGCCCACTCCACAAGTCGAGGCCCACTCTATCGAGTGTCGAAAGTCGAGGCCCACTCCACAAGTCGAGGCCCAATCCACAAGTCGAGGCCCACTTTGTCGAGTGTCGAAAGTCGAGGCCCACTCCATAAGTCGAGGCCCACTCTGTCGAGTGTCGAAAGTCGAGGCCCACTCCACAAGTCGAGGGTCGAAAGTCGAGGCCCACTCCACAAGTCGAGGCCCACTCTGTCGAGTGTCGAAAGTTGAGGCCCGCTCTGTCGAGTGTCGAAAGTCGAGGCCCACTCTGTCAAGTGTCGAAAGTCGAGGCCCACTCCACAAGTCGAGGCCCACTCTGTCGAGTGTCGAAAGTTGAGGCCCGCTCTGTCGAGTGTCGAAAGTCGAGGCCCACTCTGTCGAGTGTCCAAAGTCGAGGCCCACTCCACAAGTCGAGGCCCACTCTGTCGAGTGTCGAAAGTCGAGGCCCGCTCTGTCGAGTGTCCAAAGTCGAGGCCCACTCCACAAGTCGAGCCCCACTCCACAAGTCGAGGCCCACTCTGTCGAGTGTCCAAAGTCGAGGCCCACTCCACAAGTCGAAGCCCACTCCACAAGTCGAGGGTCGAAAGTCGAGGCCCACTCCACAAGTCGAGGCCCATTCCACAAGTCGAGGCCCACTCTGTCGAGTGCCGAAAGTCGAGGCCCACTCCACAAGTCGAGGCCCACTCTATCGAGTGTCGAAAGTCGAGGCCCACTCCACAAGTCGAGGGTTGAAAGTCGAGGCCCACTCCACAAGTCGAGGCCCACTCCACAAGTCGAGGCCCACTTTGTCGAGTGTCGAAAGTCGAGGCCCACTCCATAAGTCGAGGCCCACTCTGTCGAGTGTCGAAAGTCGAGGCCCACTCCACAAGTCGAGGCCCACTCTTTCGAGTGTCGAAAGTCGAGGCCCACTCCACAAGTCGAGGGTCGAAAGTCGAGGCCCACTCCACAAGTCGAGGCCCACTCTGTCGAGTGTCGAAAGTCGAGGCCCACTCCACAAGTCGAGGGTCGAAAGTCGAGGCCCACTCCACAAGTCGAGGCCCACTCTGTCGAGTGTCGAAAGTCGAGGCCCACTCCACAAGTCGAGGCCCACTCCACAAGTCGAGGCCCACTCTGTCGAGTGTCGAAAGTCGAGGCCCACTCCACAAGTCGAGGGTGGAAAGTCGAGGCCCACTCCACAAGTCGAGGCCCACTCTGTCGAGTGTCCAAAGTCGAGGCCCGCTCTGTCAAGTGTCCAAAGTCGAGGCCCACTCCACAAGTCGAGGCCCACTCTGTCGAGTGTCGAAAGTCGAGGCCCACTCCACAAGTCGAGGCCCACTCCACAAGTCGAGGCCCACTCTGTCGAGTGTCGAAAGTCGAGGCCCACTCCACAAGTCGAGGGTCGAAAGTCGAGGCCCACTCCACAAGTCGAGGCCCACTCTGTCGAGTGTCGAAAGTTGAGGCCCGCTCTGTCGAGTGTCGAAAGTCGAGGCCCACTCTGTCGAGTGTCCAAAGTCGAGGCCCACTCCACAAGTCGAGGCCCGCTCTGTCGAGTGTCCAAAGTCGAGGCCCACTCCACAAGTCGAGGCCCACTCTGTCGAGTGTCCAAAGTCGAGGCCCACTCCACAAGTCGAAGCCCACTCCACAAGTCGAGGGTCGAAAGTCGAGGCCCACTCCACAAGTCGAGGCCCACTCTCTCGAGTGTCGAAAGTCGAAGCCCACTCCACAAGTCGAGGCCCACTCCACAAGTCAAGGCCCACTCTGTCGAGTGTCCAAAGTCGAGGCCCACTCCACAAGTCGAGGCCCACTCCACAACTCGAGGCCCACTCTGTCGAGTGCCGAAAGTCGAGGCCCACTCCACAAGTCGAGGCCCACTCCACAAGTCGAGGCCCACTCTGTCGAGTGTCGAAAGTCGAGGCCCACTCCACAAGTCGAGGGTCGAAAGTCGAGGCCCACTCCACAAGTCGAGGCCCACTCTGTCGAGTGTCGAAAGTCGAGGATCACTCCGCAAGTCGAGGCTCACTCTGTCGAGTGTCCAAAGTCGACGCTCACTCCGCAAGTCGAGGCTCACTCCACAAGTCGAGGCTCAATCTGTCAAGTGTCGAAAGACGAGGCCCACTCCACAAGTCGAGGCCCACTCCACAAGTCGAGGCCCACTCTGTCGAGTGTCGAAAGTCGAGGCCCACTCCACAAGTCGAGGGTCGAAAGTCGAGGCCCACTCCACAAGTCGAGGCCCACTCCACAAGTCGAGGCCCACTCTGTCGAGTGTCGAAAGTCGAGGCCCACTCCACAAGTCGAGGCCCACTCCACAAGTCGAGGCCCACTCTGTCGAGTGTCGAAAGTCGAGGCCCACTCCACAAGTCGAGGGTCGAAAGTCGAGGCCCACTCCACAAGTCGAGGCCCACTCTGTCGAGTGTCGAAAGTCGAGGCCCGCTCTGTCGAGTGTCGAAAGTCGAGGCCCACTCCACAAGTCGAGGCCCACTCTGTCGAGTGTCCAAAGTCGAGGCCCACTCCACAAGTCGAGGCCCACTCTGTCGAGTGTCGAAAGTCGAGGCCCACTCCACAAGTCGAGGGTCCAAAGTCGAGGCCCACTCCACAAGTCGAGGCCCACTCTGTCGAGGGTCGAAAGTCGAGGCCCACTCCACAAGTCGAGGGTCGAAAGTCGAGGCCCGCTCCACAAGTCGAGGCCCACTCTGTCAAGTGTCGAAAGTCGAGGCCCACTCCACAAGTCGAGGCCCATTCCACAAGTCGAGGCCCACTCTGTCGAGTGTCGAAAGTCGAGGCCCACTCCACAAGTCGAGGCCCACTCCACAAGTCGAGGCTCACTCTGTCGAGTGTCGAAAGTCGAGGCTCACTCCGCAAGTCGAGGCTCACTGTCGAGTGTCGAATGTCGAGGCTCACTCTGTCGAGTGTCGAATGTCGAGGCTCACACCACAAGTCCAGGCTCACTCTGTCGAGTGTCGAATGTCGAGGCTCACTCCACACGTGGAGGCTCACTCTGTCGAGTGTCGAATGTCGAGGCTCACTCCACAAGCCGAGGCTTACTCTGTCGAGTGTCGAATTTCGAGGCTCACACTGTCAAGCGTCGAATGTCGAGGCTCACTCCACAAGCTGAGGCTCACTCTGTCGAGCGTCGAATGTCGAGGCTCACTCCAAAAGCCGAGGCTCACTCTGTCGAGCGTCGAATGTCGAGGCTCACTCCACAAGTCGAGGCTCACTCCGCAAGTCGAGGCTCACTCTGTCGAGAGTCGAAAGGCGAGGCTCACTCCGCAAGTCGAGGCTCACTCCACAAGTCGAGGCTCACTCTGTCGAGTGTCCAAAGTCGAGGCTCACTCCGCAAGTCGGGGCTCACTCCACAAGTCGGGGTTCACTCTATCGAGTGTCGAAAGTCGAGGCTCACTCCACAAGTCGGCGCTCACTCCACAAGTCGGGGCTCACTCTGTCGAGTGTCGAAAGTCGAGGATCACTCCGCAAGTCGAGGCTCACTCTGTCGAGTGTCCAAAGTCGACGCTCACTCCGCAAGTCGAGGCTCACTCCACAAGTCGAGGCTCAATCTGTCGAGTGTCAAAAGTCGAGGCCCACTCCACAAGTCGAGGCCCACTCCACAAGTCGAGGCCCACTCTGTCGAGTGTCGAAAGTTGAGGCCCACTCCACAAGTCGAGGGTCGAAAGTCGAGGCCCACTCCACAAGTCGAGGCCCACTCCACAACTCGAGGCCCACTCTGTCGAGTGCCGAAAGTCGAGGCCCACTCCACAAGTCGAGGCCCACTCTGTCGAGTGTCGAAAGTCGAGGCCCACTCCATAAGTCGAGGCCCACTCTGTCGAGTGTCGAAAGTCGAGGCCCACTCCACAAGTCGAGGCCCACTCTTTCGAGTGTCGAAAGTCGAGGGCCACTCCACAAGTCGAGGCCCACTCTGTCGAGTGTCGAAAGTCGAGGCCCACTCCACAAGTCGAGGGTCGAAAGTCGAGGCCCACTCCACAAGTCGAGGCCCACTCTGTTGAGTGTCGAAAGTCGAGGCCCGCTCTATCAAGTGTCCAAAGTCGAGGCCCACTCCACAAGTCGAGGGTCGAAAGTCGAGGCCCACTCCACAAGTCGAGGCCCACTCTCTCGAGTGTCGAAAGTCGAAGCCCACTCCACAAGTCGAGGCCCACTCCACAAGTCAAGGCCCACTCTGTCGAGTGTCCAAAGTCGAGGCCCACTCCACAAGTCGAGGCCCACTCCACAACTCGAGGCCCACTCTGTCGAGTGCCGAAAGTCGAGGCCCACTCCACAAGTCGAGGCCCACTCCACAAGTCGAGGCCCACTCTGTCGAGTGTCGAAAGTCGAGGCCCACTCCACAAGTCGAGGGTCGAAAGTCGAGGCCCACTCCACAAGTCGAGGCCCACTCTGTCGAGTGTCGAAAGTCGAGGATCACTCCGCAAGTCGAGGCTCACTCTGTCGAGTGTCCAAAGTCGACGCTCACTCCGCAAGTCGAGGCTCACTCCACAAGTCGAGGCTCAATCTGTCAAGTGTCGAAAGACGAGGCCCACTCCACAAGTCGAGGCCCACTCCACAAGTCGAGGCCCACTCTGTCGAGTGTCGAAAGTCGAGGCCCACTCCACAAGTCGAGGGTCGAAAGTCGAGGCCCACTCCACAAGTCGAGGCCCACTCCACAAGTCGAGGCCCACTCTGTCGAGTGTCGAAAGTCGAGGCCCACTCCACAAGTCGAGGCCCACTCCACAAGTCGAGGCCCACTCTGTCGAGTGTCGAAAGTCGAGGCCCACTCCACAAGTCGAGGGTAGAAAGTCGAGGCCCACTCCACAAGTCGAGGCCCACTCTGTCGAGTGTCGAAAGTCGAGGCCCGCTCTGTCGAGTGTCGAAAGTCGAGGCCCACTCCACAAGTCGAGGCCCACTCTGTCGAGTGTCCAAAGTCGAGGCCCACTCCACAAGTCGAGGCCCACTCTGTCGAGTGTCCAAAGTCGACGCTCACTCCGCAAGTCGAGGCTCACTCCACAAGTCGAGGCTCAATCTGTCAAGTGTCGAAAGACGAGGCCCACTCCACAAGTCGAGGCCCACTCCACAAGTCGAGGCCCACTCTGTCGAGTGTCGAAAGTCGAGGCCCACTCCACAAGTCGAGGGTCGAAAGTCGAGGCCCACTCCACAAGTCGAGGCCCACTCCACAAGTCGAGGCCCACTCTGTCGAGTGTCGAAAGTCGAGGCCCACTCCACAAGTCGAGGCCCACTCCACAAGTCGAGGCCCACTCTGTCGAGTGTCGAAAGTCGAGGCCCACTCCACAAGTCGAGGGTCGAAAGTCGAGGCCCACTCCACAAGTCGAGGCCCACTCTGTCGAGTGTCGAAAGTCGAGGCCCGCTCTGTCGAGTGTCGAAAGTCGAGGCCCACTCCACAAGTCGAGGCCCACTCTGTCGAGTGTCCAAAGTCGAGGCCCACTCCACAAGTCGAGGCCCACTCTGTCGAGTGTCGAAAGTCGAGGCCCACTCCACAAGTCGAGGGTCCAAAGTCGAGGCCCACTCCACAAGTCGAGGCCCACTCTGTCGAGGGTCGAAAGTCGAGGCCCACTCCACAAGTCGAGGGTCGAAAGTCGAGGCCCGCTCCACAAGTCGAGGCCCACTCTGTCAAGTGTCGAAAGTCGAGGCCCACTCCACAAGTCGAGGCCCATTCCACAAGTCGAGGCCCACTCTGTCGAGTGTCGAAAGTCGAGGCCCACTCCACAAGTCGAGGCCCACTCCACAAGTCGAGGCTCACTCTGTCGAGTGTCGAAAGTCGAGGCTCACTCCGCAAGTCGAGGCTCACTGTCGAGTGTCGAATGTCGAGGCTCACTCTGTCGAGTGTCGAATGTCGAGGCTCACACCACAAGTCCAGGCTCACTCTGTCGAGTGTCGAATGTCGAGGCTCACTCCACACGTGGAGGCTCACTCTGTCGAGTGTCGAATGTCGAGGCTCACTCCACAAGCCGAGGCTTACTCTGTCGAGTGTCGAATTTCGAGGCTCACACTGTCAAGCGTCGAATGTCGAGGCTCACTCCACAAGCTGAGGCTCACTCTGTTGAGCGTCGAATGTCGAGGCTCACTCCAAAAGCCGAGGCTCACTCTGTCGAGCGTCGAATGTCGAGGCTCACTCCACAAGTCGAGGCTCACTCCGCAAGTCGAGGCTCACTCTGTCGAGAGTCGAAAGGCGAGGCTCACTCCGCAAGTCGAGGCTCACTCCACAAGTCGAGGCTCACTCTGTCGAGTGTCCAAAGTCGAGGCTCACTCCGCAAGTCGGGGCTCACTCCACAAGTCGGGGTTCACTCTATCGAGTGTCGAAAGTCGAGGCTCACTCCACAAGTCGGCGCTCACTCCACAAGTCGGGGCTCACTCTGTCGAGTGTCGAAAGTCGAGGATCACTCCGCAAGTCGAGGCTCACTCTGTCGAGTGTCCAAAGTCGACGCTCACTCCGCAAGTCGAGGCTCACTCCACAAGTCGAGGCTCAATCTGTCGAGTGTCAAAAGTCGAGGCCCACTCCACAAGTCGAGGCCCACTCCACAAGTCGAGGCCCACTCTGTCGAGTGTCGAAAGTTGAGGCCCACTCCACAAGTCGAGGGTCGAAAGTCGAGGCCCACTCCACAAGTCGAGGCCCACTCCACAACTCGAGGCCCACTCTGTCGAGTGCCGAAAGTCGAGGCCCACTCCACAAGTCGAGGCCCACTCTGTCGAGTGTCGAAAGTCGAGGCCCACTCCATAAGTCGAGGCCCACTCTGTCGAGTGTCGAAAGTCGAGGCCCACTCCACAAGTCGAGGCCCACTCTTTCGAGTGTCGAAAGTCGAGGCCCACTCCACAAGTCGAGGCCCACTCTGTCGAGTGTCGAAAGTCGAGGCCCACTCCACAAGTCGAGGGTCGAAAGTCGAGGCCCACTCCACAAGTCGAGGCCCACTCTGTCGAGTGTCGAAAGTCGAGGCCCGCTCTATCAAGTGTCCAAAGTCGAGGCCCACTCCACAAGTCGAGACCCACTCTGTCGAGTGTCGAAAGTCGAGGCCCACTCCACAAGTCGAGGCCCACTCTGTCGAGGGTCCAAAGTCGAGGCCCACTCCACAAGTCGAGGCCCACTCCACAAGTCAAGGCCCACTCTGTCGAGTGTCGAAAGTCGAGGCCCACTCCACAAGTCGAGGCCCACTCTGTCGAGTGTCGAAAGTTGAGGCCCGCTCTGTCGAGTGTCGAAAGTCGAGGCCCACTCTGTCGAGTGTCCAAAGTCGAGGCCCACTCCACAAGTCGAGGCCCACTCTGTCGAGTGTCGAAAGTCGAGGCCCGCTCTGTCGAGTGTCCAAAGTCGAGGCCCACTCCACAAGTCGAGGCCCACTCCACAAGTCGAGGCCCACTCTGTCGAGTGTCCAAAGTCGAGGCCCACTCCACAAGTCGAAGCCCACTCCACAAGTCGAGGGTCGAAAGTCGAGGCCCACTCCACAAGTCGAGGCCCACTCTCTCGAGTGTCGAAAGTCGAGGCCCACTCCACAAGTCGAGGCCCACTCTGTCGAGTGTCCAAAGTCGAGGCCCACTCCACAAGTCGAGGCCCACTCCACAACTCGAGGCCCACTCTGTCGAGTGCCGAAAGTCGAGGCCCACTCCACAAGTCGAGACCCACTCCACAAGTCGAGGCCCACTCTGTCGAGTGTCGAAAGTCGAGGCCCACTCCACAAGTCGAGGGTCGAAAGTCGAGGCCCACTCCACAAGTCGAGGCCCACTCTGTCGAGTGTCGAAAGTCGAGGCCCGCTCTGTCGAGTGTCGAAAGTCGAGGCCCACTCCACAAGTCGAGGCCCACTCTGTCGAGTGTCGAAAGTCGAGGCCCACTCCACAAGTCGAGGCCCACTCCACAAGTCGAGGCCCACTCTGTCGAGTGTCGAAAGTCGAGGCCCACTCCACAAGTCGAAAGTCGAGGCCCACTCCACAAGTCGAGGCCCACTCTGTCGAGTGTCGAAAGTCGAGGCCCACTCCACAAGTCGAAAGTCGAGGCCCACTCCACAAGTCGAAAGTCGAGGCCCACTCCACAAGTCGAGGCCCACTCTGTCGAGTGTCTGAAGTCGAGGCCCACTCCACAAGTCGAGGCCCACTGTGTCGAGGGTCGAAAGTCGAGGCCCACTCCACAAGTCGAGGCCCACTCTGTCGAGGGTCGAAAGTCGAGGCCCACTCCACAAGTCGAGGCCTACTCCACAAGTCGAGGGTCGAAAGTCGAGGCCCACTCCACAAGTCGAGGCCCACTCCACAAGTCGAGGGTCGAAAGTCGAGGCCCACTCCACAAGTCGAGGCCCACTCTGTCGAGTGTCGAAAGTCGAGGCCCACTCCACAAGTCGAGGCCCACTCCACAACTCGAGGCCCACTCTGTCGAGTGTCGAAAGTCGAGGCCCACTCCACAAGTCGAGGCCCACTCCACAACTCGAGGCCCGCTCTGTCGAGTGTCGAAAGTCGAGGCCCACTCCACAAGTCGAGGCTCACTCCACAAGTCGAGGCCCGCTCTGTCGAGTGTCGAAAGTCGAGGCCCACTCCACAAGTCGAGGCCCACTCCAAAAGTCGAGGCCCGCTCTGTCGAGTGTCGAAAGTCGAGGCCCACTCCACAAGTCGAGGCCCACTCTGTCGAGTGTCCAAACTCGAGGCCCACTCCACAAGTCGAGGCCCACTCTGTCGAGTGCCGAAAGTCGAGGCCCACTCCACAAGTCGAAAGTCGAGGCCCACTCCACAAGTCGAGGCCCACTCTGTCGAGTGTCGAAAGTCGAGGCCCACTCCACAAGTCGAGGGTCGAAAGTCGAGGCCCACTCCACAAGTCGAGGCCCACTCCAAAAGTCGAGGCCCGCTCTGTCGAGTGTCGAAAGTCGAGGTCCACTCCACAAGTCGAGGCCCACTCTGTCGAGTGTCCAAACTCGAGGCCCACTCCACAAGTCGAGCCCCACTCTGTCGAGAGTCGAAAGTCGAGGCCCACTCCACAAGTCGAGGCCCACTCTGTCGAGTGTCGAAAGTCGAGGCCCACTCCACAAGTCGAAAGTCGAGGCCCACTCCACAAGTCGAGGCCCACTCTGTCGAGTGTCGAAAGTCGAGGCCCACTCCACAAGTCGAGGGTCGAAAGTCGAGGCCCACTCCACAAGTCGAGGCCCACTCTGTCGAGTGTCCAAAGTCGAGGCCCACTCCACAAGTCGAGGCCCACTCCACAAGTCGAGGCCCACTCTGTCGAGTGTCGAAAGTCGAGGCCCACTCCACAAGTCGAGGGTCGAAAGTCGAGGCCCACTCCACAAGTCGAGGCCCGCTCTGTCGAGTGTCGAAAGTCGAGGCCCACTCCACAAGTCGAGGGTCGAAAGTCGAGGCCCACTCCACAAGTCGAGGCCCGCTCTGTCGAGTGTCGAAAGTCGAGGCCCACACCACAAGTCGAGGCCCACTCTGTCGAGTGTCGAAAGTCGAGGCCCACTCCACAAGTCGAGGGCCACTCCACAAGTCGAGGCCCGCTCTGTCGAGTGTCGAAAGTCGAGGCCCACTCCACAAGTCGAGGGCCACTCCACAAGTCGAGGCCCGCTCTGTCGAGTGTCGAAAGTCGAGGCCCACTCCACAACTCGAGGCCCACTCCACAAGGCGAGGCCCACTCCACAAGGCGAGGCCCACTCTGTCGAGTGTCGAAAGTCGAGGCCCACTCCACAAGTCAAGGCCCGCTCCACAAGTCGAGGCCTGCTCTGTCGAGTGTCGAAAGTCGAGGCGCACGCCACAAGTCGAGGCCCGCTCCGTCGAGTGTCGAAAGTCGAGGCCCACTCCACAAGTCGAGGCCCACTCTGTCGAGTGTCGAAAGTCGAGGCCCACTCCACAAGTCGAGGCCCACTCCACAAGTCGAGGCCCACTGTCGAGTGTCGAAAGTCGAGGCCCACTCCGCCAGCCGAGTGCCCAAAGCCGAGGCCCACTCCGCCAGCCGAGTGCCCACTCCGCCAGCCGAGGCCCACTCCGCCAGCCGAGTGCCCAAAGCCGAGGCCCACTCCGCCAGCCGAGTGCGCACTCCGCCAGCCGAGTGCCCAAAGCCGAGGCCCACTCCGCCAGCCGAGGCCCACTCCGCCAGCCGAGTGCCCAAAGCCGAGGCCCACTCTGCCAACCGCGGCCCACTCCGCCAGCCGCGGCCCACTCCGCCAGCCGAGAGCCCAAAGCCGAGGACCACTCCGCCAGCCGAGTGCCCACTCCGCCAGCCGAGGCCCACTCCGCCAGACGAGTGCCCAAAGCCGAGGCCCACTCCGCCAGCCGAGGCCCACTCCGCCAGCCGAGTGCCCAAAGCCGAGGCCCACTCCGCCGGCCGAGTGCCCAAAGCCGAGGCCCACTCGGCCGGCCGAGGCCCACTCCGCCAGCCGAGTGCCCAAAGCCGAGGCCCACTCCGCCGGCCGAGGTCCACTCCGCCAACCGAGTGCCCAAAGCCGAGGTCCACTCCGCCAGCCGAGTGCCACTCCGCCAGCCGAGTGCCCAAAGCTGAGGCCCACTCCGCCAGCCGAGTGCCCAAAGCCGAGGCCCGCTGCGCCGGCCGAGGCCCACTCCGCCAGCCGAGTGCCCAAAGCCGAGGCCGGCTCTGCCAACCGCGGCCCACTCCGCCAGCCGCGGCCCACTCCACCAGCCGAGTGCCCAAAGCCGAGGCCCACTCCGCCAGCCGAGTGCCCACTCCGCCAGCCGAGGCCCACTCCGCCAGCCGAGTGCCCAAAGCCGAGGCCCACTCCGCCAGCCGAGGCCCACTCCGCCAGCCGAGTGTCCAAAGCCGAGGCCCACTCCGCCAGCCGAGTGCCCAAAGCCGAGGCCCACTCGGCCGGCCGAGGCCCACTCCGCCAGCCGAGTGCCCAAAGCCGAGGCCCACTCCGCCAGCTGAGTGCCACTCCGCCAGCCGAGTGTCCAAAGCCGAGGCCCGCTCTGCCAACCGCGGCCCACTCCGCCAGCCGAGTGCCCAAAGCCGAGGCCCACTCCGCCAGCCGAGTGCCCACTCCGCCAGCCGAGGCCTGTTGCCTGACATTGGCAATCGACTCCGTCTGCCGAGGCGGCCAGGCACGTCCAACCCGTGCCTGGGCCAGAGAGCACAGACACCAATATGAGGATGCTGCAAATGGCGTTTAATATACGCAGGCTGGATCTTATAAAGGTAGCAAAGGCGGAAGCATGCCTATATAGCCAATAAGCGTTGCTCTTTACCTAATATGGCATATGCCTTAGTTCCCTATTCTTTCCGTACATCGCGAGATCTTCCGAGCGCCGTACCCTACATCTCCCCCTCCCCATGTTAATCTAAGTATCCTAAATATCACTACTTTGAACAAGCTGCTGATAGCGTACATTGTGACTGCCTTGTTTCTGTGAGCGTCGTAGCTGATGCAATACATAGTGGATTATACATGACAAAATAGACATGCCGCAAAAGACACCAATCAATACCATAATGATAATCAACCCAAGCTTCCACAATCAATTCAATTGAGCCAGGATAGTAATCATGTCCAGATACTGTTGCCTATGTTCTCAAGCCATCTCCAGTTTCCTGGGTTACGTCTTATCATCTGTAGCAGATCTGATCCTACGTTTTGAATGGCCTCCGACCTCTTGTCGATCTTCTCGTAGTCTTTTGTGGTCAGGCAACAAAATGTTAGGTTTTTGAATGTTCTGGACCGGCCTCCCCCCACCTGGAGAATCTCGAAGATTACGTTGATGGCCTCGTGATGTGCTTTGAGTATCTGGTTGACATCCCTAAGACCTGCCGCTATCTGTTGAGACAACGTGTTTACTGCTTTATTCGTCCGCAACAAGTGACAGGTCGAGCTTTGAATTTTGTATAGCCCTGTTGATCCTAAAATCGGGCCGAGGCAAGTAATATTAGCATTCACCAGGACGAGGAGGAATGGTGCCTCGCTCATATTACCCGGTAAAAAGACATCAGGTGACATGGGGGCAAAAAAATTTTACAAGCGTTGGGGGTATTTTGTCTGGTGGTAGGAATGCAGCAGCCAGCAAGCATAGCGCGCTAGAGCAGGAAACGTTTCAGGTGGGGAGAATTATAGTACCGTTCGTCCATCTTGTACCTGAGTGTCTAACAAGTCTTCAGGTATAATCCACTCCCTGTTTCCTTCATCATCCCCGCAGCTAAATCTTCCCACACCTCTGCCTATATTTATTGTATTATAACTTTCACAGGTGGCAGAGGGGTCTGATGTAATCTTTCTCTCCCATTTCTGAGCCTTCTGAGTGACTATCTCTAGGTACCCTGTGAAATTCACATGATGGGAGCGGTATGTCACATTAACATATGACCCATATGGTGACCATGATGCCCCATACACTGTCCCACTAGGCAGTATTGTGAGATTTGCTGCTCTTTGTGCCATTAATTTGCATAAAGCGTTATCTGTTAGCGGAGCCGCAAAACTTACAAAAGCAAAGCATGTTAGTGGATTGTGTGGAAGGAGCGTTTGTAGAAGAATTGTTTGAAAGCAGGAACTGAGAGGAAAACTAGGGCCTCACACAGCTCTGGCATTACAGAGGCCTGCTTGGGGTGCTACACCGTTGCCACTTCTAGGATGGTTGGTACGCACGGACTCTGCTCCTCCACGGTTCCCTGGGCAACGCAATCTGCCCTCCTCGCAGCTGCGAAAGGGAGTAACGGAGGACGGAGCGGGATGAAAGCTCCACGGCCAAACTCTGTTGCACTCCCTTTGCTGGGCTGCTGATAAGCTGCACAGTGGCTGTCTAATGAGAGATATACGATAACAAGTCCGGTACTGTGCCAGCAAAAGTGGCAAATGATGAACTTTGCTTGAACTTTGCTCATTATAATGTGAAAACCGTACCTCCATCTCAGAAGTTACCCGCCTCCGAGGTACGACCACCCCTCACTGAGCATGCGCTTTAGATTTTCGGTTGACTGTACCTTTAAATGAAAGCGAGAAACTTTTCCACCAATCAACAACAAGGTTAAGTATGACTTTAGTCACTCAAGCTCCACCTGAATGTAAAGAAAAGTATAAAAGGTGAACTAAGGATGAAAAGTCTGGAGGGAAGAATTCATTGTAACTCCTGGGTCAGTTGAGAGGCTGAGCCCCCTTCCCTCCCCTTGCGCCAGGACGCTGCCTGAGGAGACTCGAGACTGGACGTCTTCTCCCATTTTCTGGGGTGAGTGATGATTGCACATTTGTACATCAGAGCTAGCTAAAAACCCCATGCTCTAGTAGAGAATTTCCTGTATTAACATCCGAAACCTGCTTTGTAAATGCTGCACTTGAATAAATCATACTGTTTGTGAACTCGACTATTTGTTTGGGGGGAGGCAATCGGACCTACAGTTGACAGACTGTTCGTGAATCCGATACCTTTTTTGATATCTCCTTCCCCCCCCACCACCATTACCACTACGGCTTTCAAACTGCAACATTTTCAACACAGGTTGAGATCAGGACTTTCCCCTTTTTCCACCCCGGTGGGGAGGCAATAATGGGATGCGCCTCTCGCCCTCGCCCATTGTCGGGCCTAGGATTCTGTGTTTCCTGGTCGACTCCATACAACCTGTATCAGCAGGATAACGCAAAGAGACCCTTTCCTCGTCTTGCCATGTTGATCGTTTGTTTTGCTATTCTCCAATATTTCCTTTTCAACCGGACAAGGTGCTTTCTTAGTAGGTCGGGGTCCAGTCGAATCCTCCATCACTGAGGTGTATGGGTTGTGAAGTCGTCCCACCAGCTGTTCCTGTAGGGGTAAGCTCATAGTTGCCATGAGTTTTGAGGTTCGGTCTTATCCACCTTGCGGGTACCCATTTCACTACCTCCTGCTGTCTTACGGCCGCGTAGCCCCTTCCCTGGGTTACCAAGTTCCACCCAGACTCCCATATCCCTTTCTCTGGGAACCTGACCAGAACTGGGGGCCCATCCTCTATAGCTGCGACCGCCCAATGCTTATCCACTGGTGCCTTGTTCTCATTTCCACGAATGAAATGATTCAGCGAATATAGCGCTCGCATCAAAATTTCTGGTTGCTTCATACTGGGAATTCTTTGGGTATGACCTTCCCCCTCCCCAAGGATCTTGATTTTTTGTTTGAGGGTTTGATTTGCTCTCTCTACAATTGCCTGTCCTTGGCTATTATGAGGAATTCCATGCTGCAGTTGAATTCCCCATTTGTCAGCCCAGTCTTGCGTAGATTGGGCTGTGAAGCAGGAGCCGTTATCTGTTTTGATTATTCGCGGAACGCCTAACCATGCTATAGCCGTTATCCAATACTGGTGAGCTGCACGCGCAGTAACCCTCTGGTGTTGTGTGGCTATGATCAGTCCACTGCATGTATCCACTGTAACTGCTAACCAGGGTCGTGGTTTGAATAAAGGGCATAATGTGAAGTCTGACTGCCAGATTTGATTTGCCTTTAGGCCACGGGGATTCACCCCAGCACCCCATAGAGTCGATCGTTGGCAATACGGGCAAGTGGCTACCACATCCCTGGCTGCTGCAAGGGGAATGTTGCAATGCTTTGCGAGGGCTCTCGCTCCTATGTGGAGGTGCTCGTGTATAGCACGAGCTTGTGTTATTGTCCATACACCCTTGGCTGCTGCATCAGCTTTATTGTTGCCTTCCTGATAATATCCCTGTATACTGGCATGACTTCTCACATGGACTATGGAGGCTGTGGTGCTGCGCTGTTGCAGCGCCTCCTCCAGCATGATGGCTATTGGCGTGCCCGCCCATACATTCTTCTGTGTGCACTGATATGATGTATTGAGTAGGCTATATGGATTCAGGTCTGTCCAGTTGCTTTGAGGAATACCTAACACCAGTGCATCAATTGATCCGCAGTCCCACAAAGCCAACAACTCTTAATTTGGGTATAATTAACAATACGCCTAAGTAGCATAACATATCCATTAGTGTTAAAAGTAGCATCAGCTTCTATAACAGTGTTAAAAGTAATATTACCTCCTAAAAGCCACAATATACAGCTAATAATGACAGTAACACTTCTTCCTCCCATGTTGTTGTTCTGCAGGCTCACACTTTCCACAGCTAGGGTACCAGCTGCCTGCCTGCTACGTTTGATGTATGCGAGTTTGCTTCCAGCCAAGGTCTCGCCCATTTTTGCTGGCACCCATCTGGTTCCAGTATCTGTAACGATACAAGCATACCCTTTTCCCCAGGTTATTAAGCCCAAGGGTCCCATCCAGTTTCCCGTGTTCCAGTCTCTCAGCATCACCTTACACGGACCCGACTTTACTTCTGTCAGGCCTCCCTTTAGCCCAGCCCTGTGTTTGACCATCAGAGGGACTAGGCTATCCTGGGGCAATCTCAAAATTTTAAAACATATTCTGCTCTTGCCAATTTTTCGTTTTTCGTAGCTGGCGTTTCAGCGTTTGGTTCATATGTTCCACTATGTCATGGTCCTCAGGATGTAATAGTATGGTGAAAAAACAATCTTTTAAATCGATTATTAAGATGTCCGAATCATTTTGAAAGGTTCTCAATTTCCATTTCTATTTATGTTTGCATAGCTTCAATTTGGTTTCCTCCCCAGAAATTGCTTGGGATTTCTGTATATTAAGGAGGCGCCCGCTCCAGTAGCATTGAGGCTTTTACAATTTGTAAGGACTGTTGCAGGTCCTTCTGTGCCAGTTGCACTGGAGCTTGGCCATCGCTTCATTCTTGTTTCCCATGCTGAAGTACTTCCCTAGTCTCTTTCCAAGGATACAAGTCAGAGTACGGCTCCCAGTCCTCCATCGGTGGGGTGGGTGGGCGGGGGAGGTGGGGGGGGACGCCGTAGTCTGAGTTATTCCTGACTTTCCCACTTTCAAATTCTGGACTTTCTTGTTGTCTTATTTAGCCCTCTCTGCTGATATATATATTACACAATAAAGATCTAAAAACCACAGATACAAACAGCACAAACACAATTTCCATCCAGTGGCACGACCTCACGTAGCTGTGCACTCCACTAGTGAGTTCCACTGTCTCAATTGCCTAATCCCATCCTCGCTGCCAATTAGGTTGCGAATGGGTTTGGGATTCGGCAATAATCACACAGAACAAAGTGGCTACGGCTATTCAGGTGAAAGCACGTTAAAGAAGCAAAGTATGCCTAATTACTCGTGAGGTAATACTTGTCTGCAGGACACTGAGACTGAACATTCTCTCAAGTTGGCAGATTAGAGGGTTGCTGACAGGCTCCTAACTCGGTGGGCGTCCCCGCAGAGACAACGTGGGTCTCAGTGTTAGGAGTCTCACCCCTCCTTTCTCTCTGCACTGTCTGTTTATGCCCGGTGCATCCTGCCACGTAGGGCCAGTACGTGCCAGCAGGCAGACCAGGGGGCGGACAAACTCCGCCTTCAGTCACATAATCTTCCCTCCTGGGTGCGCAGGTGCGCATGTCAGTAAATTGTCCCAGTCGTCAGTCTGAGGGTCCTGCCTTTCTCATCTCCCTCCCTCTCGGGTGTTTGACCTTCAAACTAATTTAGAGGATGTTTGCAGTTAAGTTGGCTACAAGCCCGGTCGAGCAGCCGCCTTCAGCTGCTTTTGGAGGAGGTCGGCTCTGAGCCTGGCTGGGCAGCCGCCTCCGCACTCCTTATCGCTCAGCCTGGGCAGGCAAACATCTTCTTTCTCAGGGTCTTGGATCCTATTTTTCACAATAGTTTTATGACTCTACAGATCATACAAATTTCCACCTTTCAACCATACCTCGTGTCGGCATCAATATACAAAGGATACAACACATAATAGAGATGAACATAGCAAATAGAAATAATAGCCCTAATAACGGTTTCCGTCCTCACTTAAAGCATTACAGTTCTTCAACCTCCACTTTTAAAGACAGATCAAATTCCTCTGCACCTCCCTCCTGGCTTTCATCAAGCCTTCAGCAACATAAGTTTCCTTGATCTCATTCGCCTTCTCTTCCCCAGCCCCCCTTTCTCCTTTTTTCAAGGCAATCTAACAAGCGGAAGCCGGGGCATAGACAGTGTAGGCGCCGCAGGTGCAGGCACAGAGGCAGGCACGGGCGGGGGGGTTAGCGATGGATCTCCAAACGCCAGCGGTTTTCAGTGGCGTGGCAGTCCCGGTCCTGAAGTGCTTGCAAAGGCTGCCGTGGCTCCGATGGCCACTTTGCTTTTGGCTTTCACATCGGATTTGAATACTAGGTGGGGCTCGGCTTTGAACCCATTCTCTCTGCACCAGATCAAAAGCTTGCAGAGGGTCTGTTCATCAGCCTCTGTCTGCACTCCCACTGCTTCGCTCTTCCCGAGCGCCTCCCGTGCTGCCCTCCAAGTCTCCCTCTCCTCCCTTGCTCTCTGGAGGACCTGCCGTATCACTCCCCATGTCTTTAGATCTTTTGCACTCCCTTTAGACATACCATATTCCGTTAACGCGGTGGTACATCTCTGCCAGTGCTGAGGGAATAAAACTTCCCCGGCACTGTTAACCGCCCCTTCTTCAAGGAGCCGCTCGGCAGCTCTTAACTGCGTTCGATTTCATAGAAATCCCCATTCACGAGCACACGATAATACGACCTTGATTATCCCTTCCATGATCCGGATCCCTCGACCGCCTGCGGTCCGCCGCCTCGGAGTATCACGTCGGGGTCACCACTTGTTGCCTGACATTGGCAATCGACTCCGTCTGCCGAGGCGGCCAGGCACGTCCAACCCGTGCCTGGGCCAGAGAGCACAGACACCAATATGAGGATGCTGCAAATGGCGTTTAATATACGCAGGCTGGATCTTATAAAGGTAGCAAAGGCGGAAGCATGCCTATATAGCCAATAAGCGTTGCTCTTTACCTAATATGGCATATGCCTTAGTTCCCTATTCTTCCCGTACATCGCGAGATCTTCCGAGCGCCGTACCCTACAAGGCCCACTCCGCCAGCCGAGTGCCCAAAGCCGAGGCCCACTCCACCGGCCGAGTGCCCAAAGCCGAGGCCCACTCGGCCGGCCGAGGCCCACTCCGCCAGCCGAGTGCCCAAAGCCGAGGCCCACTCCGCCAGCCGAGTGCCACTCCGCCAGCCGAGTGCCCAAAGCTGAGGCCCACTCCGCCAGCCGAGGCCCACTCCGCCAGCCGAGTGCCCAAAGCCGAGGCCTACTCCGCCAGCCGAGTGCCCAAAGCTGAGGCCCACTCCGCCAGCCGAGGCCCACTCCGCCAGCCGAGTGTCCAAAGCCGAGGCCCACTCCGCCAGCCGAGTGCCACTCCGCCAGCCGAGTGCCCAAAGCCGAGGCCCACTCCGCCAGCCGAGTGCCACTCCGCCAGCCGAGTGCCCAAAGCCGAGGCCCACTCCGCCAGCCGAGTGCCCAAAGCCGAGGCCCGCTCCGCCAGCCGAGGCCCACTCCGCCAGCCGAGTGCCCAAAGCCGAGGCCCGCTCCGCCAGCCGAGTGCCACTCCGCCAGCCGAGTGCCCAAAGCCGAGGCCCACTCCGCCAGCCGAGTGCCCAAAGCCGAGGCCCGCTCCGCCAGCCGAGTGCCACTCCGCCAGCCGAGTGCCCAAAGCCGAGGCACACTCCGCCAGCCGAGTGCCACTCCGCCAGCCGAGTGCCCAAAGCCGAGGCCCACTCCGCCAGCCGAGTGCCAAAGCCGAGGCCCGCTCCGCCAGCCGAGTGCCAAAGCCGAGGCCCGCTCTGCCAGCCGAGGCCCACTCCGCCAGGCGAGTGCCCAAAGCCGAGGCCCACTCCTCCAGCCGAGGCCGACTCCGTGAGCCGAGTGCCCAAACCCGAGGCCCGCTCCGCCAGCCGAGTGCCACTCCGCCAGCCGAGTGCCCAAAGCCGAGGCCCACTCCTCCAGCCGAGGCCCACTCCGTGAGCCGAGTGCCCAAACCCGAGGCCCGCTCCGCCAGCCGAGGCCCACTCCGCCAGCCGAGTGCCCAAAGCCGAGGCCCACTCCGCCAGCCGAGTGCCCACTCCGCCAGCCGAGGCCCACTCCGCCAGCCGAGTGCCCAAAGCCGAGGCCCACTCCGCCAGCTGAGGCCCACTCCGCCAGCCGAGTGCCCACTCCGCCAGCCGAGTGCCCAAAGCCGAGGCCCACTCCGCCAGCCGAGGCCCACTCCGCCAGCCGAGTGCCCAAAGCCGAGGCCCACTCCGCCAGCCGAGTGCCACTCCGCCAGCCGAGTGCCCAAAGCCGAGGCCCGCTCCGCCAGCCGAGTGCCACTCCGCCAGCCGAGTGCCCAAAGCCGAGGCCCGCTCCGCCAGCCGAGGCCCACTCCGCCAGCCGAGTGCCCAAAGCCGAGGCCCGCTCCGCCAGCCGAGTGCCCAAAGCCGAGGCCTACTCCGCCAGCCGAGTGCCCAAAGCTGAGGCCCGCTCCGCCAGCCGAGGCCCACTCCGCCAGCCGAGTGCCCAAAGCCGAGGCCCACTCCGCCAGCCGAGGCCCACTCCGTCAGCCGAGTGCCCAAAGCCGAGGCCCACTCCGCAAGCCGAGTTCCCACTCCGCCAGCCGAGTGCCCAAAGCCGAGGCCCACTCCGCAAGCCGAGTTCCCACTCCGCCAGCCGAGGCCCACTCCGCCAGCCGAGTGCCCAAAGCCGAGGCCCACTCCGCCAGCCGAGGCCCACTCCGCCAGCCGAGTGCCCAAAGCCGAGGCCCACTCCGCCAGCCGAGTGCCCACTCCGCCAGCCGAGTGCCCAAAGCCGAGGCCCACTCCGCCAGCCGAGGCCCACTCCGCCAGCCGAGTGCCCAAAGCCGAGGCCCACTCCGCCAGCCGAGGCCCACTCCGCCAGCCGAGTGTCCAAAGCGGAGGCCCACTCCGCCAGCCGAGGCCCACTCCGCCAGCCGAGTGCCCAAAGCCGAGGCCCACTCCGCCAGCCGCGGCCCACTCCGCCAGCCGAGTGCCCAAAGCCGAGGCCCACTCCGCCAGCCGAGGCCCACTCCGCCAGCCGCGGCCCACTCTGCCAGCCGAGTGCCCAAAGCCGAGGCCCACTCCGCCAGCCGAGGCCCACTCCGCCAGCCGAGTGCCCAAAGCCGAGGCCCACTCCGCTAGCCGAGGCCCACTCCGCCAGCCGAGTGCCCAAAGCCGAGGCCCACTCCGCCAGCCGAGGCCCACTCCGCCAGCCGAGTGCCCAAAGCCGAGGCCCACTCCGCCAGCCGCGGCCCACTCCGCCAGCCGTGGCCCACTCCGCCAGCCGAGTGCCCAAAGCCGAGGCCCACTCGGCCAGCCGAGGCCCACTCCGCCAGCCGAGTGCCCAAAGCCGAGGCCCACTCCGCCAGCCGAGTGCCCACTCCGCCAGCCGAGGCCCACTCCACCAGCCGAGTGCCCAAAGCCGAGGCCTACTCCGCCAGCCGAGGCCCACTCCGCCACCCGAGGCCCACTCCGCCAGCCGAGTGCCCAAAGCCGAGGCCCACTCCGCCACCGAGGCCCACTCCGCCAGCCGAGTGCCGAAAGCCGAGGCCCACTCTGCCAGCCGAGTGCCCACTCCGCCAGCCGCGTGCCCAAAGCCGAGGCCCACTCCGCCAGCCGAGGCCCACTCCGCCAGCCGAGTGCCCAAAGCCGAGGCCCACTCTGCCAGCCGAGTGCCCACTCTGCCAGCCGAGTGCCCAAAGCCGAGGCCCACTCCGCCAGCCGAGTGCCCACTCCACCAGCCGTGGCCCACTCCGCCAGCCGAGTGCCCAAAGCCGAGGCCCACTCCGCCAGCCGAGTGCCCACTCCGCCAGCCGAGTGCCCAAAGCCGAGGCCCACTCCGCCAGCCGAGTGCCCACTCCGCCAGCCGTGGCCCACTCCGCCAGCCGAGTGCCCAAAGCCGAGGCCCACTCCGCCAGCCGAGTGCCCACTCCACAAGTCCGAGTGAGCAACACTTTAATATGAAGCAGGTTTAACTCGCGTCGAGTGCCGAGGCCCTCTTCACAAGCCAGAGTGAACAACACCTCTATGTGAAGTCAACTCCCTCTGCTGTCGTCTGCAGCAGAGCTTTATACCCGTGCATGTGGTCATGCGCTAAGCAGCAGCACTCTCATTGGTCGGCTACAGGCTCCCAGCTGATTGGTGCTCCTCCCAGTGCTTGGTTCCCAGGCATCGGTCCAGTTCCCCACGAACACGTTTTTTCTTCTAGGTGAATCCCATTACTCCCGTTTCTTATATTCTTATTAAGGCCCCAACATCTCCCCTTCTTTTTTCCAAAAAAGAAAATTAGCAATAAACATTGCAACGTTGGCAAAACAAAGCAACATAGCTGTAAGCCTCAGCATTTCCCCTCTTTTTTCAAAAACAAAATTTGGCAATATCATGCATCAAAACGTTACAAACTGTAGAGAAATGCTGTGCTGAGAATCTGCACTGTGCTGGGAATCTGCACTGTGCTGAGAATCTGCACCACCTGCGCCTTGCTGATAATGTCCTGGGGAGTGTTAGTGAGTTGTCCTTGGCCGGCTGGGAATGGGGAGCTATGTGGGAAAGAGTAGTTAGCTGTCTCTGGTAAACAACTTTGCAGAGCTGGGAAAGAGCCTATGCCGCCGGGACATAGCAACCTCCCTAGCAACCAATCGTAGCTAACCTGGATATCCCTCAGATGCTTGTAGGTATAAACATATGTGCACTTCCGCTAATAAACGGAGCAAGATCTAAACTCATATTGGGATCGTGTCTTGTAATCCGGCTCGGCTCCCGTAAAGGCCTGTGCAGTTGTCCTGCGCCTGGTTCCAACATCTGGCGCCCGAACAGGGACCTAACGGCAGGGTCGTCGGGACCTGGCGGCAGGAAGGTGCTGTGGCAGGTCGGAGATCCTGGATAGCCACGGCTGACGGGGGAAGATCCGCGGGCGGAAGATCCGGGGTCACCGCGGCTTGACGGAGGATCGCGGAAAATCCAGGGTCACCACAGCGTGACGGAGGATTGAGGAGCTGGGAAGCGGCGTCCGGTGTGAGGTACCCACACCGCCGGGACAGTGCTGGGCACAGGGTCTAGGGGCGGGGGCGGTTGAGCCGTCGGGGCCCCTCCGCGAAGACCGCCTTAAGCATGGACTGGGGGGCGGCAACACAGCTGCTATTGTATATTCTCGCCAAGTGAGAGGCAGCTGTGAGTACAAAGAAACTCTATGAGTTGTTACAATGGGCACAAGAGATGGGACATCTGCAAACTCTGAAACTTATGTATAGTGCCACTGAGTGGCAGGAGATAGGGGACTCTCTCTGCGATGCCACCATTGGGGGTAGTAAAACGGCTAAGGACTTGGGTTGTACGTGGCAAGAAGTAATGATAGCGAAGGTCCTCCTCACTCCCGCGCAATATCTGTTATGGGAACGGGAGTGGGAGAAACAAATCCAAGAGGTGGTGAACGCACGTAACATCTCGGGAGATCCGTTGTGTGGTGTGACTGGGCAGATGCTTATGGGACGGGATCTCTATGGTGACCCCGCGACTCAGCTAACCTACTCGATGCCCATGTATAATGCTTCACGGAAGCAGGCGCTGTTTTTAGTGCCGTCAGAACGAAAGGCCCCATCATTTATGATGGTGAAGCAGGGATTGCGGGAGTCCTACGGAAATTTGGTGAATAGGCTCGTGCAATCCCTGGAGCAAGCTACTGAAGAACAGACCCTCTGCAAGCTTTTGATCTGGTGCAGAGAGAATGGGTTCAAAGCCGAGGCCCACCTAGTATTCAAATCCGATGTGAAAGCCAAAAGCAAAGTGGCCGCCGGAGTCATGTCCGCCTTTGCGAGCACTTCAGGACCGGGACCGCCACGCCACCGACAACGGCTGGTGTTTGGAGATCCATCGCCAAACCCCCCGCCCGTGCCTGCCCCGGTGCCTGCACCTGCGGTGCCTACACCGTCTGTGCCCCCGCTTCCGGACCCGCCCCCCCGTCGCGCCTGAAGAACGGCCTGGCTGGGTCCAGGACTTGTTAGATAAACTCAAAAAAAAAAAAAAAAAAAAAAAAAGGGGGCGAATAAAGTGCGAATGAGATCAAGGAGACTTATGTTGCTGAAGGCTTGATGAAAGCCAGGAGGGAGGTGCAGAGGAATTTGATTCATCTTTTAAAAGTGGGGGTTGTAGAACTGTAATGCTTTAAGTGAGGACGGAAACCGTTATTAGGGCTATTGTTTCTATTTGCTATGTTCATCTCTATTATGTGTTGTATCCTTTGTATATTGATGCTGACACGAGGTATGGTTGAAAGCTGGAAATTTGTATGATCCGTAGAGTCATAAAACTGTTGTGCGAAATAGAATCCAAGATCTTAAGAAAGAAGATGCTTGCCTGCCCAGGCTGAGAGATAAGGAGCGCGGAGGCGGCTGCTCAGCCAGGTTAACAGCCGACCTCCTCAGAAAAGCAGTTGAAGGTGGCTGCTCGACCGGGCTTGTAGCCAACTTAACTGCAAACATCCTCTAAATTAATTTGAAGGTCAAACACCCGAGAGGGAGGGAGATGAGAAAGGCAGGACCCTCAGACTGACAGCTGGGACCACTTACTGGTATGCGCACTTGCGCGCCCAGGAGGGAAGGTTATGTGACTGAAGGTGGAGTTTGTCCGCCCCCGGTCTGCCTGCTGGCACGTACTGGCCCTACGTGGCAGGATGCACCGGGCATAAACAGACAGTGCAGAGAGAGGGGGGTGAGACTCCTAACACTGAGACCCACGTTGTCTCTGCGGGGACACCCGCCGAGTTAGGAGCCTGTCAGCAACCCTCTAATCTGCCAAATCGAGAGAATGTTCAGTCTCAGTGTCCTGCCGATAACCAGTGGAACTCACTAGTGGAGTGCACAGCTACGTGAGGTCGTGCCACTGGACAGAAATTGTGTTTGTGCTGTTTGTGTCTGTGGTCTTTAGATCTTTATTGTGTAATATATATCAGCAGAGAGGGCTAAATAAGCACAACAAGAAAGTGCAGAATTTGAAAACGGGAAAGCCAGGAATAACTCAGACTACGGCGTTCCCCCCCACCTCCCCCGCCCACCCCCCCCACCGATGGAGGACTGGGAGCCGTACTCTGACTTGTATCCTTGGAAAGAGCTTAGGGGAATACTTACTAATTGATTTAAAACATTGTTTTTTCACCATACCATTGCATCCTGAGGACCATGACATAGTGGAACATATGAACCAAACGCTGAAATGCCAGCTACGAAAAACGAAAAATTGGCAAGAGCAGTATACGTTTTAAATTTTTGAGGTTGCACCAGGGTAGCCTGGTCCCTCGGATGGTCAAGCATAGGGCTGGGCTAAAGGGGGCCCTGACAGAAGTAAAAACGGGTCCGTGTAAGGTGATGCTGAGAGCCTGGAACACGAGAAAATGGACGGGAGCCTTGGACTTGATAACCTGGGGGAAAGGGTATGCTTGTGTCATTACGGATACTGGAACCTATGGGTGCGCTACAGCCGGGGATTCCATCCCCTGTCATGTTACCTCAGGGGTGGGATCTATTGATTGTGGATTTAAAAGACTGTTTCTATACCATTCCCTTACATCCGGAGGATTCCTCGAGGCTCACCTTCACGCTACCTTCGGTGAACCATGCAGAACTGGCACAGCGTTTCCAGTGGGTCGTCCTGCCTCATGGTATGCGAAACATGTGTCAGATGTTTGTCGCTGCTACCTTACAGCCTCTCCGACAACGATGGCCTGATACCATCATCTACCACTATGTGGACGACATCCTGTTTGCCCGAAAGACTCGATTCACGACAGAGGATGAGGAAGCAATTGCCAACACACTCAGCAGCTCCAGTCTGGTCATCACTCCGGAAAAGGTACAGCATACTAGCCCATGGAAATACCTTGGCTGGGTTATTACAGAATCCACAGTCGCTCCTCAAAAGGTTACCTTACATGTGAATCTACGTACACTAACTGATGTGCAGACCCTAATGGGAGATCTACAATGGGTGCGTTCATTGCTGGGTATTTCTAATGAGGACCTTGAGCCACTACGTCCTTTGCTCAAAGGTACAGACGCTGGGAAGCCGATTTCGCTCACGCCAGCGCAGCAAGCCTGTGTCGAACGATTAGGGAAGTTAGTAGCTACGCGCTTATGCCCGCGGTATCTTCCAGGATTGTCTTTGCGCCTTCTCATTCTTTCACGGGAGAATTCCCTCGCGGCGGTAGTCATGCAGTGGCAAAAGAAAAAAGGGGGAGAAGACTACCTTGCAGTTTTAGAATGGATTTTCTCCTCAGTTCAACCGTGCAAGAGTGTGACCCCTCGGTTGGAAGCAGTGGCTCACATGATCCGCCGTGGGAGAATTCGGGTGCTGGCAATCTCAGGGGGTGAGCCGGCGGCGATCCACCTTCCCCTGCAGGCGGCAGTTTTGGAATGGGCCCTGTGGCACTCCACTGTGCTGCAGCTAGCGCTCTTGGAGTTCCCTGGGGAGGTGACTTCGGAAAGGCCTGCAGGAAAGCTTGGCCACTTCCTTACCAGCTATTCGTGGGTAGAAAGACCAAAGTGTGTAGAAAGACCTCTGCGTGATGGCCTCACGGTATTCACGGATGCAGGGAAATCTTCCAGAAGGGCGGCCATCACCTGGAAGGAGAAAGACCTATGGAAAGTCCACACCCTACAAGCGGTAGAAGGTGACTCGTTGCAGACTTTAGAATTGGCAGCTGTCGCATGGGCACTGATGCACTGGAAGGACACCCCGTTGAATATTGTATCGGACTCCCTGTACGTCCTCGGAGTAGGACAGCGAATTGAGGATGCTCTTTTGAAAGAAACTTCTAACCAACGATTGTTCCAGCTGTTTCTACAAATCCAAAGAGCGGTGAGGTGGCGTTCGACAGCATTCTGTATCATCCACGTCCGGAGTCATCAATGGACACTAGGTTTGGGGGAGGGTAACGATCGGGCTGACCGGTTAGTGAGCTTGGTGCGCGAGCATGGGCCACTGAGTTGTTTTGAAATCACCCGTATTGCTCATGAACAGTTCCACACTAATGCCAAAGGCCTGATCCGGATGTATGGTATAACTATGTCCGATGCCCGCGGAATTGTGCAGGCCTGTCCCCAGAGTAGTCATCATGGGCCAGGTCTGGGCATTGGTGTGAATCCCAGGGGCCTGAAGGCATTAGAGATATGGCAAATGGATGTAACACATGTTCCGGAGTTTGCTCGACTTAAGTATGTGCATGTGTCTATCGATACTTACTCGCATGTAATATGGGCAACCGCTCAGCCTGGGGAAAGAGCCCTTCATGTGAAAAAACATCTAACCGCTTGCTTTGCAGTATTAGGAGTCCCAGAAGTGATTAAGACAGACAATGGTCCGGCATATGCCAGTGACAGTGTTCATCAGTTTTGCGAAAAATGGGGTATTAAGCATGTCAGGGGAATTCCAAATTCACCCACTGGCCAAGCCATGGTAGAACGGGCTAATTGCACCTTAAAAGATTACCTGATGAAATTTAAGGAAATGACAGACCCAAAAGAACGGTTGTCCTATACACTGTTTGTATTAAACCATCTTTGTGTGTTTGGAGATGACACGGAACCCCCCATGTGGGTGCACGCGCAGCGGGTCCGTAGTCAAAAGATACAAGAATCATCTATGAGCGTGCACTACCGGCACCCTCGGACCAGGTTATGGGAGGGTCCAGCAGAAGTTGTATTCAATGGTCGAGGGCATATGTGTGTTTCTACACCCACAGGTCCACTATGGGTTCCCAGCAGATGGACTCGCCCTGCGAAAGGACCCACGGATACGAGGGAGCGTCCTGTCGAAAGGGACACGCAGGACAGTGGTGGGCAGCAGCGTTGCTGATGTTCTGGGTGCTGGGCTCTGGGACGGAAGGGGCTCCAGGGTACCATCCACGGTTGTTTGATCCTCGACAGAACATCTGGGTGACCTTAGCTCGAGAGCTAAATACCACGCGCTTCTGTGCTAGTCTGGCCACCCCTAGTACCTCCTTTGTAATATGTCTAGTTGGGGTACCTGTAAACGAGACCACGTGGAAGTATTTCTGGAATGCAGTAAAGGCAATGCCGTCTTTGGGAATCCCCAAACTTTGAAAAGATTGACAGTACTCGAGAACTTGGCAACGGGAATCAACCGTTTCGATCTTTGGAGCCACAACCTGCCTGCAGGGCCTGAACCACAGGAGATAGAATTAATAGATTCTCTTAATGCTTCTATTTGCCTTTATATTAATGCATCGCATAAGGGTTGCGCTTCGGGTTATAATAATAATTGTCGCAGTAGCTCTCAGGCGCCCACCTGGTTGTACCCAATCGGCAACGGGAGTCGTTGGAATAAATGGTGTGGTAAGATGTCCCACAATTCCTCACATCCAGGATCCAGCCCTGTAACCCCTCGAACGTTGCCTGCAGGATATTTTCTCATATGCGGCAACCGGGTTTGGTCCGGAATTCCATCAAGGCCCATAGGGGGTCCATGTACAGTAGGCCAAGTAAGTATGGCTTTGCCCTGGGTCCATCCTAACAGCACCAGGGTCAAAAGAAGAACTCGACGAATGGCACGTAGCATAACCCAGACGGAGGACTGTAACGACAACATCCGTCTCTGGTCCAAGTGGGAAGTAATTTTGACATCCTTCTTTGTACCGGGGGCGGCAGCGGCGCGAGCTCACAAAGTCTTAGACACCCTATCTTGCTGGGTGGTTAAACAAGCAAATGTCACCAGTCAGGTCCTCTCTAATCTTGCGCTAGATTTATCACAGGTGCAACATGCGGTGCTACAAAACAGAGCAGCCATCGACTTCCTGCTGCTAGCCCATGGGCACAGATGTGAAGACTTTGAAGGAATGTGCTGTATGGATCTGCAAGACCACTCTAAGGCAATCCACCAGCAAATCCAACAGCTGATGGAACACGCCCAGAAGATACAAAAAGATGTGGGCTTCTTTGGGCTGGATGGGTTAACTAATTTATTGGGTATTGGTGGGTGGCTGAAATCCTTGCTTAAAACAAGTTTGATGCTTTTGATTATTATGCTTTTAATCCTAGGCTTAGTCAGCTGTGCCTTTGCATGCTTAAGGTGAATGCTATCCTCCCTTACTCATAAGGCCTGGTTAATGCAAAAGAAAAAAGGAGGACTTATAGAGGAATGGCTTGGAGATCGAGGACACCTTACGGCTCCAGGCGGTTGGTAAAACCTCGGCGTTGAAATGATCGAGAGTCCTTGAACTGCCCATCAGCAGATCAATAGACAACAGACGCTGCTCAGCAGGACGTTGGACTCTTTGACTGGAAAGACCTTGCAGGCCAACACGGACTTGGGGATGGGTGCATGTATTAGTAAATCGCAGCTAATGTTACTAGTTGTTCTATTGCTTATGCCTTGTAGTTTTTGGCTATGCTTTTACATGTATTAGACATAAGGTATTCTCACTTACCAGCAAGGCTTTATTAGTGCAAAAGAAAAAAGGGGGAATTGTAGAGAAATGCTGTGCTGGGAATCTGCACCGCGCTGGGAATCTGCACCACCTGCGCCGGGAATCTGCACCACCTGCGCCTTGCTGATAATGTCCTGAGGAGTGTTAGTGAGTTGTCCTTGGCCGGCTGGGAATGGGGAGCTATGTGGGAAAGAGTAGTTAGCTGTCTCTGGTAAACAACTTTGCAGAGCTGGGAAAGAGCCTATGCCGCCGGGACATAGCAACCTCCCTAGCAACCAATCGTAGCTAACCTGGATATCCCTCAGATGCTTGTAGGTATAAACATATGTGCACTTCCGCTAATAAACAGAGCAAGATCTAAACTCATATTGGGATCGTGTCTTGTAATCCGGCTCGGCTCCCGTAAAGGCCTGTGCAGTTGTCCTGCGCCTGGTTCCAACAACAAACAAAAACAAAGTAACATAGTTGCAAACACAAGTATAATCATTCTGATCACGCATAAGTGTTACAAGGTTTCTATAATTTGTGGTCCATTAATTGTTCCTGTCCTTTTGCAACCATGGTCGTACCCACTTGGCTGGTACCCAGGTCGCTCCGTCTCCTCCAAGTACGCAAGCATATCCTCGTCCCCATGTAACTAACTCAACTGGACCTTCCCAGATCTGTTTCTGTGGCCAAAAGACTTCTACCTGTACCTTCTTTCCCGAAAGATCAGCTGAATTTTTTGAAAAATGAGTGAAAATAGGTATGTTATCATTTCTAGGGTTAAGCCAGTTCAAAACATAGCATGCTTTGCTGGTTAATTCATAGGGACCCATCTCCCCCTCTTTTTTCAAAGCAGACAATAATTGTTTTAAATTTTGATGATGTCGCTCGATAATGGCCTGACCACCAGAATTATACGGGATAACCCATCAGATGGGTTATTCCCCATTGCTGAAAAAAGGTTTTATAGATGTTGCTCTTATACGCCGGTGCGTTATCTGTTTTTATGATGTCCGGTTTTCCTAAGATAGCAATTGCTTGAGCCCAATGTTTGCAGGCTGACTTAGCATTTGTAGAAGTGGCTGGGCTTGCCCAGAGAGCCTTTGAACAGGTATCCACCATAACATGTAGATATTTCAGTCAGCCAAAGGGAGCAAACTCTGTAATATGTCTGCCATATCTGCCTTGATTGTAGTCCTCTTGGGTTGGTACCCATTTCCTGTAAAGGGGTCAGTCTTGCACAATCCGGACAGGCAGCTATGATAGCACGAGCTGCTGCTCGGGAAATTTTAAATTCGTGTTGTAACGCTCGAGCAGATTGGTGGAAAAATGAATGAGAAGTTGATGCCTGCTGTTCCACCGAACAAGAAATACCCGCTGCCAACACAGCACTATCTATGACTGCATTACCTTCTGTTAAAGGGCCAGGTAATGCAGTATGACTACGAATGTGACACCCAAAAGGCATGCTTTCTTTGTTGGATGATGTTCCACAGCTGAACAAACAAAGCTTGAAGACTATGGTTATTTACATGTCCTATAATTGCCCTATGAATTCTTTGAACAATGCCTACTACATATAGGGAATCAATAACTATATTCATGGGCCGATCGTGAAAAGTTAGAAATGCCCACATTACAGCTTTTAATTCCAGGACCTGCACGGATGCGGTTTCCCTCCGAATCCGAGTTTTCCAACGATCTGACTCCCGGAAAGCATACCCATATTTCCCAGTTTTGCTGCTAGCATCCATGAATACAGTAATCGCGTTTGATAATGGTCTTGAACTCTGGATTTCTCGTTCTTCCAGCTCCAAAGAGGTGTGGAAGAGAGGATGCTTAGGATAATGATTGTCCACTCTAATTCCCTGAATAGCTAAAGCAAATTCTGCGCTTTTCAGGCGCCATTCTTCAACTAACTCCAGAGTCTTTAGAGACAGGATAATACTATCAGGCTCTCTGCTGGCAATTGTTCGTACACGTTGCCGGGCTTTCAAAATTCCCATTCCAATTGCTTCATGCCTTTGAGTTAGGGTGCGTCGCAAGTGGCTTGGGAGAAAAACCCATTCAAGTACAAACAGGATTCCTTTTTCATCTATCTGGGCAATAATTATCACCACCTCCCTTTCCCGATTATAGACCACCAGGGATATTGGTAATCTTTCCTGGAATCTGTAGGCCGCTGTTTCAGCTATCTTTTCCTCGATTCGTTCTAGGGCTGCGACAGCCTTTGGGGTTAAGCTCCGCTTTTCCGCAGGCTCTTTAGCTCCCCTAAGCAGTTGAAGCAACAGCTCCATTTCCGCATTTGTAATGCTGCAAAAATTCCTAATCCATTGGATGCCTCCCACTAATTTTTGCACACAGTTAACAGTGTCAATTTTCATCTGCAATTTAAGCTTCTGGGGTCTAATTCTAGCTTCTGAGATAACCATACCCAGATAATTCCAAGGAGCTTGCCTTTGAATCTTTTCAGGGGCAATGACCAGGCCAAATTCCTTTAAACAGTTAATTAGCTCCTCTTCCTGCTCAGCTGGCAAAACTTCAGGGCTTGCTATTAGGATATCATCTATATAGTGGTATGTAATCAAATCTGGGTGCTTTTCCCTCCAGGGTTTCAGGGCCAAATTCACAAACCATTGACAGATGGTTGGTGAATTTTTCATTCCCTGGGGAAGAACTACCCACTGGTATCGTTCTGATGGGCCTTCCCTGTTAATTGTAGGAACCGTAAAGGCAAATTTTTCACTGTCTTCTGGGTCAAAGGGTATATTAAAGAAACAATCTTTTAGATCAATTACTAACAAATTCCATGCCTGTGGGAGCATAACAGGTGAGGGCAACCCTGGTTGTAGAGCTCCCATGTTTTCCATGCATGCATTAACAGCTCTGAGATCCTGTAACAATCTCCACTTTCCTGATTTTTTCCTAATGGTGAAAATAGGGGTGTTCCAAGGACTCGTTGACAGCTTAATATGACCTTGGTCTAACTGTTCTTTAACTAATTCCCTTAGATGATGCAGCTTTTCCTCCGGTAGCGGCCATTGGTCTACCCATACAGGGTCCTTTGTAATCCATTTTAGCTTTAAAGTAGGGCGGAAGCTGCCCCCAAAGGCCGCTAGGGAAAATGTGACTGCAAAGTGACTCCCCACTGGGCTAAAACATCCCTTCCCAGCAGCCACAGTGAGGTGCACATCACATAAGGTTTTATCTTGGCTCCGTTTCCCTCTTCATCCACAATTGTCACAAAATATTGGCTAATCTGCATAGGAGATTGATACCCCTGTGACAGGTATCGGGGGGGCAATCCCCTGCAGATCCCACTGTGGCGGCCACGCGAATTTGGGGATGATAGTAATATCTGAGCCTGTATCAAGCATCATGGCCACATCGGTAAGACGAGTGCCATCCGGTCCCTCCACACTCACGATTTTTGTAGGACACCGAGCAGTTATTTTTTCGCAAAAGGCAACCTGAGGGGATCCAGAAGATCCAAAGCCCTTATTTCCACGTTGGACCTGTCCAGGATTAAGAATTACAGCTCTAAAAGGTATTAGCTGGGCTATCCTGGTCAATGCCGGAATGGTAATGGGAGGATTGAATATTTTTACCATTATACCAATATTACCGGAATAATCAGCATCAATGCATCCTGGCAAAACAAAAATACCCATTTTCGAGGCTGATGAACGGCCAATCACCAGAGCGGATAGGCCCCTCCCCAGAGGACCAGTGCATGTCAATTCTAATATGTGCACATCAGAGTCTCTAATTACTGTGGATTTTGCCACAGAAAGGTCGACTCCTGCGCTTCCGCGGGTTGCAGCGGAGAGTTCACAGAGGCAGCCATCGTCTGGGGATACTTGTTCGCCGCGTCCCTCAACGCGGCGGCTCCCGTTTCCCTGCAGCAGCGTACCATTCTTACGAAATCGTGATCGACACTCCGCTGCCTTATGCCCAAACCTTTGGCATCTTGTACAGTTCCCATTAAATCCTCTCGGGCCCATACCTTCCATCCTAAATCTGTTAGGACACTTCCTTTTCATGTGTCCTAATCGACCACATAGAAAACATGTTCCATGAAATCTCTTATCCCCTTTTCTAGACATTCTCTCTCCTTTAAGTGCTGCAGCCAAAGCCACACCGTGTATTTTAGCCTTTTGCTCTTCCGCCATCATTGGTGCTCGGGCACAGGTCTCTATCATCTGAACAATTGAAGCGCCTGGTGGCAAAGTAGCCAAGAGTTGTTTACAAGTTTGATTTGCATTTTGAACTGCCAAATCTTTAGCCAGAATTGCTTTCATTTCCGGAGGCACATTAGGTGCCGTATCCAGGGCCTCCTTTAGCCAATCGACAAAGTTGAAAGGACTCGTTTGGCTTTTGTATTATTTTAGTATATGGTAACTGGGGTGTTCCTATTTGTGGTAGGGCAAGAAAGGTTGCTAAGGCTGCATTTTTTGACTGTTGTAGTATCCTAGGGTGGAGCGCTGCCTGGGCCTCGGTTGCCCAGTAACGCCCATTCCCCATCAATTGATCAAGAGTGGCGACCCTTAATGGATCATCCATGCTACGATTTAAATTTTCCAATTGATTTTCTTCTAGTCTTTCTTGCCATTTTGCCAACCAAAGCATATAAGCAGTAGAGGAAAGCAGAAGTTCCATTATAGCTCTGCTATCTGCAGGCACCATATGGGAATACTTAAACAGAGCAGAGACTTGATTTCGCACCAACTTATTATCATGTCCGTATTACATTATTGTCTTTTGTAAACCTTGTACCAGTTTCCAATCTAGGGGTTCCCACCTAGGGCCCTGGGCTCCCATTACTATGGGAGCTGCTAGTGGTGTTAATACAAATTCTCCTTGTAGCTGAGCATTCTCTATCAGTCCCTTATATCGTGCTCCCACATTAAAGGCTGGATCAACAGGTGGCATTCCCTCATCATTACTTCCACCTGTAGTGGCTGGGAGCCCCGGCAACAATCCTTCTTCAGCTGGGTCACTTCCTCCAGCTGCTTTCTTTTGAATCTTAGAGGTACCTTTTCATGCCTCGTCATCCGATCCATCTGGGATCGGTGCCTTATCCATGTTCATTTCAGGGGCTGTGGGGGGTCGTCGCTCCTCCCATGGGAGGGGGGATACTCATCCA
Organism: Tinamus guttatus; assembly: GCF_059628265.1. Classification (NCBI taxonomy): domain Eukaryota; kingdom Metazoa; phylum Chordata; class Aves; order Tinamiformes; family Tinamidae; genus Tinamus; species Tinamus guttatus. The sequence continues at coordinate 178,336 of NW_028288949.1, forward strand.
CTCCCCCCCATACTTCTCATTCAGCTATAGTTACCAGACACCCCTGTTTAGATGAAGCTCCTTTTTTCTTATTATCTGTTTTCTCACATTGACTCGGCTCAGTATTGTTAGTACACTCAGAACTTTCTGACCCATTCTCCTCTCCTTCTTCTCCATGGAGTGCTTCCCAGAAAGCAGCAGTGACTAACTGTTCAAACATAGGCCATAAGACGATATGTTTTTGTGAGCCACCAAGCTTCCTCTGAGCCTAATTGCACACCATCCCATAGTTCTTTTCCTACTCACTCCCATGACTCAAACTTATATGCCCGAGAAGCTTCTTCTATGATTTTTCTCTGCTTACAAAACAGCAGTAAATCAGTTAAATCATTTTTTGAGATTTCAGTCTTAGTTTTTCGAGCAAGCCTTAAGAAGCATTCAACAGTATCATGTTCCATTGCTGTTGTAGCAACTTCCATTCTAGACACAGCAAATCCCATTCTGACTCACCAAGTCAGTCATGGCCACAGTCTGCCTTTCTTCAGCAGGATCCCTCGCATTCTCACACGATCACGTCGCCCACGATCACGTCAGGGTCACCAGATGTCAAGGCTCACTCTGTTGAGTATCAAATGTCAAGGACCTCTCCACAAGCCAGAGTGAACAACACCTCTATGTGAAGTGAAGTCAACTCCCTCTGCTGTCCTCTGCAGCAGAGCTTTATACCGGTGCATGTGGGCATGCGCTAAGAAGCAGCACTCTCATTGGTTGGCTACAGGCTCCCAGCTGATTGGTGCTCCTCCCAGTGCTTGGTTCCCGGGCGTCGGTCCAGTTCCCCACGAACACGTTCTTCTCTTCTAGGTGAATCCCATTACTCCGGTTTCTTATATTCTTATTAAGGCCCCAACAAGGCCCCAACATCCGGGACCCCATAGCGTGGGATTATTTCCTCTAACAACACCTTGGCTACCACCTGGGCAGTTTCACACTTAGTGGGAAAAGCTTCTACCCAACCCAAAAAGGTGCCTATCATAACCAACAAGTACCTATATCCGTATTTTCCTGGTTTGACTTAGGTGAAATCTACCTCCCACGACCTTCCAGGTCTCCAACCCCTTTCCCTGACCCCCAGGTGTTGTCCTGCCCGTTTTCCAGGTTTCATCACCTGACACACTATGCACTCCTCTATTATTCTACAGCCTACCGCCCCCTGGTTGTGGAACTGAAGTTTAGCTGTTTCCAAGAGTTTAGCTGCTTTTCTTTCTCCCAGATGGGTTGACTTGTGCAGCTGAGTTAATAATTGTTCCCTCAAAGTCTGTGGTAATAACAAGGTGGAATCCAAACCTCGGTACCACCCATCTTCTCCTTTCTTTAAATTCCCATTGTGCCTTATCCACTGCAGATCTTCTTCAGAGTATACTGGAGTTGGCGGCAACTGGCCCATTCCCGGCGGAGGGAGGTTTAGCGCCATCGCATTACTTCTTTTCCGATGGGTTCACGCGCGGCCAGTTTTGCAGCCTCATCTGCCGCTTGATTCCCTCTGCTGATTTGGTCCCTCGCTTTTTGATGCCCTGGGACATGGATCACAGCTATCGCTCTAGGTTTATGTATGGCTTCCAATAAGTGAAGTATCTCTTGCTTGTTCCGAATCTCTTTTCCCGACGATGTTACAAATCCCCTTTCCTTGTAAATGGCCCCATGTATATACACAGTCCCATACGCATAGCGACTGTCCATGTATACAGTCAATCTTTTCCCTTCTGCCATTTCTAGGGCTCTTGTTAGAGCAATGAGTTCTGCTTTGCACTGGCTCTATATCCTAGCCGAGCCAGTTCCCTAACCAAATCTTCAGTGCCCCTTGCACATTCCTCTTTGGTTGTTCCTGCCAGAAGTATGTCATCTACATACTACAGCAGCATTAGTTTCTGGGTGCCCATTCAAAAGCAAAAATGTATGAGGGGTTATACCCATCCTTGCTTCTTTTGTCATAGGATATTGCCGGACTCGGACCGGTTCCGCTCCTGGTTTCAGTTCCACAACTATCGGGGCTCTGTGACTAGCCACTCCTACTCCCGACGTTTCTGCCCATGCTTCTGGAATCTCCCGCACCCACCTTTCCATTTCCTCTAATCGCATAGTATCGGGTTTCCCTCCCCGTCGCTAACCTTCACCCCTCCTTCCTCAAAGTATATTCTAGCCCGTAGCTTGGTCAATAGGTCCCTTCCCAACAGGGGTGCCGCGCATTCCGGTATATAGATGAAAGAGTGAGTAACCTGCTTAGTACCTAGATACACCCAGCGGTTTGTGGTCCATTGATAAGATTTAACCCCATTCACCCCCTTCACCCAACTGGTTTTCTTTGTTAGCTTCCCTCTATCCTCGTTCAATACCGAGTGTTCCGCTCCTATATCTACCATATATCCTACTGGTTTCCCTTCCACTTCTAACGTTACCCAAGACTCGGGGAAGGGGGCCAAGTCCCGACACCTTCAGTCACTTTCCCCCTTCCCCCACCAGTAATTCCTGGGTTTGGGGTCTATAGTTAAAAGGCCCTGTCTTCCCACCGGCCCCTCCTCTTCTTCTCTTGGGGCACTCATTCTTCCAGTGGCCCCTCCCCTTACATATGGCACACTGATCTCTTTCCAGCCTCCTTCTCTCTCCTCCCCCACCTTCCCGCACTTCTCTCCCTGCCTCCTTTTTCCCTTTGCCAGCCTAAAAGATTCTCGCTAATTCTTTCTGGTTACGCCGGTTTTCCCTCACTTGGAATTCCCTATCTTCCTTTCGCAGTCTCTCCTAATATTGGAGGCTGCCTGATTTACAAATGCCAGTACGACGGCTGCTTTGTTTTCCTCTGCCAAGGGGTCCATCAGAGTATATTGTCCAGGAATGCCGCTGGACTCTCAGTCAGCTCCTGCCTTACCGCATCAACTTTACCCAAGTTGGTGGGTTTGCATGCCGCTGTCCCGAGGCCGGCCATCAGAGTCTGGCAGGATACTCGGAGACGCTCCCTACCTTCTGCCTGGTCGAAATCCCACGGGGGTTGCATTAAGGGGAATCCTTCGTCTATCAGGTTCTGTTGGGTGGTAGGTCTCCCATCTACCCCGCGCCCCCCCCCCCAACAAGTTTCCATGCTTCCGAAAGGATAGGCTCTCGTTCCTCTTTTGTGAATAGAACGTTTAACAGCTGCTAAAAGATCAATTAATGCTGAACAAAGAAGGAGGGGTAGTTTGTCTTTGCCCCATTTCAAGCGATATTCGATTGAGGAAAACAGAGACACAAAGCACATAAAGCGACAGCAATACATAAAGTGACAGAGAACAATTCCACACACACAACACCTAGAATTTGTTGCTTTTCCTTTTGCGCCACCACGGGGTTTACCTTTCACCCCCGTTTGCCCTTCCACCACGGCGTTTACCTTTCACCCCCGTTTGCCCTTCCCTTCCTTCCAGGGGAATTTGGGAACGTCTACCCCAGTTCCCAGCCAACTCTCCTTTGGTGCGTCCACCTGGATTAACGTCGGCTTACCTCTAGAGGCCTCCCTGGACTTATTATCTTTCAGTATTCTATCCTTCTCATTCAGCTCCCGGACGAGCCCCCAAATGTTATGTCCGTTTTTCGAATTTACCGAGAAGGAAGCAATCACCATTGAGACGAGAATCTCTTTAAGTGACTTTAATAAAAACAGAGAATAACTAAAAGATAATAAGCCTACCAGCTAGCTGGGGTCCGGGCTCATCCCACGCAGGGGTTCCGCCAACAGACCCCATACAATGCAGTCGCCGTCATTTTATTTCCACCGAGTCCCCCTCCAACCCTCCTATTTCCTCCCCTCCTGCATCCCGTTTATTGTCCTTCTCGCGTCTTATCTCTTCGTTCCATATGAAGGGGACCCCAATTGTTCTGTCAAGACGTTCTGCTCTTGCAATCTTGTGATCTCTGCGTAGGTGATTTCGACATCTGCAATTCTTTGTTGAGCAGTCCAGCTTCTAAGCACAATGTTAACTCTTCGTACTCCTCACCCCCCCCACCTTTTCCTCACCCCCCGCCACCAGTGGATGACTGGGAGCAGTACTCTGACTTGTATCCTTGAAAAGAGATTAGGAAAAGCCTCAAATGCTACTGGAGCAGAGGCCTCCTTCATATATAGAAAACCCAAGAAATTTAAAGGACAATCTGTAATTATTACTGGTTTGGGGGGACAACAAATTGAAGCTGTGCAAAACACAAATAGAAATGAAAATAAGGAACCCCCTGTCTGGCCCGTCAAAAAGAGTGACGAGTCATGGAGAATGACTGTGGATTTCAGAGAATTAAATTAACATACCCCAGCTCTTACAACAGCTGTACCAGATATTGTCACCTTGATTGATAGAAAAAATCCAGAAGCATTCTGGAACTTGGTATGCAGTAACTGATTTGGCTAAAGCTTTCCCATTGCTGAGGAGCATTGGGATCAGTTTGCCTTTACCTGGAAGGGGCAACAATATACGTTCACCAGGTTGCCCCAGGGATGGTTGCACAATCCAAATATCTGTCATCGAACAGGGGAACAAAATAACATGTCCCATGTTCTTAGTTGCACCCAGGCCCAGACATGGGTGCAGAGTGTCGTTGCAGGTATATGGAGAGACAGAGACAATGGAGGCCTCTCCACTGAGATCTGAAAGACCATGGGGGAACGCAGACCCGGAGAAAGAACAGCAAGTATGGTGGAGACCTGTGAACTTCACCCACGACCAGTTCCTCAGCACTGTCATCACCTACATACTGACTGTGGTGGATGTCACCATGGAGCAGGTTTATGCCACTGTAGCCCTGGGAATTAACACCAATGAATCTGTGCCTTACCTGCCCCCCCCCCGACCACTGAATGTGGGTAAGGGTGTCTGATAAAACATGGCACTTGGTAGATCTAGAAGCCTGTATTTTAAAACAAGGGCTGAGGTTCATATGTGAAGATGATGCCCTTAAGGCAATCAATGTTTCCTTTGATACCAAAAAGGGTGTGTGCCATTTTGAGATCAATCTGCAGAGTAATAATAAAAACTGCATTACCTTATGTAGGGAAAGGATGCGTGTGTTTTAGAACAATGTGTAAATATGTGCTAATTAAAGTTATAACCTCCCATATGTGTGCTTGCAATGTAGTTATTATTAGAGGCTGTGATTTTGTGTATGTTACCCAGGTTTAATGAGAATCTGTGTGTGTGTTGCCACAAGTGAGACACTACCTTGATGACCAGCTGACAAGTCTAAGCGCCTTCTACCATGGTGGTCAAGGGCAAGACTGGTTGGCCTCTGTGTTTGCCAGCAAGAAGAACCTCAAGCTCTGCTGTTGGCTGCAACCCATTAGGTGTTGAGCGGTGGGGACACATGCCATGCCTGACCTTGATGTGAGTGATGGCCACCTCTCTCTGAGGGCCGTCTAGGAAGCGAGAGTAGGCCACACGGCCTGCTGTTGACATGAGTAACTTGTGATTAAACATCTCACCCCCAAATCATCATAAGGAGATGCTGCTCTCGTGTGATTTAAGATTCCTTGAGCAGAGCAGAAAGGGCCTAAGAAAAGCCAAGGACCGTGTCTCTGGAAGGAAATAGGAAGGAATTTAACACCATCTTGATGATGAAACCCGAGCAAGAACATGTCCCCACAACGAAATGTTATTAGTGAGAATAACTAGCTGTGTGGGGAAAACACAAACAAAACAAAACACAACACCATACAAAGTACATTATTGAATGCTTAGCCATGGTATTAAGATTTTTGTCTTGCAGATCTACCTGTTTACTGCCACGACTCCTTCAGAAAAGGATATTATCCACTACACCTGGTCTGACAAATCAACTTTTGTGAATGGACTTTATCTTTGTTTTTAGACTGTTGGACCCTCACTTATCCTCCTTATGATTGTTGTTCCTTGTGATATACAATTAATTAAGAGTGCAATACAGGGAATGCAGGTGGCAGTCATGTCTGAAGAAACGGATCAGCCAACAATATATGCCACACTTGTGGAACAGCCGTGATTCACCTGTCAGTCAAAGGAAGAGTTGACTTACAGCTGAATACAGCTCTGCTTTTGTAGCTATTCTTAATCATTTTTGGGATTATGCTTTGCATTCCATACTTATTACAGCTAATGCAATTCGTATTACAGCTAATGCAATTCCTCTAGGACGGCAGTGCAGGTGTTCTTCAGCACACAAGGAGAAGAAGCAACTGTACGGCTGCTGCTCAAGGCTGCTGCTCATAAAAAGCTTGCAAAACTAGGATGTTGGCTTGCTAAACAAACAAACATGACAACACTTGCTTTAGCAGGCTTACTAGTTGATGTAGATTTGGTTCTACATGCCACACTACAAAATAGGGCTGCCATAGACTTTTTGCTGTTAGTGTAAGGACATGGGTGCGAAGACTTTGATGGGATGTGCTGTATGAATCTCAGTGAGCATTCCGTATCTATACATAGGAGGCTTCAGCAAATAAGGGACCGGATGGCTCAACAATTGGCTGGGTAATTGGGGGGTTCCAGGATGGATGATGGCAAGGATTAAAATAGGAATGCCTGTGACGGGAATGGTGTTAGTGCTATTAGCAATGTTGCCTTGTTTGCTATTCTGTCTGCAAAGAGCCCTGCAGCATATGGTAAACGCGGCATTCATCGTAGAAAAAAGGGGGAGATGTGGGGACTGAGAGCTGGTCGGATGGCCTGCAGCTGGTCTGATAGCCGGGATCTTCTCAAGTTACCATGTCCTTGAACAAGATCGGAAAAAACCCAGACTGCAACAAGTAAACAACTTAAGGAAGTGAAGATGTGGAAGTTGCCAATGAAGAGGAACTAAGTGGAATGGTCAATCATGAACCAACATGCAGCCATGATCAGGATGAAGAGTATAAAAGAAGGACTCGGGGGGGGGAGGGGGGCGGGGGGAAAGCACGTGAGAGAATCAGGTCTGAAGTACTGTACCTGCTTGATCAATAAAAGCTTACGTATAGCATGCATCCCTGGCCGTCTGGGTACATGCTCTGGATACATGCTCTGAGATGCTGTTACTGTTCTGGAACATTGATGTACTGGCTAAACAGCATATCAGCCTCCTCTCTTGCTCAGCTGCATCATCATGCAAATGGTTACCAGTACTAGGTGCATCCATCAATTTAACTGATGCTCTACCTTCAAAATGCCCTCTAAGACATATCTATTCAATGTAACTAATGCCTGAAGGTGGGATTTAAGGACCAATTCTAGTACAGGAAGGAAAGCTACAGAGTGTTTAAATGTCAGCAGCTAAAAACATAAAAGTAAAGTTATTTTGTCTCCTTATTTCTGTAGAATTGTCTCTCAAATCTCCAGGAGGAGTAATTATTGAAGGCTCAGTCTATTAGAGATACAAGCTCCTGGAGAAGTAGAAAAGAAAAAACAAACAAACAAATGCACCAATTTAAATCATTCTTACTTAAGTACCAAATCTGCACCTGCAAGAGAGTTATCAACAAATTAATATGACAGCTTAGGTACTTCATTAGGATAAAGCCAAAGAATGTATTTTATGGCAAGGGAAGAACAAAGCTCACAGTTTCCTTTTAATCAGTGTAAATATAGTGACTTCATTAGGCAAATGCAGTCCTGCTCACAAATTATAAATAACAAAGCAGAACAAAATATTCTGAAGTGCTTTCTCCTCTAAAGGCCCTCTGTTAGAAGCAGAAATACAGACTGGCACTGGAACTATTCATTGTGCCTCTCCTGTTACCCACTGCCTAGCCCACAGCATACAGAGAGGTATGGAAACTTCACAAGCTCCATGGGTTACCGAGACACCTCACACTTGCAGAAGAGGTTGGAAATAAAACACAGCTCTCCTAAATAAAACAGTAGTGATGCAATCACTACAATAATTTTTGATTCTCACTTGAATGGACATTGTTTATATCCCATAGATCCATTGCTCAAAAATTTCCAGACAGAAATGTAAATAAAAATGGATGCAAACAAAGATTACAACTACATTTCTAATAAGATATGGCTAGTATTGTTACATGGTTTACTAGCTTTGAATAGATCCCTCAAAAACACCAACAGCAATCACAAACTTCACTTTCTCAACTCTGTGGGTGTGTGGGTGTGGGCCGAGCACCTGCAGGAAGGGCCCCTTTCCGGAGCCTTGGCCAAGGCCCACTGAGGTCCAAGGGCCACAGCAAGGAGAGGGGACTTGGCCCTTGAACCTCAGTTTTAATCTTGCATGAGGAACCCTACACCTGTGACTATGATGAAGACAAATAATTAGAACGATAGAAAGATTTTGAAATTTTCTCCTTTTCTACATTCAAATTCATAGCACAGATACCTGCTGATTTAAGAACAAACTGAATAGTAAAACACTTGCTACTTAGCTTGACACAAATTGTCTGAATTATTCCAACCAAACCACTTAATGAAAGTTTGCAACTAAATGGCTAGGAGTGTGATAGTTAATTCATAGCCCCTGAAATATGGTTAAGTTTAACACTCATAATAAAAATCTTGAAGTGTTTTGCAAGTATCAATCTAAACTTCATGCAAACAATACAGAACATAATACACAGGATACTACTTGGCTCATTAGCACGAAGCAAGTAGATGATAATGATGGAAACATATGTCTTGATTTCCGTCTATCAACTTCTAAAGGGATATTGTGAAAGTTGACACTCTCCAGAAGACCTATAGAATGCGTATATGCACAGGGGAATCTACAAATAAAGAGCATGCTGGATGTCATTTTAAAGTTTTTACTGTGTGTCACGTTCAATTAAAACCATCCCTTTAAGCTGTCAAAGATGGATGCTTAAGTAACTCCATATAAATGTTTAAACATTTATATGTTATATATTAATTAATGAATATATAAGGCCATTTAATTTTGAAGCACTATGTGCAACTGCCACAAATCTAGATATTAAGCTATTTTATAGAGGGGTTATATCTACATTAGAGAAAAATAAAGTTTTAGCATCTGCTTTGAGTGTAAGTAATCCACCTTATGTCAAGTACACTTCTATCACCCTAAGAATGAAAACTGTAATTGAAAATATTTTGAGTTCATTGGGAAGCAGTAAATATGCAAAATTTTCAGTCAATTGCATTAAGGTTCTGACATGTCTGACTTGCATATCATCTTGTTCCTTCTATTCATTTATGAAAAAAGGACAATGAAATGGACTTCTGATATCTAAAACATGCAAGGAAATAAATGATATCACTTTGTCGTCCCTCCTCCCTTTTTTTTTTTTTGAATAAATGATACATAAACCATCACCTATTTTTTTTTTCCTTTGGAGAACACTGCATTTCTAAGAAACTCAGAAACTCTGTATTTAAGAAGCTCTCTTAATTTAACCTAGCAATCACCTAAATCAAAGTAAAAAGTCCCAAACAAGCCAAAAGCACACACCCAAACACATTCAAACACAAACAGCTCACACTTACCGAACTTGCCGATGTCCACCATCGTGAGACGGAATGAACGACACTTCAATGTGAAGCAGGTTCGATTTGCTTTACTATTGTCTGCTACGTAGCTTTATACAATTCCAACATCTGTACACGTGGACACGCGCTAAGCAACAGCACTCCCATTGGTTGGACTATAGTGTCCATGCATAACTACCTTGCAGCTGACTGGTGTTCTTCTCGATGCTCTGTTGCTGGGCCCCCCGGACGCTTATCTGGTTGTGGCTGCCTTAGTTCATTAAAAGTTGCTAACAAGCGTTATCTTCTCCTCCAGGTGACCTTGAATCCTATTACTTCAGTTCCTCATATTCTTGCAAAATCGCCAAGGCCCCAACATTTCCCCCTCTTTTTTCAAAAACAGAATTAGCAATATCATGCATCAAGCGTTGCAAGCATTGGCAAAAGCAAGGCAACATAGTTACAAGCACGAGTATAACCATCCTGATCACGCACAAGTGGTACAAAATTCCTGTAATCCATGGTCCTAAGCCTAGCGATCTGAGCCAATCTTCTAATCCTCAACTTTCTTCTTTTAACCTATGCAGTCCTTCCCTCAAGTTCACAATCTTTTTATGGATGGACTCTGAATGATCGGACAAGTTTAAACAACACATACCCTCAAAATCCTCACACCCATGCCCATGTGCTAATAGCAGAAAATCTATTCCGGCTCTATTCTGCAGAACAGCATGATTAACACTAGCTACATCCTGCGATAGCTGGTCTAAAATGTCTGACGTTAAATTTAACTCATTCCTTGTCCAGCATGCTAGCTGCTTTAAGGAAGTCATTGTTCGGGCGGCGATGCCCCCTGGGAGAAGTAGGGACACAAAGCTAGTTTTAACCCTTGACCAAAACTTTGGATCTCCGACTTCTGTACAATCTAACTCATGTATCGATCATCTTTTCCTTTTGGATATAAAGGTCATCACTTGGGATATATTAGGATGAAACAAGCTCAGTTTCCCCAGGTAGCATGGACCTCCTTGTGGATCGGACAGTACTCCGTTCCACGCCCGATCTCCGCATATTAAAAACACTCCTGGTGGTAGCTGTTTTGCAGAGAAGCTCGTTAAATTACATTGGGTATATGTGTGAAGATAAACATCATTAATTTTCAGTCCCGAGTTGACCGTCGCCCATTGCGATGTACTTTCTTCAAGTGCGCCTTCGCTATGCGGTTCAAAACTAACCCATCCACCGTTTCGGGTGGTATTTGTGGCGTTTAGACTTCCCAACAAGTCTAATTCCTCCGGCGGGGAAGTCAGAGTGTCTTTCAGACTTTTGATGATTTCACACTGCCAACACCCATCTAACCATTCTGCCGTTTGCCCTGGTTGGTAAGGGCACATAGTTTTATTTAACAAAGCATCATTAAGCACAGTAAAGTTAGCTACGTACCCACTGAATTCCTGGGGTTGCCAAACAGGAACACCGATCAAGCAGGTGCGGAAAGGGTCCCCTGGACGTTGCAAGCTAAGACAGAAGGCATCTTGGCCTGTCTGATTAGCTATGGTGACCCAAACGTTCTCCCTCGGCTGAATTTCCGTCCGCCATTTCCCCTGCACTATCCCTGTCACCATTACCAAGATGGTTACCAGCCAGCTGAGCCCGGTCCATTCTGACATCCTGGTCCGTCAACTGTTCATGTCTCTTCCGCAACCACAGCCGTACCCCCTTGGCCGGTACCCAGGTCGCTCCGTCTCCTGTAAGTACACAAGCATAACCCCGTCCCCACGTAACTAACTCAACTGGACCTTCCCAGATCTGTTTCTGCGGCCAGAAAACTTCTACCTGCACCTCTTTTCCTGAAAGATCAGCTGAGCTTTTAGAAAAATGGGTGAAAATAGGTATGTTATCATCATTTCGAGGATTGAGCCAATTCAAGACATAGCATGCTTTGCTGATTAATTCGTAGGGGCCCTTCTCCCCCTCTCTTTTCAAAGCAGCCAATAATCGTTTTAAATTTTGATGGTGACGCTCGATAATGGCCTGACCACCGGAATTATAAGGGATACCCATCTGATGGGTTATTCCCCATTGCTGGAAAAAGGTTTTACAGGTGTTACTCTTATATGCGGGTGCATTGTCTGTCTTTATGAAGTCAGGCTTTCCTAGGACGGCAATCGCCTGAGCCCAATGTTTGCAGGCTGACTTGGCGTTTGTGGAAGTGGCGGGGGTCGCCCAGAGAGCCTTCGAGCAGGTATCCACAGTAACATGTAAATGCTTTAGTCGCCCAAAGGACGCAAATTCTGTAACATCCGACTGCCATATCTGCCTTGGTTGTAACCCTCTCGGGTTGGTACCCATTTGCTGTAAAGGGGTCAATCTTGCACAATCAGGACAGGCAGCAATAATAGCGCGAGCTGCCGCTCCTGATACAAAAGGAGACGTAAAGAAAGCCTCCCACCAATTCCATAGTTTTACGGTGTCGTCGTACTATTCTGTCAATACTGCACTACCTGCTTCTCGTCGGGTCCTCACCCGCTGTGTTGCATTTGGGTGAACCCAAGGCATAGCCATACTGACCTGTCCAACTGTACATGGCCCTCCAATTGTTTTGGTGGGGACCCCATTCCAAGCTCGGTTACCACAGATGAGGAAATAGCCCAGACATTCTGTTGTTGCACATAGTGACGGTTGTACAGTCTTGGATCTTTTCAGGACCCTCCGTCAGTCATCTTGATCATTATTAGAAGGAAGGTTATCATCACTCCAGCGCGCACCTGCACCTTTGGCAGTGGTCTTTTATCTTTTTCTCCTTGTCCGAAATGAGCGCTTATAGGTGTTACTGATTCTTCCCCACGGCAATGGTGATTTATCACATAAAGGGCTCGACTTAAGCTGTTCTTTCTGAGGTATGCCACCTGTATATCCTTCCCCCTCCCCAAGCCGAGTTAACTGCTGTTTAAGAGTGCGATGCGCGCGTTCAACAATAGCCTGTCCCTGACTATTGTAAGGGATTCCGTGTTTCAATCGGATGCCCCATTTTTCCGCCCATGCTTGTGTTTGTCTAGTTCGAAAGCAAGGGCCGTTATCTGTTTTAATGTGCTCGGGCGAGCCCATGATCGCAAAACATGTGGTTAGATGCCTGCAGACATGTAGGGCTCTTTCGCCGGTCTGCGCTGTGGCCCACACAAACTTGGAGTAGGTGTCTATGGACACGTGGACATACTTGAGGCGTCCAAATTCAGGTACATGTGTGATGTCCATTTGCCACATATCTAATGCCTTTTTGATTGCTTCACCGAGCGCTTCCATTCGAGTTTGAACACTCTTTTTTGGTTGCATTGCTAAAAATACCCATTCCAGAATGATAAAGCGATGAGTGTAATGATAATTGTCTTCTCCCCCTTTTTTCTTTTGCCACTGCATGATGAGGGCAAACACAGAGATTGGGTTGGAGACAACCATGAGGCGTATCGGAAGCTCAGAGCATCGCCATCCTGCCCACCGGGTGGAGATGAGCTGTCTTAGGTGATGGATGCATTGTTCCTGGATATCGGGGCACATGTTTACATGATTGGCCCGCACACAGTCGCTATCCTGCACTGATAAGCTTGTTTACAGGTTCTTCCTCTCCTACTTCTGTGTTCTTGCAGCTGGTGACTTTCCCACAATCTTTTCGCCTTGGTCTTAGTCCGGCTCATTGCATCCATCTTCTATCGGGAAGTCTCCGTTACTTAGATATGCTCCCACAATTTCCCTTTTTTTCACTGATATGATGTATTGAGTAGGCTATATGGCTTCAGGTCTGGCCAGTTGCTTAGAGGAATACCTAATACCAGTGCATCAAATTGATCTGCTGTCCCACAAAGCCAACAACTCTTAATTTGGGTATAATTAACAATATGTCGAAGAAGCATGACATATCCATTAAAAGCAGCATCAGCTCCTATAAGAGCAATAAAAGCAACATTACCTCCTAAAAGCCACAATATACAGCTAATAATAACAGTAACATTTCTTCCTCCCATGTTGTTGTTCTGCAGGCTCACACTTTCCACAGTTAGGGTACCAGCTGCTTGCCTGCTACATCTGATGTCTGCTTCCAGCCAAGGTCTCACCCATTTTGCTGGCACCCATCTGGTTCCAGTATCTGTAACAACACAGGCATACCCTTTTCCCCAGGTTATCAAGTCCAAAGGTCCCGTCCATTTTCCCGTGTTCCAGTCTCTCAGCATCACCTTACACGGACCTGACTTTACTTCTGTCAGGGCTCCCCTTAGCCCAGCCCTGTGTTTGACCATCAGAGGGACTAGACCGTCCTGGGGTAATCTCAAAAATTTAAAACATATACTGCTCTTGCCGATTTTTTGTTTTTTGTAGCTGGCATTTCAGCGTTTGGTTCATATGTTCCACTATGTCATGGTCCTCAGGATGCAATGGTATGGTGAAAAAACAATTTTTTAAATCACTTATTAAGATGTCCCAATCATTTTGGAAGGTTCTCTATTTCCATTTCTATTTATGTTTGCATAGCTTCAATTTGGTTTCCTCTCTGTCCAAGGATACAAGCCAGAGTACGGCTCCCAGTCCTCCACTGGTGGACCCGGGGGGGGGTGGGGGGTGGACGGGGGAGGTACTCCGAGTTATTCCTGGCTTTCCTGCTTTCGAATTCTGCAATTACTTGTTGTGCTTAGTCAGCCCTTTCTGCTGATACATATTACACAATAAAGATCTAAAGACCACACACACAAACAGCACAAACACAATTTCCATCCAGTGGCACGACCTCACGTAGCTGTGCACTCCACTAGTGAGTTCCACTGGTTGTCGGCAGGACACTGAGACTGAACATTCTCTCGAGTTGGCAGATTAGAGGGTTGCTGACAGGCTCCTAACTCGGCGGGCGTCCCCGCAGAGACAACGTAGGCCTCAGTGTTAGGAGTCTTGCCCCCCCTCTCTCTCTGCACTGTCTGTTTATGCCCGGTGCATCCTGCCACGTAGGGCCAGTACGTGCCAGCAGGCAGACCCGGGGGGCGGACAAACTCCACCTTCAGTCACATAACCTTCCCTCCTGGGTGCGCAGGTGCGCATACCAGTAAGTGGTCCCAGCCGTCAGTCTGAGGGTCCTGCCTTTCTCATCTCCCTCCCTCTCGAGTGCTTGACCTTCAAATTAATTTAGAGGATGTTTGCAGTTAAGTTGGCTACAAGCCCGGTCGAGCAGCCGCCTTCAACTGCTTTTGGGGGGGCAGTCCGGAAGCGGGGGCACAGACGGTGTAGGCGCCGCAGGTGCCAGCACAGAGGCAGGCACGGGCGGGGGGGTTGGCGATGGATCTCCAAACACCAGCAGTTTTCAGTGGCGTGGTGGTCCTGGTCCTGAAGTGCTCGCAAGGGCGGACGTGGCTCCAACAGCCACTTTCCTTTTGGCTTTCACATCGGATTTGAATACTAGGTGGGCCTCGGCTTTGAACCCATTCTCTCTGCACCAGATGAAAAGCTTGCAGAGGGTCTGTTCATCAGTAGCTTGCTCCAGGGATTGCACGAGCCTATTCACCAAATTTCCATAGGACTCCCGCAATCCCTGCTTCACCATCGTAAATGATGGGGTCTTTCGTTCTGATGGCACTAAAAACAGCGTCTGCTTCGCAGCATCCACGGCTGCGTTACGCTCACTGCCGCTATTCTCCAACTTCCCCGAACTTTTTGCCGACTTTCTCACCACTCCGGCCCTTTCCTCAGCCCCTGCCGGTGGTCCTGTCTCCTCCCCTTTCCCTCCGTGGATTGCTTCCCGCAGAGCAGCAGCGACTTGGGCCTCCCCATGCAATTGTTCAAGCATTAGCCGCACGGGACGATATATTTTCGCAAGTCGCCGAGCTTCCTTTGAACTTACTTGCATACCATCCCACAGTTCCTTTCCTACTCGCTCCCATGACTCGAGCTTGTATACCTGAGGAGCTTCCGCCATGAGCCCTCTCCTTCTACAGAACAGCAGTAAGTCAATTAAATCGGCCTTTGAGATCACAGTCTCAGTCTTTTGAGCGAGCTTTAACAAACTTTCTATAGTTGCACGCTCCGTTGCTGATGCAGCAATTCCCACCCTGCTTCCTGACTCACCGTTCAGCCATGGCACAATCCGCCTTTCTTCGGGCGCCCAGCTACTTCTCCGTTGGCTTCAGGATCCTTGCGTTTTCGGCTCCCATCTACCCAGTATCACGTCAGGGTCACCAGATGCCGATGTCCACCATCGTGAGACGGAATGAACGACACTTCAATGTGAAGCAGGTTCGATTTGCTTTACTATTGTCTGCTACGTAGCTTTATACAATTCCAACATCTGTACACGTGGACACGCGCTAAGCAACAGCACTCCCATTGGTTGGACTATAGTATCCATGCATAACTAGCTTGCAGCTGACTGGTGTTCTTCTCGATGCTCTGTTGCTGGGCCTCCCGGACGCTTATCTGGTTGTGGCTGGCTTAGTTCATTAAAAGTTGCTAACAAGCGTTATCTTCTCCTCCGGGTGACCTTGAATCCTATTACTTCAGTTCCTCATATTCTTGCAAAATCGCCAAGGCCCCAACAAGAACTTTCTGAAGTACATCTTTTCTCCCATCTGTGTAACTTACTGCACAAACTAAGCTGAAAGAAAAAGATTTTAAAATATTTTTTGAACTAGATTGCATATCTCTATCAAAGTAGAAACAGTTTAGCATTCATATGCTGCAGCTTAATTTAAGCTTGATTGTATGTAATGATCTAAAAAATTCATAGAAAAATACAAGTTAGAAGATTTAAAGATATTACATGTGTGTTCCTATTTCCTTTACTTCATGATGAATCATATTATCAATACAACAGTCTGGTTTGAGTTCTGCCACTGCTGCACTAGAAGCTGAAAGATTCAAGCACTGAGAACGTGTCTGAAGATCAGCCTGGGAATAGAAAAACAAAGCACTGGTTATAAACACAGCTCCATAAAGTACTCTAAAGAAAAACAACTTGGTTTTGAAAAGTACCAGATTTCATGGACTGATGTGTACCCTGTATGCTTTCACACATGTAAAGCAACTTAGATGTGTAATTTGACAATGCTAAAGAAAAAATTTAAAATATATATAAAGAATTCAATCCCTCTTAACATGCAGCTAACAAAACCTCCACTTACTTTTGAGTTCCACAGTGTGAAACATTTGTAGAATTTCTAATCTCAATGTATTATTTGACAAAACAAACAAACAAAAAAAAAACTATTCGAACTAATTTGAAATACAAGTAAAATATAAATCAATATGTGTTTTAGAGAGACTTGCTCTGATGATACCATTGAAAGTGCAACCAGTATAGAACACAGCTTTGACAATTTTCTTTGGCTATGGAAGTTATGCCACGCTTATTCTTTAGAGAAGCTTTACAGCCTATTCATTTTTTGATACAATCTCAATTTCTTATTTTAATGGCTGAAGATTTTTATAGTCCTTTATTTTTATGTCTTTTTGTTACCAGCAGTATTTTCTGGATTGGAAAAAATGTGGCAGATATTTCCTCAACTCTATGCATCAGTGCTAATTGCACCAGATTCTGTCAGAAAACATGCCCAATACATTTTTTATAATCTAGGAAGTAGATGTATTTTCACATACCTTTACTAATATGTCCCTGACAATTTGATTACTATCATTATGTACACTAATGTAACTGGAAAACATCTCTCCCAGACATATATTTCTGTTAAAAAAGAGTATATTTAGGTATATTTAGCAATTATTATTAAAAAACAAACAAACAACAACAAAAAACAGAACATTCCACTAAAACCTCTTTAAGTTCAATTTCAGGAACTTTGTCTATACCAATTACCCACTCCAGTTCTTAAAATGCCACATAGAGGTAGCCTATAAAGTCCACAAAAGAGAATTGCATAGAAGCCACAGTAAACCCTACTGCATTGAGAGCACACGTAGTCAAAATACCGCTTGAATCACAGGTGAGGGGTTTAGGGTTTTTTTTTTGCTCTTTTTTTCTTTTTCCAGTATCCACAAGGCAACAGATTTCCTCTTAAGAGTTAAACATGAGAATAGCTTAAGAGATTGCTCTCAAGTCCTAAGTTATACTGGCAGTTTCACATTTGTACTGCTACACTTCAAACTTCCAAGAGAAACAATTTCAAAGGAGAACCAACATATCAGAAAGCTTTGCTAAACCAACCTGAACAGAATAAGATGGCTTTCAGTAGCCGCTAAAATCACTGGAGTACATCTTGTTAGTTAGAACTGCAGTTATGGCACTGTAAAAATAGCACTGTAAAAATTCACCCACAGTCACAAATTTCTCTCAACTTTCAGTTCCCATTACAGACACAGTCAAGCTAGAGACAACTAACACTATCCAGCATAGGTTTATATCTTATTTAATGCACAAAGTTAAGAAACAGAAGTTTAAAAGTCTTAAAAAAAATAAAATAAACACTGAGCACTTCACTATATTACTCTATACTGTATTACTTCAGTATATGTTCATAAAAAGTAAAAAGCAAACCTGGTATGTCATATGTTGCAGTTATATTAAGTTGTTCTTACTCAAAATTTTGAGGCAAAGTAAGCATTTCTCCTAGCATCAAAGTTTCTGCTCCATTTACAGTAGAAGGATGATCTTTCATGATCTGGTTAAATAGATTACCTGTAGAAAAATGAAATTGTTAAAATCAAAATATTTTCAAGTCTAGCACCATGTCTACATGCAAGTTGTAACATTTAACTACTTATTTAGATGCAATCTATTTTAGACATATTTTAATCTATGCCCAAATAAATTGATTAAAAAAAAAAAGGCAGCTCTATATGACTGCTTATAAATTATAATTTACTTCGAGGCATCTCTGCCCAATAAAGCACTCTGTATACATGTTGAAAACCCCATCCCAAAGGTGCTGTTGAAATTAACATTGAGCTTTTAAGGGAAATTCTGCTTGTAAAAAGTGCAACTCAATAGAATTAGCCATTCCCACTTAAGTTTTTTCCTTGCTTGCTTTGTACTTCAACAGAATTCTCTTTTCTTGTTTCATGCCTTGCCTCTTTCTTATACTTGACTTCTAGACTGCATCTGAGAAACAACCCATGAACTCCCGATTTAACAGCTCTCTATACACCAAGCATAAAGTAATGCTTTAGCAATAATTCTTGCAAAATCATTTTCCATAGTCTGAGCATTAATATATTGGTTCTACCTAGCAAGGCTGTTTTCTCCAAATGAAGATGACCAAGCCCAAACTCTTGTCTGTGCATTTGTCCATCTTAGAGCCGCTATCCGCACTAAATCACATATATGCTCCCCACCGTGCCCGTATTTTACGGGAATATTATGTCTTATCACTCAAATTTTGAGGTTGTATGTTTACAGTATACCCACTGAGTTTTAAAAGTTGCAGGTGAGGGGTTTTAGAGGAGCACCTATAGCTACTACTAAAGGAATATTTATTTCATATAATATACTATCATTTCAGATTACAAACTATGGGAGATTTATAAACTATGGGAGATGAGTTCTTGTTGGCATCTAAACCACAGATGCTCACATGGCACAAATCTGCTAATATGCAGATAACAACCAGTAGAGAAGACATACCTGGCAAATCTCTTTCTTCACAAGTCACCAGCATATTAGTGAATAAAGTAGGCTTGGTTAGCCTCATCATTGTGAATCAGAAAACAAACCAAGGGTCAATGAAATGAGTATCCATCTTGGGATTTTAAAAATTGCTCTCCTTTCACAAGAGTGAGAGACAAAAGGACCAAACCTCAGTGTGAAAGAGGGTAAAACCTCTTTGGCTCAGGTTATTTTCAACCTAACAAAATTCTCTGCTATTGTGAGATCCAACAGCCTATTGCTCTTTTTGCTTCATTTCCTTGACACACCAGTTTATACGGCTTTCAAATTAGTACGTTAAAGGTCTTGTATGTGTTACAGGACAGTGTTAACAGTTTTGTGGCCTTCTGTAGAAACATGGTTTCATTTCACACTGTTTTTTTTTTTTTTTTTTTTTTGTGGACTCTTCCAGGTTAATTATCAATGAGGACCCTTTCAGTCATGCACTCCATTATACATGAAATTCCGTTTACCATCTAATCTCCAAAACATATGCAAAAGAGTGAAAGGTTCAAGATCCCAGATCAGACACCTGTTTTTACTTTTAGGCACAATTTTAAAATTAAACAAGCAAAGCAATAACAACAGACTTGGCAACCCTCTTACAAAAACTATCAATACTGGCAGTATAAAATTGAGATTTTTATCCATTATTAAAAAGTCACTATTCCAAGAAAGTAGAATTTGCAAGGCTATTTTAACCCATGATACTCAAAATTACATGATTTAAATGTATACTGTACCTAAGAAATGTTACTTCTTAAAAGAATTCCTCCCTATTCGTACAAATCAGAGGTCCTGATCTTGCATATACCTTCAGATGAAAGCACTCGCATGAAAGTTGAGCATTTCTGACCTTACGTGTTGATCTGAATAATCACTGATTATTTTTTCTTTGAACTTTGAAAATATAAAAACATAAATTTTCTGAAAATAAATGAACCTTGGGATTTCTCTTGAGCACAAGTTAATGAACAGACTAGTTCCAAACCACATACTGCACTTTTATCTTTATTGTACTTTTGTGCCATCTTGCACACTATGTCTTCATTCACTATTTCCAGTTGAGTAAAATAATCAGTTGCTCTGATAGGCTAATGTCGCTGATAGCAAACTTGTATAGGTTTCTCTAGGGTAGCGTAAGTTATGGTGAAATACTGCTGCCCATTGCTTCGCACAAAAACCTATCTCAGCTTTCAAGTAGAAGGAAATACATTATCTTTGTAATGGAGAAATGTTGAAAAACTTGGCCTAAAGGCTTAGAACGAAGGTAATTAAAAGCCTCCAAATAAACAAAAAACAGAATAAATAGAGAATCAGATTCAACACTGAAACTTGAAAAAGAAATATAATTATATATGCAAATGAGCTAAGCCTTCCTGAAACATGTCAAGATGAAGCCGTGTTTCAGCTTGTACATTGGCACTACCTAATACTGTAATAATTTTATTAAGAAAATAATGTGATCACTTCTTACTGCTCTGCAGTGCATGGACTGTTATTCAGATACAAGCAAACCTAATGGCAGAAAGCTGAAGGCCACCACTGGGAAAGGGGACATCAATAACTGCTGGTATTTGGCAAAATGTATTTTTTTTAACCTCTGTTCCGGGTGCTTTAAGCAAACAGAAGGGGGCTACATTACTGACAGCTACCTGATTGTATTCAATTCCACAGCAAACTCATAAATTAGTACTTGCTAACTCTTTCTAAAGAAAGAAATGCTGCTCAGGTTTAATAACATGCCTAAAACAAGGATACGAGCAATAAACAGCAATAAATAAAAATATCTCTACATTAAATCAAAACACATAAATTAAGTAGGTAGAACATCATTTTATCATTACTGAATTAATATTAGGAAATACAGTATCCTTGCAGGACTACCTGTTCTTGCTTAACAAATCTTGCTTTTCTTTTAAGAACATAAATAGAAAATAAAACACTAACTAAAAAACATGCTGCATTATTTATTCTTTTTAAAATCTGACTGTAAAAGGTAACTTTGTAACTTTGTTCTCTAATCTTTAAGATTCGACAAAAAATTCAGTGAAATAACTTAATAACAACCCTGAGTTACTTTAGCCAGCATTTCACTTCCATTTTGCTAACAGCTCATCTTAAATCTCAAATAAAAGTCTTGAATAACAGTATCAGACTCCTTGAACATTCAAAGTTTAGAAACACATGCCAAGAATCAAACATGGGCAATGCCATAAATTTTGAACTGTGAAGCAGTAAGTAATCTCTACAACAAAATATTGTTATTCCAACATAAGGACAGCAAACAGAAACTGCTATTAAAGCCTAAGCGGGGGGGGGGGGGTATTTAGTTTTCACGTGGGGTCTTTAGAGGTTATACTTATGTGCACTTCAGTTTGATGAAACCAACTTTGACAATTCAATGATCTTCATTCACTATTTTCATTTTCCTAGATGACCTAGACCATTTTTCTTACCATTTTTCTAGACAGACCTTTATCTCCAGCTACAAAAGAATTATATGGAGGGAAATCTAATCTAATAGGATTCTCTATGGGAAACACAGACCCATGCAATTATATGGCTACCAATTTACTTGCTCCACTGATCTTCCACACATGGCAGTGAGCACAGACTGTGTGACCTTGACAGGTTTATTCTTTCAGATGACAAAAAGTCACACTGAATTCAGCCTTTCACCAAAACATGCATTCAGATCCCCAGAGACCATTACCCTCCATAAAACAACAGAGATTTATAGATAGAAGCCCAAATTTTTAATTTCCTGACATGCTGGTGGAAGTTGCTGCTTTCTTCTTCCCTACAACAACTACAGGCTTCACCACAGGTCACATATCAGCAACCTCAGAAAAAAAATAGTATGAGAAAAGTTGTAAAATAGAAAGCAATAAAGACATCCACTATTCTAAAGCATTCAGCTTGCACTGAAACTTTCATTAATATTTCTGCAAAAATACTAGTATCATCATTAAGACAGTGTTAGAATGGAATGTAAAGTATTATTTAATTCTTGTATTTAACATTTTTATTTAATGTATTTAATTTCAATTCCTTCATAAAATGACGACTTGCAGCAAATGCTCACAATCTTGGTGAAAAAAAAATATATATATATATATATAACCACTATTCTTTAAAGTCATAATAACAATCCATTTCACAGTATTCTTTCCTTCTCTTTCTAATTTCATCCAAAACAGCACAGTGAGGAAGCATTTGGCTTGACTGAAAGAATAACTTCTATTATCTGACACACTTGCTGTAGCAGTCGAAACAATAGACCTTTTCCCTAGACACCTGATGTAGAAAAAAGCTACATAAATGCAGATCTAAAACAAACAGAAACACACCAATCCCAATAGAAGCACTCAAGATTCCTGACTCAATAAAGTTAAATAAAGAAAAATTGTAACAAAATAATATTAAATAGTTTCCTGCTCTTTCATTCATAGGTTATTCCAAAGTATTTTCAAATCTGTTTAAAAACTCTAGTACTTCAAAGAACAATATTATTATGGAACTCTACCTATCTTTGGATTGTTGCATTGCAAAATGGCAATTTATTGTGTTTGATGAGCCTATTCAGTTTTACCCAGATGTCCTCCAAAGTCTGGTTAGTGCAAATAGACCGTTCAATTGTCCACTTTGCTCTATAAAATGCATGCAGCTTCAGTCTTTCCAAATTATTCTGTACCTCTTCAGACAAAGGAAGAATCTTTTCTTTGATCTTAGCACTAGGGAGAGAGACACACCAAAACCTTTTCAATTTTTATTTCCCATTAAGTGGTGGTTGTTCTTGATTCTCCATGTTAATTGGTCTGTGAAGAGCTTGGATTAAAGTCTGCCCATGTCTCATGTTAGACTGAAACTCAAGGAGATTTTTTGTGCAGTCATAATCAGGAGATCCTACCATGTATTCTGAAGCTGTAAAAAGTTGTTTCACTTCTGCTTCCTCACAAGAGATAACAGGTGGCTGCCTTTTTGGTTTGAGGGTAAGTCTGTATAAATCATTTGGAAACCAAGGTGTGAATCTTGGTAACTGATGAGTGGGAAACTCCTTCATTGCTGCTTCTGCAAATGTTTGCAGTTTCCTTAGATCTCTCTGGTGTACTCGATAATGCAAGACCACTTCCTAAAAATAATTGAATCTCTGCAGTGCAAGCATGGAAAAGGAACAGTCTCTCGATTAGGATTCTCAAATCTAGACTGAAAAACATCTTATTTACAAGAATTTCCTTGCTTCGTGCTGCAAAGACCAGTGGAAAACAGGACCTAAAGCAAAAGTATTATAAAGAATAAGATACTACCATACAAAGAAACATATTGATAGGATATTTTGTAAAAAAAGCAACATGTAAAAATAGTGAGACTTATCAGAACATTTCTACTTTACTTGTGCTGTGCCTATATCCCATCATTGCCAGCATAGCTTCAGTACATAATGTGATCCAAACACACATGGTTTGCTTAGTGCTCTCCCTCCCATGAGTATTCCTTTCACTGCCACCATCTCAACCTTGTCACCCACTAAGACCCATCATTATTCCTGTCATATCTTTGCAGTTATATTAAAATGATTTTTTTTTCCAGTTAAGGACATCTCAGAAACTGCCTCAGATCTCAAATTTTCCATGCTGAAGTAATCACAATTCTCTTTTCCCAAAGATTACTATGCAAACATGTGGCACTATATTGCCAACACATATATCAAGGTATGAAACGAAAGTAAAATAATTCATTTAAAATATTACCCCCATTAATAATACACACAATTACCACTACCTATTATATCAGATTTGCCATTCAAATCTATTTAAAGAAATTAAATTTTCCACAGGCTAATCAAGAGAATATAAAGCAACACCTGGTGTTACAACAATGAAAAAGCCCTTAATGAAATAGCACTGACAAGCATAACTGACTGTTAAAGGGGAAGTGCTATGGGCAAACAGCACTTGGGTCTGTTTTTATTAATTTTGTAACAGAACTACTAACTGGGTTTTACTCTTGAAGCTTTCAAGCCATACATGCAGACACTCTTTTCAAATGACTTAAGGATACAATTTATACTTAAGAATATTGACATTACTTTCTTTTGTGGGAAAATTATATTATGTTTTCCTTCTCCTAAGCCCTACAAACATGACTATGAAATATAACATAAAGCACATGCACTTCTTTGGTCTGCACTTTTTATCAGAGAATCATAGAATGCTTAAGGTTGGAAGGGACCTCTAGAGGTCATCTAGTCCAGCCCCCCTGCACACACAGGGTCACTTAGAGCAGGTGGCACAGGACTGCGTCCAAGCGGGTTTTGGAAATCTCCAGAGAAGGAGACTCCACAGCCTCTCTGGGCAGCCTGTTCCAGTGCTCTGTCACCCTCACTGGTAAGAAATTTTTCCTTAAGTTCCTGTGGAACTTTTGATGCTTTAGTTTCAGGCCATTTCCTTTAGTTCTGTCGGTAGCCACCAGTGAAAAGAGGCCAGCACCATCCTCCTCACTGCCTCCCTTGAGGTTCGCCATGACACCCAGGTCCTTATCTGCAGAGCTGCTCTCCAGGAGGTCGGTCCCCAGCCTGTACTGGTGTCTGGGGTTATTCCTCCCCAGGTGCAGGACCTTGCACTTGGCCTTGTTGAAATGCATGAGGTTTTTCACCGCCCAGTTGTCCAGTCTGTCCAGGTCCCTCTGGATGGCAGCGCAGCCCTCTGGGGTATCAGCTACTCTTCCCAGTTTGGTATCATCAGCAAACTTGCTGAGGAAGCACTCTGTGCCTTCATCCAGGTCATTGATGAATAAATCGAACAGGGCTGGGCCGAGGACTGACCCCTGGGGGACACCGCTAGCTACAGACCTCCAACTAGACTCTGCACCGCTGATCACCACCCTCTGAGCTCTGCCATCCAGCCAATTCCTAATCCACCTCACTGTGCACTCATCTATCCCATACTTCTGGAGCTTGCCCAGGAGGCAATTTATTCCCCCTTGCAGTCCTGGCAAGGCTCCCCAGCAGACACCAACAATGGCTAATAATATTTAAAGCAATAAAATCTGGTATTGCTTAATCATTGTACCATCGAGTTTCTGCTTAAGATGCACACAATGCAAAGAAATTCAGATACCTTTTAACTTCTATTTGCAAAATCTATAGTCTGGACCCTGCACTAAGTTCAATGCAAGACCAAAGATTTTCTTGGTTTTTCACAATAGCAAAGCAATGAGTTTTAGCTTTGAATTATCAGCATGCACCTGCAGTGGTGGCTGAAGCTGCTCCATGTTCTGGGGTGTTGTTTTTGAGTGCATGTGCGTACACACATATATGAAAAAGAAAAGGCTTATTATTATATTTGAATTATGATTAACAAGTTTAACAGACAGCACAAAAACTCTGGGAGCATTATAAAACTACTATATTGACAGAAATAGATTCAGAAGTCACCTACACATGTGCACTGAATAGTCTCACTGATTCGTTTCCAAAAAAAGCACTGTTAGAAAGAGAGAAATATATAAGCATATTTGACTGAAATAAGATTAAAGAAGGTTCATGCTTCTCAGTGCTTTCATTGCTAACTCATTTGAACAGAACTGCCAGCACAGATATCAATGCCTTATGGAAATAGCACTTCCCCTCCTATTTCTTGCCTGGATTTCTGCATTAATTTCTGCAAGGTACCTGACAGGCACCTACATTTTCAGTTTTACCGCTGTGACACTTGAATGGATTCAGCAGCCACGCACTGGACAGAGGGTTAGCGGCACCAGCAGTTCTCTGCACCAGAGAGGAAACCTAATAACAAAGATTCCCACCGCAACCATGGAACTGCTCTGTGAGAAACACAAATACCCCGAACCCACTAGCGCCGCAGCAGGCCGGGGCCCAGCCCGGCCCGGCCCAGTCCAGTGCGGGGCCTCGCCGCCTCCCAAGCCGGTTCCCCCTGAGCCGGTTCTTCCGCCCTCCCTGAGCGGTCCCGGCCCCACGTAATGCGGGGCGATTCCTCATTACCTTTCAGAGCCAGAAAGTGCTCCTGCTTGGGCTGGTTGATATCCATAGCATCAACCCCCACCACCACCTACAACAGAGCAGTCAGACCAAAATACCCCTGTCAGGGGCAAATCACGTGCGGCTACCAGACACAAAGTAGCGACGCTCGGGAGCCTAGCACAGCTGTTCCAGGGTGCATTTCACCAGCGAGAGGAACTTGCAGCACCCAGAATGCATTATGCTGCCTTCTACGCCCCGCAGCAGGTGCGCAGCGGAGCCTCCAAGGGAACCGTTGCAGCGCATGCTGGGATGCGCAATCTTCGCGAGGCCCCAGGCAGGGCAGCATCGGACGGCACCACAGGAACAGCTGTTCTCTGGAGTGGGCCGCAGATGCAGAGAGAGAATGCATGCACAGCTCCCTTAGCTGGGATGATATGTGCTCTCGCCTGCCCCTTCTTGCCAGCCGGTGCAGGGCTCCGCCCTCCCAAAGATGGCAGCGCTAGGTGTAAACAGCACCGAGGCCAGTGTTGGGCTGGATGCCACTTGGGGGTCTGATGGCAGTGGCTGGGGGTTGGTGGGTGCTGTCGTGAAGGTGAGGTGTGCCGCGCTTCTCGCCCCGTATGCGGCGACGGGAAAGAGGAACAGCCGCTCTGAGGCGGTCCTGAGTCCACGGCAGGAGCGTCGTGAGGGGGCACGAGTTTCGGTTTCAGTGGGGGCCTGGGAGAGTTTTGGGGCGGCTCTGGGAGGGCTACAGGAAATATTCTAAAATACGTTGCTAGTAAATTACTTCACCTAGGAAGCTTGATTTTTCTATCAACTTGGAAGCAAATACAGTCTCTTTTTGAATTACAGGTTCTTGAGTGTAGAGTCTGCGAAGATGTGTTTTTGTTTCAAGGTGACAACGTTCCCCAGTTGCTTTTGTGGGGCCACATAGTCTGCCATGATTGTCTGACCCGGCTCCCCCTTCATGGTAGAGCAGTTCACTGTCCTTTTGATTGACAAGTTACTGAACTAGGTAAGAAAATGTAGTTCTAAAACTTAAGGGGGGGGGGGGGGGGACAACTGAGTTACAGGAAAAAATGCACAGAAGTTTATTTAGCTTTGTGGGCTAG
This sequence comes from Tinamus guttatus, assembly GCF_059628265.1. NCBI lineage: Eukaryota > Metazoa > Chordata > Aves > Tinamiformes > Tinamidae > Tinamus > Tinamus guttatus. Next base: position 205,498 of record NW_028288949.1, read on the forward strand.
CAGGCCGTGTTTTATGCACTCTCAGCCTTTGTAATTCATGCCTTTGATTTTGCCCTAAACCTGTGAAAAGGGGGAGATAGAGGAAAAAGGGGCAGGAATGAATGATGAATGGTATAGGCGAATAGGTGGTATAGTTTTAGGAGCCAATCATATAGGTGTGTTGAGTGGATTGTTCTTGTGCAATAGTCCTTAATGTTATTTCATTAATAACGAATATTTCAAGTAGTGAATTCATTTGTTCCAAAGAAGTTCTTAACACTGTGAAGCATTAGTAAAATAGGTATCTTCAAAAAAAGTATAAGACTAGTCTATTTTAAATTAATGTTTAAGTCGGTGAATGGCTATTGGGTTCCTGTTGATTTGAATGCTAAACAAACTATGCAATCAGTTTCTTTATTGAAGCATATTTGTCTGCATTAATGATGAATTGTTCGAAAGGGAGGGGCTAATGGTAGCAAACCTGTTTTTAAATTGTATAATACTTCTTTATATGGAATAACTGTCTGATAGTGGCAAGCTATCAACAGGAATTTCATTACAGTAGAAGTGTCTCCAGAGAATATTTGAAAGACTAAGACACAGCTTTTATCCATGAGTGGGAGTTTGTTCTAGGTGACAGATGCTTATAGTTCCTTCAGAAAAGAAAGTGCTGATTCAACATATGGTTACAGAGAAAACACTTATCAGAAGAATTTGTACCAAGGAGAACTTGTTAACAGAAGTGGTTGCACTAGCTCTGCATAGCACAGGAGAAAAAAAGTTGGAAAAGTTCTTCAAGAGGGAACCTTCTAGTGCAGAAATCCATGAAAGACAAGTTCAAATACCAGGTTAGGTTGAATAAGCATTTCCTTTGTGCAGAAAGGAGAATCTGTTAGAGCATAGACCAAACTGAGAATATTAGTACAGTTGCAGGCAGGCTTTCATGGAAACTGAAGTTAGAAAAAGAAATATTGGTCTCGTATGAAAAGAGCGTTGGCAGAGGGAGGAGATAGTGTGAGTGTTGAATGATTGCTGTTCTAAAAATGTGGCCAGAGCAGTAACAGTTGCTTTACCTTTTAGTCATGATTGCATAGCTGTGAGAGATTTCTTGAAATGCCCTTTCAGAAGGGGCTCAACCCTGTTGCTCTTGTGCAACTCTTCTGTGTAGGACCATTGCTTAAGCCTTGCTAACTTAAAGCTGACTTGTACTATATAGTAAGAAACTTGTTTGTTTTTGTGTGTGTGTGTTGGTTTTTCGTTTGTTTGTTTGTTTTAAAAAAAAGTGCCTTTCCTTTTATTTGTGCGTTCTTTTACACTAGCTGTCTGAAAGTATGCTATAGTCACCTTTTGGGTCGTTTAGCAAGACTTAACAAGATCAAAGCTTTATCAAAACATCCAATATATCTTCAACTTAGGCTGAGGTACTTCTGATGGAAGAAAAAGTGGAATGTTGCTAAACTAGGCTAAAGCCTGAGAAGGTTTGGAGGAGAAAAGACAGCTTTTGTGTCTTAAAACTAGCTTGTAGGTCTAGGATCTAGAACTAGTTGCTCAAGCCGTTAAGTGGTAAAATAGCAAAATAGCTTGAAGGTAAAACTGTGTCTGTGAATAAAAATGTTCTGCTTGATCCTTTGGGCCAAGGGGTCATAGCCACTGTAAATCTCAGCAGGTACATTTAAAAAGTATTGTATGCAGCATATAGAGATGGGATGTTCTGTGAATACATCTTGTTATGGCCCCTCCTTTATGTCTGTGTGTCTTGTTATCACCTAATACTTGATGTTATTTAAGTCCATGGAGATTGCAGCTCTGTTTGGGTGAGGAATAGAGCTGGGTGAAAAGTAGGGCAACTCTAGGCCTTTTTATTAAGGATTTTCCCTCACCCCACTTGAATGGCACCCTGTGAGGAAACCAGCTCCATTTTCCTGATTCCTGTAATTGAGGTGGTCTCAGGCAGCTACTTAAAATTTCTATCTAGATTATAGGATTAGTGTGAGGAGACTTTTTGTTGAAAGAAAAGCTGTGTAATCATGGTATAAAGCTACCTGGATTGAACAAAAATGCTTAAGCAATAATAAGAGATTCTCTTGTAGGCTGCTCCTAGTTGATAACCTTTTCAACTCAGCAGGTTAGCTTGCTACTTTTCCTTTGGTCTTATCATAAAATCACTTAATGCTATACACATCAAGTTTTAAGAAGGGATGTTGGAAACTTTCCAAAATTTGAGGGTGTGTGTGGAAGCACTTCCTTTAACTTTGCTGGCCTATTTCTTCTATGCGTATATAACTGGGAAGGCAGGAAAAAGAAATAATCCATCAATCGGGACTCCTAGGAATATAGGACCCACAGGTCAAAACTGACAATGCTTTGCTAACTTGTTTAGCAACAAATCTATTTTTTGATAAAATATTGCTTTCAGAGAAAATATTTCATAATGGATAAGTAGGGCTAAAGTCTGCCCAAACAATTTTACTTTGCAGAGTAGACTAAACATAACTTTTGGAGTGTTCTTTAATGAAGTTGCATTATGACTAATTTTCTGATGGAAATTTTTAAATGATTCTAAATGGATATGTAAATGTTGAAGGTATGTCAACTATCTAATGGTTATTGTCAACTGGATTGGGATTCTTCAGTGGCAAAAAAAAGTTGTAATGGCAAAGCTTTTCTTTAATTGGGGTATTCTCAAACTTTGAAAGTCATAAACTCTATATGATGTTGTCTTAAGTAGTATTTTTCAGTAAAAAAAATCTCAATAGCGGAGATTAATCTTGTAAATCTTTACTTGAAGTATTCCAGTTAGGGAGAAGTGGATGAATCATCTCTTGTTACCAGGTTTCCCTTTTCCCCTTTCTGCAGGGTAGGTCAGTTTCTCTTGGAATGCTTGGAGCAGGGAGCACATAAAAAAGGATATTGCTACATGTAGCAGCTTTGGAAACTCAGGGTTTTCACTTCAGCAGAGCAGCTCTTCTAAGGCAGCCTTGAACAGTGGTTTGTTTTTTTGTTTTTTTCTCACTCCCTGCCAGCAAAAATGTTATAAAGCTGAAACTATTCTCTACTAGGTATTATCATTAGAACATGTTCTGCTGGCATCTGCAAGCTTTGACAGCCTTTGTGGAACACAAAAGATATTAATGGGATATCTCATTTGTTTTGCTTGATAGTGCTAAGGTAAAATGTTAAAACATCGTGCAAAATGACATGCCTTTTACTTTCTTCTCTCTGTTCAGTTGTTTAGACACAAGTCGTGCTTTTCATACCTTATTTCATGTAACTTGTTTTTTCCCAGACAAGTGAAGCGCTTTTGAAAATGACATTGCTGGCTGCAGTTGGCCTTAATATCATGACACAGTTCTGTTGCCCTCACGTTTCTGGCTGATGTGCTTCCTGCTTTTCGTGTTGGCCTCATTTGAGAAGAGACACAGTCAGATTGTGTAGTGGTTTTGTAATGGGCACAAACATTCCCTCTGGGTGCAAGGATGAGCTCACTAGGCTCTTCTGTACTTGTGACTTAAGCAGAATTTGAACTGAAGTCTACAGAGATTAAACAAATCAATTTGCACGACTCTTCAGTATTTTTTTAGTGTAAAATATACTCGGTCAGCTGTTTGACAGTATGCATTTTGAGGATGCCATTTTAGAATGCTTTTGGTGTGAAAAGTGACTTTCTCAAATACATAAACTTAATGGTAGTTACTAGTGAAATGAGACATGACCCTCTATATGACAGTGCATGTATAGTAGGGTGCTTACTGATTTATAATTTATAATTTAGCAGGTTAATAAGTGAGAAGCATATATGTAAGCCTTGACTGTTCTTTAATCTTTGCCTGAAATTAAGTGTGCAGATGATCTGTAGTATGTATTACCAAATCTCTGCATATATAATAAAAAGAAAGCTGTCGGGAGAGACAGTACCAGTAGGCATTATTTTGGTGTATATCTTGTGTACTGTAGTAACTGAAGCTTGTGCACACATACTGCTGTGGTGTGCCCACAGACATTCTGCTGTGGGCTGGTGCTGCTCAGAAAGCTGTAAAAGGGAGCTGCCTAGTCTGGTTTCTGTACTTTCCTTCCTGGGAGTTAGTGTCAGTCATCTAGATGCAGAGTTGGCCAAATTCAAGTTTCATGTACAAACTTCTAACAATTAAATTCCAAAAATGGATATTGTATCCTGCATTCAACTTGTAAAGCAAGATGATTTCCTTTCTCCGTGACATGAGAAATGTTGATCCTGAGAGGAAGGCTAAAGCTCTTTTTTTTTTTTTTTAAATAAATAAAATCCATGAAACACTAAGCTCTGAAGTCAGAATATACACAGGGAGAAGACTGTGCAGCACTATGAAATCATGGAAGACCAGAACATAATTTCTGGAAACTTAAGGATCTGTGTTAAAGCCATGCTTGGATTTGGGCACATACTGGGTGCAGTCCCTAGCAAATAAAGCTTCCACTGTGCAACTGAGAGCTGAAAAGAGCATGGTAAATTATGCAGGAGGAGTATCTATGTAATTATAGAGACTCTTCTTAGCAGGATACATCTGTGTGCTGCAAATCCAGACTCTTGTGAAGAGCTATTTCCTTAGAACCATGAAAATGCTGATGATCATCTTGCTGTATATACTGTGCTTAGGATTAGTGAAACATGAATATTTGGGATAAAAGAAGTGGATACTTTTGTTTTTTTCTGGTTCTCATAACTATCTGCTGCTCGCAGTAAATGGAAGTGCCAGGCACCTTTGGGACCACACTTTCACTCTTGCAATGCATCGAAATGTATGGTGAGTATGACAGAGCATGGCACTGAAGAAAGGCTTAAGATCTGTACAGGATCAGTGAGATTGCATCTGAATTTCAGGAAGATGCAGAGGACCTATTGCTTTCAGGCTGCCACAGAGCAACATGATGCAAGAGATATAATACAACTCTCAGGAGAATCAACAAGGGAGAATACATATTATAACCTGGTCTTTCCTTTGGGGAAAATGTGTGGGATATAATTTCTGCAAGTTCATATCTGATTCTGACTCCTGTCAGACAGCAGATACAGTCTGAAAAAGTCAAGGGTTTTCAGAGATCCTTTGGAGCCTGTCCCTGGTTTCAGCTTTTATTCTGCTAGTCTCTCCTGCCTAAAGTGTGAGAGGCAGCTCAATCTTTTACTGGGTCTAGCATTGTGTTCTAAAATCGTGTCTTCCCCTTAATGCTTGAAGGAAAGCATAAATTGAATAAAGCAGTCACTTGAGTTTAATAACTCTATACTGTGTATTTTTTTCTACCTTGACTTTACTAAATAGCAGAAGTGTACTGAAAAAAGTGGCTTGGCTCTTGTTCTTAGATTGATGTGTTCACACAAAGCATGAAACAGCTGAATTGCAGGGGCAGTACACAAATGCAGTTTTATCCAGATAGTGCTGTACTAAACACTAACAGGTAACTGCAGCTCCCTTGCATTAAACAAGTCAAGAATTCAATAGTAAAATATATTCAACAATTTCAAAATTAATCAATACAATTTGTTTAAATATGAAAAGATACTTCTGGGTAGCTTCTCATGTTCATAGGCCAATACCCCAGGTACTACTAGTAATATTGTTAGTGTTGGGCCCTTCGACATTGACATTCAACACCTTATTTTCCTTCCTGAAGTTCATAGCTTAATGTATACTTCAGTAAGTATCTTACAAAGAGGCAAATGAAATGCAAAACTGGGGTCCTTTGTGGAGGATGGCCTTAGGGCTTTTTTTTTTGTGCACAAAAGAAATGCTTAATTCAAGCATTTAGATAAAGCTTAGAATAATAATTTCTGTTGGGATAAACTGGAATATACTAGTAATTTTGCATATAATTAATTTATTGAGCTTGCTCTCCTGAATGAGGTTTCAAGAGTCATGTAAAATTTGTTACGAAAACTCATAGACGTTTATAGGTTAACTGATAATTTATAGAAAGATGGAATGTTTGGAGATGTATTGTGGACTGATTCATGAATTTTGGTGAACTGGTCATAATGGAATCCCTATGGAGACAGCAAAGAAGTCCTTTGAGCTGCTCATAGTGTTGAGACTGGAGGAAGAGCTTATGCGTTTTGTTATAAGTCCCTTGCAAATTAGGAGTCACAAATGGCTAATTGCAATCTGTAGCTGGGTTAGCATGTGTTGATGCTGTTTGTGAATGATGTTGTTGCTATTACTTATGACTTAAACTCGCTCCAAAATATACAGAGGTAGGGATATTGTTTGGACAACTTCAAAAGCTGACCTGCTCCTGAATTAAGTGACACTCATTCTAGAAACTCCTGGTCACTTCAACGCTAAGATCCATAAAAACACATCCTCCATATTCTCAGATTGTCAAGCTATAATTAATCCTTCTTTATTTTCAAAACTTAATTGTCATTTAGCAATAGTAGTTGTCCTGTTGCAGTTGATCAAATATAACTCAGCCTTGTAAATTCAGGAAGACATCAGGTTCTGTATGCTCTGTCCTTGAAGATGGCAGACTTGCCCCTTTTGAGGAAATACTTGGTCAGCATTCTAATTATATAGAGAGCCACTTTTTATATAGCATGCACCCTGAGAGAAAGGGCCTAGATGTTTTCTGTATAGAGGCTAAGAGAATGATTGAAAACTGAGCCAGTACTCAAATACAATTATTTTACCCTGTAAAAGTGTGGGTTTTTTTATTGTTGTGTTGTCGTCATTGTGTGGTATAGTTTTTTTGTTTGCTTGTTTGTTTGTTTTTTTTTAACATAACCATAAATTTAAAGACAAGGAAAAACTATCATTTGAGTGTTAGGGTTCTTGTACATATGCTAAACAACCTGTTTTTTTTTTTTTTTTTTTTTTTTTTTTTAATTCTCATCAAGTAGCTTCATGTGCCTGGAAGGTAAGCTCTGCAAAATGAAGATGAAGTAGATGGGGACTACTGCTTTCTTCTAAGGAGTATGAGATTTCTTTTCACTATATGTATTCTGTGAGTCTTCCTTTCTGAATATTTTTTTTTAGCTTTTATTCTGTTTTTTACTAGGCTGAGATCTGTTATAGGCGTTGCATTCCCTAATCGCAAGATGCAAAGTTTGTCAGTGTGAGTTCTCCGTAGCTACTGTTGGTACAGTAGAAACGTTCACAGTATATAGGTTCCTAAAATATATTAAATATATATAGTTTACATATTTACGTTGACATATATATTTTAACGTATTCCTTACAGTCTCTAGTAGGATGTTGTTATTGCAGATTATTTTAAAGTGGCTTTTTTGTGAACTTATGAATAATCATGGTAGCCTTTTAGTAGGGAAAACCTGTGTAAATGTTAAATAGTTCCATGGTGGAAAGAAGAAAAGGTAAAGAATGGAAAGGTAGTGTGAACAGTACCTATAGCTTGCTCTGGTTTTCTGTCTTTGGTATTAGATTGTCAGAATCTTACCTGTGGCTTGTGGAGCCTTTCATGACAGTATTTGCTTGGAATTTTTTATTTTTTTCCCACTTAATCTACTACTGGTGTCTGGGGCTTGAAAAAGAACTTTGCTTTGTTGGAACTGTTGGAACGACTGCAGAATGGACCTGCTGGGCAATGTGGGACAACAGAAGAAGCTATTGGCCTATCTGGAGAGGTACTAATTGAAAGAAAAGTTAATTGCTCTGCTTGAAATGTACATTTAGATGTGAAGATTCTGTTCTTAGTGTAACAAAAATGAAGTCGAATTCCATATCAAATGTGAAGTTCTTCCTAAACATTTGAAAGCAAGTCTTTTCCAAGTGTCGCTTTTCTTCAGTCATTTAATATGACTACATTGTGTGATAGGAAATATTTAATTATTAAAACAGACTTTTAGTCATCTTGGTATTAGCAACTACTGTGAAAAAAGTATTGCGGACTGCCATTCTAGGAGCAGATTTTTGTCTTAAGGGCCTATTTGTCTATGAATGTTTTCTGTCTGTAACCTTATGATTTCTTTCTATAATGTGTATATATGAAAGGTAGTGTCTAGAGCTTGCATGCTTTACCCTCAAAACTTCTACTGAAGTTTGGATCTGTGGAATCTCTGGACCCTTCTGGAAGTCTTTGGAGTTTACTGTAAAGCAAACAATTTTTTTTTTGTAATTGATGAAAAATTAAAAGCAAGCTTTGGAAGTGTTCAAAATACTTATTAGCATTCAGCTTTTAAGAAAAGTCCACTTGTTAGGTTTATGTTGGTGATAACTTTTATGACTTTTCCCCAGTTACTGGAATTGGAGAACAATTTCAATTTTTTCCTTTTTTCCTGCTGTTACTGTATCGTCCGTTGCGACGAAGACGAAGCCCACGTGGCATCTGTGTACTGCACTGTGTGTGCCACTCACCTGTGTGCAGACTGCTCCCAGCTTACGCACTCGACCAAGACACTGGTGAAGCACAGACGGTTGCCCCTTGCTGACAAGCCTCATGAGCAGACCATGTGCTCCCAGCACCAAGTGCACGCGATTGAGTTTGTTTGCTTGGAAGAGGGTTGCCAGGCTAGTCCCCTTATGTGCTGTGTCTGCAAAGAATATGGGAAGCATCGAGGTCATAAGGTACTGCTTAAGAAATGTTTTTTGTCATGTCATCTGTTAGCTTCCATAAATAATACTTACAAATTTAAGTGCAGAAAATTGCGAAAGAGGGTAGATGTTTGATACATCTTTTTTTGGAAGTGACTTCATATTGTTCATTCCTTTATCATTCATTTCAGATAACTGCTATGGTAAAAATACAGGGAGGAAAAATTGTTCCTGAGACCACAGTATGGTTATTTGTACCTTTAAGATGGAAAGGGCCTATATCTGAGGCAGTTATGAACGTCACTGTGCTATGTCAGCAGTTCTGATGATTGTTATTTACCAAGCAAATATTAAATTTACCCAACCTAGTACAGTTCAACTATATGTTTTTAGATGTGATTATGGAAAATAGCAATCTAGCAGTGACACTAGTGAACATGCTATCTTTAATTGTGATGTAATGTAGTTAAAACAATTTGAAAATTAAAATTTTTACTTACTTTTCCTTTAAATATATAGCTACACATTTTTTTTTCTTTCCCCTTCCTAAACATGTTGTAAAATGGGATGCTTAAGGAAGATATTTGTTTTGAACTTTGATATGTTTCTTTAAATTAATAGCATTCCATCTTGGAGCCAGAAGCAAACCAGATTCGTGCAACCATTTTAGACATGGCCCACTGTATAAGAACTTTCACAGAATAAATCTCAGATTACTCCAGGAAATTAGTTGGAATCGTTCAGCAAATAGAAGGAGGAGAACAAATAGTTGAAGATGGAGTTGGAATGGCCCATGCTGAACATGTATGCTTTTTCTCTTTCCTGCAAGTGTTGTATATTTCTTTTAGTAGCTTGTCTCTTTTTTTTTTTTTTAAAAGCTTGCCACAAATGTAGACTTTTCAGAGCAGTAAATTTTGACTACTGTGTATGTCATTTAAGGAAGTTCTTTGTGAGTTTTATATGAGGAAAAAAAACTTACATTATCTTTCTGAAGTAAGTGGGATTTGAACATACTCAACACATTTTAATATCGAGGCTTAAGACCATAAATGGAAGAGGAACTTGTATTCCAGCACAGTATCTTTTGTCTGTGTGAAAAGAGAGATGCACTAGGGTATGATATAACTGCAAATTATCTCCATCTTGGGGCTATTAAGATGGCCATTAAAGGTACGGGTGCACAGGTAGTGTTCTCCTCTATTCTGTCAATGAGGGGAATGGATTCAAGGAGGAGAAGGTGGATATGGCAGATTAAAAACTGGCTGCGCCACTGGGCTTGGCAACAGAGTTTTGGCTTCTATGACCATGGGACCCTGTTTGATGACCACCAGCTAGTGGGCAATGATGGGACCCATCTCAGCAAGAGGGGCACACATCTCTTTGCAAAAAGGCTGGCCAACCTGGTTAGGAGGGCTTTAAACTAGGCAAGAAGGGGGAAGGGGAGTGTCACACAGACACGGCAAGCAGTACCGCACAGCCCAGGTCAGATGGCGTCCAGTGGGAGTATGCTAGTGGGGAAGTGAGGATAGGAAATGATCACGGAGGGTCCTCTTTCACCCCTCCTGGGAAACCTGTGGCCTCTGTTGCTTCCCTGAAATGCCTGTACACCAATGCGCGAAGCATGGGGAATAAGCAGGATGAACTGGAGATGTGTGTGCAGTCCCAGCATCATGATCTTATTGGTATCACAGAGACGTGGTGGGATAGCTCGCATGACTGGAGCGCTGCCATGAAAGGCTATGTGCTCTTTAGGAAGGACAGGCTGGGAAGGCGAGGTGGAGGAGTCACTCTTTATGTGAGATAGCAACTGGAATGCATGGAGCTCAACCTGGGGGTGGAGGATGAGCGAGTTGAGAGCTTGTGGGTAAGGATTAGAGGGCAGGCTAATGTGGGAGACACTGTGGTGGGTGTCTGCTACAGGCCACCTGACCAAGACGAGGAGGTTGATGAAGCCTTCTATAGGCAGCTGGATATTGCCTCCTGGTCACAGGCCCTGGTTCTCATGGGGGACTTCAACTACCCCGACATCAACTGGGAGGACAACACAGCCAGGCACAAGCAGTCCTGGAGGTTCCCGCAGAGCGTCGATGATAACTTTTTGACGCAGGTTGTGGAGGAGCCGACGAGGAGAGGTGGGCTACTGGACCTCGTGCTATCAAATAGGGAGGGCCTAGTAGGAGATGTTAAAGTGGGGGTAGCCTCGGCTGCAGTGACCATGAGTTGGTGGAGTTCAGGATACAATGAGGAGATGGCAGGCCTGTAAGTAGCCTTGCAACCATGGACTTCAGGAGGGCCAACTTTAGCCTCTTCAGAGACTTCCTCGGAAGAATCCCATGGGCTAGAGCTCTAGAAGGCAGGGGGGCCCAAGAGAGCTGGTTAGTTTACAAGCGGCACTTCCTCCACGCCCAGCAACAGTGCATCCCTGTGTGTAAGAAGGCAGGCAGAGGGGGCAGGAGACCTGTGTGGATGAGCAGGGAGCTTGTGGCAATGCTCAAGCAGAAGGCAGCGGTATACAGAATGTGGAAAAAAGGACAGGTCCCCTGGGAGAAATACAGGAACGTAGTCAGGAAATGCAGAGATGCGGCAAGGAAAGCTAAGGCGCAGTTGGAACTCAATCTGGCAAGGGACGTTAAAAATAACAAGAAAAATGTATTTAAATACATTAACAGCAAAAGGAAAATCAGGGAAAACGTGGGTCCGCTGGCGGACGGGATGGGCACCCTGGTTGCAAATAACACAGAAAAAGTAGAGTTGCTCAATGCCTTCTTTGCTTCGGTGTTTACCAAGGGCAGCCCATTAGAGCCCCAGGACCTAGGGACAAGAGAAGAAGCTGGTGGAGAGGAAGACTTACCCTGGGTAGAGGAAGATTGGGTCAGAGAGCACCTAAGGAACCTCGATACCCACAAATCCATGGGCCCTGATGGGATGCACCCCAGAGTGCTGCGGGAGCTGACGGATGTCATAGCTAAGCCGCTCTCCATCATCTTTGAAAGATCCTGGAGAACGGGGGAGGTGCCGGAAGACTGGAAGAAGGCCAATGTCACGCCAGTCTTCAAAAAAGGCAAGAAGGAGGACCCAGGCAACTACAGGCCAGTGAGCCTCACCTCCGTCCCTGGAAAAATGATGGAACGGCTCATACTGGCCGTTGTCTCTGGGCACATGGAGGACAAGAAGGTGCTCAAGAGTAGTCAGCATGGATTTACCAAGGGGAAATCTTGCTTGACTAACCTGATAGCCTTCTATGATGAAATGACCGGCTGGATAGATGAGGGGAGAGCGGTTGATGTCGTCTATCTGGACTTCACCAAGGCTTTTGACACCGTCCCTCACAACATCCTCCTGGGCAAGCTCCGGAAGTGTGGGATAGATGAGTGGACAGTGAGGTGGATTAGGAACTGGCTGGATAGCAGTGCCCAGAGAGTGGTGATCAGCGGTGCAGAGTCGAGTTGGAGGCCTGTAGCTAGCGGTGTCCCCCAGGGGCCAGTCCTTGGTCCAGTCCTGTTCAATTTATTCATCAATGACCTGGATGAAGGCACAGAGTTTGCTGATGACACGAAACTGGGAGGAGTAGCCGATACCCCAGAGGGCTGCGCTGCCATCCAGAGGGACCTGGACAGACTGGACCCCTGGATGGTGAAAAACCTCATGCAATTCAACAAGACCAAGTGCAAGGTTCTGCACCTGGGGAGGAATAACCCCAGATACCAGTACAGGCTGGGGACTGACCTTCTGGAGAGCAGCTCTGCGGAGAAAGACCTGGGTGTCATGGTGGATGACAAGTTGACCATGAGGCAGCAGTGTGCTCTTGTGGCCAAGAAGGCCAATGGGATCCTGGGGTGCATTAAGAAGAGCATCTCCAGCAGGTCGAGGGAGGTGATCCTGCCCCTCTACTCAGCCCTGGTGAGGCCGCATCTGGAGTATTGTGTCCAGTTCTGGGCTCCACAGTATGAGAGGGATGTGGAGCTGCTGGAGAGAGTCCAGCGCAGGGCCACAAGGATGATCAGGGGCCTGGAACATCTGCCCTACGAGGAGAGGCTGAGGGAGCTGGGCCTGTTCAGCCTGGAGAAGAGAAGGCTGAGAGGGGATCTAATCAGTGTATATAAATACCTCAAGGGAGGGAGTGCAGAGGATGGTGCTGGTCTCTTTTCAGTGGTGGCCACTGATAGGACTAGAGGAAATGGCCGGAAACTGAAGCACCAAAAGTTCCACAGGAACTTAAGGAAAAATTTCTTACCAGTGAGGGTGACAGAGCACTGGAACAGGCTGCCCAGAGAGGTTGTGGAGTCTCCTTCTCTGGAGATCTTCCAAACCCGCTTGGATGCAGTCCTGTGCCACGTGCTTTAGGTGACCCTGCGTATTCAGGGGGGTTGGACTAGATGATCTCTAGAGGTCCCTTCCAACCCTAAGCATTCTATGATTCTATGATTCTATGCTCTGTGCAACTGAAACTTGAAATTCACGCTAGCCAGCCAGATATGAATGCGAGTTAGAGATTGGAGTAACATGCAAGATATTGAATTTCTGGGATCAGCTGTCATCCTTTATCAAATTTTGTGGAGGCATAGTACCTTGTCAGTAGATAATAGATGCCTTAATAGTTAATCACAAGAATGCCTTAGTAGTGCACGGCTGATGGGCTGACCCGCAAGGACTAATGTCTTATCAGCAAAGAGCAAAGCAGGAAAAGGAGGAGGACTACAATCGCATGCGGAATGTCTTGTCAGCAGATGAGGAGCAAAGCAAGGAGAAGAAGATAACCACAACTGCACGGCTGGCAAGATGCTGATTGGTTGTAATCTTTGCAACACTTGTGTTAAAAGGGTATAAAAGAAGTTGGTTTGAGAATAAAGTTGTCTCACTCTGCATCCCAGACTGAGTCCGTTCTTTCGCAAGGTGCAACAAATGGCGCCCAACGTGGGGCTCGAAGACTAGCTGTCTCTCCGGTTGCACCGCCCAGCTGAACTCCCGGGATTCACGTTGAAAGGAAGCGTAAGGATCACGCTGAAAGGAAGCGTCCTTTGTGCGCACACCAACACCTCTTGAAAGGAAAGAGGTAAACAGCTGGGGACTATGGGGTTACACTTAACGAAGGAACAAAAAGATGTTTTAGAAGTCTTTCTTAAGATCTTAAAACAACAGGGCAAGAAATTAGATGAAGAAGACCTACAAAAGGTTCTTGCATGGGCCTCTAAAAACGATCCCTCCGTGAACAGTAAGAACATATTTGATACGGAGAAGTGGGACCAAATTGGGGTCCGATTATGGGACTGTGCCACTTGCGGTGATAAGGCTGCTGCTGGCCTGTTGCCACAATGGCGAGTTGTATTCAAAACACTGAAATCTCACAGTGGGTCGCAGTTGAACACAAATGACGGAGTCAGGGCTCCTGCCATCCCCTCCGCGCCTCCATTACCTCAATCATGTCCTGATGAGAATCAGGAAACAAAATGTGCTGCAAAAGCCTTCACGGTACAGCCACCTGATGACCGGGACGATGATCCTTTTGACCCGGGTCCTATTAACCCTGAGAAGGAGCCAGACCTATACTCCCTGGATCTGCATGATAAATGGGCTTCAGTAAAACAAGGAGCAAAACAGGCGGGGGATGTGGGCATGCTGAAAGCCTTCCCCGTTTTCTATGCGCCAGACCAGAATCCGCGCTGGGAACGATTGTCATACAATCTTATTAAGGATGTGCGGCGCACGGTGACAGATCATGGCCTTGGCGCACCATATACCACCCACCTTATACAATCTCTTTGTGATTCTTCGTTTTTTACTCCTCACGATTTTAAAACTCTGTTTCGCCTGATTATGACTGATATGCAATATACGATGTGGGAGTCAAAAATGAGACAGCTTGCTCGAGTACAGGGGGAGGAAAACCAGCGCCAGTCAAAAAGAGGTCCTTTACGGACTGTTACTGTGGACATGCTAATGGGGGAGGGTGACCACAGTGCCACAACAGCACAAGCAGGAATTCCCCCTGAGGGCCTGCAGCAAGTTAAGGCACTTGCTCTCCGCGCCCTTAAGGCCGTTCCGGAGAGTGGTAAACAACGACAGCCTTTTGCTACCATAAGACAAGATGCGAATGAGCCTTACATGAAGTTTTTAGATAGGCTTAATGAGGCTCTGGAGAAGCAAATTGATAATGAACAAGCAGGAAGCTACATTTTTAAACAACTAGCAATTGAGAATGCTAACCCTGATTGCCAGAGAGTTTTGCGAACGCTAAAGGGTCCTACTATTGATGACATGCTGAAGGTGTGCATTAACGTCGGCTCTAAACTGTATGAATACTCTCTGATGGCCGAGGCATTTACAACAATGTCTATGAAAAATCCATGCTTTGCTTGTGGCCAATTTGGTCATATCCGTAAATACTGTCCAAAAACGCAGGCAAACAGAGGAGCGCCTGGAATATGTCCGCGCTGTCACAAAGGACGACACTATGTCAATCAGTGTCGATCAAAATTTGATAAGGAAGGTCGACCGCTAGCCCCTTCGGGAAACTTCAAGCGCAGCGCGGCAAGGGGTCGCGCCATGACAGCAAATCACCCCTCAGAGCGGCCTCACCGGGAAGCAGCGGCGCCAGCACAGGCGGCAGCGCCGGTGTGGACCTGGCCACCACAATAGAAGTGCTAATTACTGATACATCAGTTGTGCTAATTCCAACTGGTGTCCATGGCCCCCTGGGGCGAGGAATGGCAGCACTATTGATTGGGCGGTCTTCAACAACGAGACAAGGGCTGTTTGTGTTACCTGCAGTTATCAATGCAGATTTCAAAGGAGAAATAAAGATAATGGTATGGACTCCGATACCACCCTGTACTGTGCCAGCGGGGAGCCGAATAGCACAACTAGTATACTTTTTACCACAGACACCAAATGCTGCAAAAACTAAACGCGGCATAGGCTCTTTTGGGTCCACGGGACAACCAGAGATTTTCTGGACTCAACAGATAACTATGACTCGCCCACAAATATCCTGTACACTACAATCAGGAGTGATAAAGTTTAATGCACAAGGAATTTTAGATAGCGGAGCGGACGTTACAGTCATCGCTGCCTCGCAATGGCCAAACAGTTTACCCCTAGTGAATGCGCATACATTGCTTTCGGGAATTGGTGGGCAGAGTACCTCAATGCAAAGCGAAAGCCTGATAAATATTATTGGTCCGGAAGGGAGAACCGCAACCATTAGACCATTTATATTGCCTGGATCCGTTACCCTGTGGGGGAGAGACTGTTTGAGTCAATGGGGCATGCAGTTAAGTATGGATTTTTCTTAGGGGCTACTATCCAGCAGCAGGTCCAACCCTTGATCTGGAAAACAGACAAGCCGGTATGGGTGGATCAGTGGCCCCTTCCACGAAATAAACTGCTGCAGTTACACAAGTTAGTAGAGGAACAATTGCAAGCTGGACATATAGTTCCTACTACAAGCCCCTGGAATACACCAGTTTTTGTAATTCAAAAGAAAAATAATGCCTGGAGATTGTTACATGACCTTAGAAAAATCAATGAGGTCATTGAAGATATGGGAGCCTTACAGCCTGGACTCACTTCTCCAGCGATGTTACCTCAAACATGGACTTTGATCGTAATAGATTTGAAAGACTGTTTCTTTACCATTCCACTTGCACCGCAAGATGCACCTCGGTTTGCATTTTCTGTACCTTCCATCAATGCTATGGAACCCCATAACAGATATCATTGGAAAGTTTTGCCACAAGGCATGAAAAATAGTCCTACATTATGTCAACAATTTGTGGCAGCAGTCTTAAGTCCAGTATGGAAGTATTTCGACAACGTCCTCATCTATCACTATGTGGATGACATATTGATTGCTGCAGAACAAAAGGAAACGGCACAAGAGGCTCTGCGTCAGATTACACGAGCAGCATCGGCTGCAGGATTAAAAATTGCAGAGGATAAAGTGCAGGAAACTCCGCCTTGGCGATATTTAGGATGGAGAATTTCTGATCATCAAATTCGACCACAATCATTGACTCTAAAGACAGACATAAAGACTTTAAATGGTCTTCAAAAACTTTTGGGAACTATTAACTGGATCCGTCCCTCCCTAGGGATTTCCACAGAGGAATTACATCCTCTATTTAAGCTTTTAGAAGGAGACACGAGTTTGACATCCCCAAGGAAGCTTACCCCTCCCGCGCAAGCTGCACTTGACAAAGTTGTGAACAAATTAACCACTCAGACTGTTCACAGACGAAAGCAGAACTATCCTGTCAGCCTTTTTGTCTTTTATTCTAGCTTCCAACCTTATGGCCTATTAGCACAATGGATACCACAGGACGCATGTCCGTTAATAATCTTAGAATGGGTGTTTCTGCCTCATAATTTTGGCAACACTGTCACCACTGCTATTGATATGATTGCAATGGTTTTTCAAAAAGGAAGAGAGCGTTTGATGTTTCTAGATGGCACAGAGCCTGATATTATTTATTTACCGCTCAGTACAAAACAATTAACCTTTCTGACTCACCAGTCTTTTGTTTTTCAGTGTGCCTTGGCAGATTATCCAGGACAAATAAGTATCCACTTTCCAGGACATAAAATCATACAGTCTTTTAACTCTCTTTCTCTATTACCTGTTTCCCATTTGAGCCTTACGCCAATACCTGATGCTCTTACAGTATTTACTGACGGCTCAGGTAGGACAGGGCGTGCAGTTGTATTGTGGAAAAATGATGAAGGGCACTGGGAGAGCGACGTACATGTTGTCACAGGCTCACCACAGATAGTGGAATTATCAGTGGTCGTCCGCGTTTTTACGCGATGGCCCTCTGCAGTTAACATTATAACAGACTCTGCCTATGTCGCAGGGTTAGTCTCTAGATTAGAACACTCCTTTTTAAAAGAGGTTTCAAACGAGACCCTCTTTGCGCTTCTCTGGAAGCTCAGATGGCTATTAAACAGAAGGATTTATCCGTACTTTATCCAACATGTACGCTCGCACACCTCACTGCCTGGACCTATTAGCGAAGGTAATGCTCAAGCAGATAGCCTTGCAGGAGCTGTAGTTCTGCCAGATCACTTTGCACAAGCACGTTTGTCGCATGACTTTTATCATCAAAATGCAAAAGCGTTACGGAAGTCGTTTCAATTGACTCAGGAACAAGCTAGACAAATCATACAGTCCTGCCCAGACTGCCAGCGCATTTTACCAGTACCATCCATCGGAGTAAACCCTCGCGGTCTTTCTGCGCTTGAAATTTGGCAATCAGATGTAACGCATATCTCTGAATTTGGCAGATTCAAATATGTGCATGTTTCTGTTGATACCTTCTCATCCTGTATCTATGCTTCTGTACATACAGGTGAGAAGGCCAAAGATGTATGTCGACACTTTATGATGGCCTTTGCAATGTTGGGAGTGCCTAAAACTATAAAAACTGACAATGGTCAAGCTTATATAGCACAAAAAACGCAAATATTCTTTCAACAATGGGGAATCCAACACATTACTGGTATCCCCCATTCACCCACAGGCCAAGCGATTATTGAGCGTACACATGGTACCCTTAAGAATATGCTACAAAAACAAAAAAAGGGGAGCGTAGGGTTATCCCCACAGGAACGCATAGCAAAAGCTTGCTATGTGTTGAATTTTTTAAATCACTGGACAGAAGAGGGACCCCCTATATACCGACATTTTGATTCACACAAACAACACAAAGTTCAGGAAAAAGCCCAGGTTGTAGCCAAAAACCCACAGACGAATCAGTGGGAAGGGCCTTTTCCTTTAATAACCTGGGGTAGAGGATATGCTTGTGTTTCTACAGGCACAGGGCCAAGATGGGTACCTGCTCGATGGATCAAGCCTTTCTTATCACAGTCATCATCATCATCTGCACCGTGACATCACCCACACCGCAGTGGATGCCACCCCAGCCTAAAACTAACATATGGGTAACTCTGGCCAATCAAACGGGACAAGATACGTTATGTTTGTCATTATCTAGTCCAGGAAATCCTTTTGCAACCTGTCTGGTAGGACAACCTGTTGATGATTGGCAGGTTCCCCTCGAAAGGCGTTCATACATAAGTGATAAACCAGCTGACATAGTTGATAAGTGGAATAATTGGATCCCATGGTTTCCAAAAATGAATATAGAGCCACAAGAGCTAGATTTGTTAGGATCAGTAAAAATGGATTATTGTGTGTATCTTAACTATACAGATGGATGGGCTAACTGGAAAGAAGTGTCCCCTCCTCTCCCAGGATACAAAAGACGAGATCCAAAGGATCCGGAGCCACATAAAATACAATGGCTGAATGCTACCCTACCAGAGTATAGAAATGCCACTGCATGGTGCAACTATACTGCCGCAAAATTAACCTTATCTGGTAGATACCCACTCAAATTACCAAAGGGCCTATTTCTAATTTGCGGAGATCGTGCCTGGCCTGGTATTCCCTCTCGCGCATGCGGAGGACCATGCAGCATTGGAAGGCTGACTCTATTGACATCCAACATTTCAATGATTAATAACCATAGAAAACGCCCCAAGCGCGCCATACACGCTTTTCAATCTGAGTGTGATGACCAAGTAACATTTTGGAACACTGCAGAAATCGTATCAGCATCTATATTTACACCCGGGGTGGCATCAGGGAAAGCGCTAGTAACCTTAAATAGGCTTGGTTGCTGGCTGGCAAAACAGACTAATGCTACTACCCTGGCACTGAGTGGGCTATTGCTAGATGTTAATTCTGTTAGGCATGCTTCACTTCAAAATAGAGCTGCTATAGACTTTTTGTTATTAGCACAAGGCCATGGGTGTCAGGATTTCGATGGACTTTGTTGCATGAATTTATCTGACCATTCAGAATCCATCCATAAAAGCATTGAAAATTTACAAAAAGGAGTGCAGAAGTTACCTCAAGATGATGGTTTCAATATTTTTGGGAATCTTTTGGGGAATTTAGGATTAGCTGCGTGGATTAAGGGATCATTGCAAGTAGGTTTGATGTGCTTGATAATCTTTGTTTGCCTTTTAATTTGTATCCCATGTTTGTTAAAAACAATTCAGTGTTTAATAGACCGTGCCTTGAAACAAGCATTCTTCATAAATAAAGAAGGGGGAGATCGGGGGATCTCAAGGACAGGCTCGAGAGTGTTGGTGGAGAGACCTTGGGAAAAGGACACTGATATGCTTGTTGGAATCAAACCATGGGAGTAAATGCAACAAACTAAACAATCTTTTGCTTAGCTATGTTAATGCAAAGTTTCTAATTGTTGTACTGCCTGTATTTTGTACTAACTGTATTTTGCTTATTGTTAGTGTATCTATCTGCTTTGATTCTTATTATGTGTTCAGTGATTGATTGATTGATCATTTAACTAAGTCATGGCTGAAACTAAAAACAAATGGCTTAACTAAACATGGGTTAACTAAAAACAAATAAAGAAGGGGGAGATGTGGAGGCATAGTACCTTGTCAGTAGATAATAGATGCCTTGTTAATAGTTAATCACAAGAATGCCTTAGTAGTGCACGGCTGATGGGCTGACCCGCAAGGACTAATGTCTTATCAGCAAAGAGCAAAGCAGGAAAAGAAGGAGGACTACAATCGCATGCGGAATGTCTTGTCAGCAGATGAGGAACAAAGCAAGGAGAAGAAGATAACCACAACTGCACGGCTGGCAAGATGCTGATTGGTTGTAATCTTTGCAACACTTGTATTAAAAGGGTATAAAAGAAGTTGGTTTGAGAATAAAGTTGTCTCACTCTGCATCCCAGACTGAGTCCGTTCTTTCGCAAGGTGCAACAAAATTTCCTGTTGATCTCATGACTATAATGTTGTAGGTGTCGGGGACTGCGGAGAATGCTTGCTCGTGTGTCCGAGCCTATTTTTCTGATCTTCACAAAACCCTTTGTTGGCAGGAGGAAATGGCTCTCAGTGTTGTTGACGCTCATGTGAGGGAGAAGTTGATTTGGTTTAGACAGCAGCAAGAAGACATGACCATCCTGTTGTCGCAGGTTTGAACAGCTTACCTTCATTGAGAAAAGACTTTACAGCAGGTAGGCTGGCAAGCCATAACATGGGGCAGGAGAGGGAGAACAGTAAAATAAGTTTAGGCTATAAAATTGAAAAAAAAAAAGATGGTTTTCCACATTCTTGTTTCTTTCATAATGTTAAAACAATAATCATACACCATGGAGTATTTGGTATACATGAATGACATAACCAGTACAACAGTATCAAGTTCTCCTGTTCCTGGAAATACTGTGGCTGCAGCATTATTATGTACCCTGGAGTACTCCGGAGTAACATCTAGTCACTCATGGGGTGAGTTGGAAGAAAGAGATAAATTGAAGCAAAAAACCCTACAATACTTATGGGAGGCATTTTACAGTTGTTATGACCAGTATAATATTTGAAAATAGCTTTTGTGTGACACTGATAAAGAAGAATGTGTTCATATTAAATAGCTCTCTGTAAGCCTTGCTGCCTGGATAGTTAATATTTTATTAAATGTGAAAAAGTGGCTATTTGATAGTACCAGGTTGATCCGTTATTCTCTTTGATGATGGCAAAAAGTAAACAGTATGCGCAGCAAGCAGTAAATTGAATTTGACAAATGTACTTTCTAAAAATTGATTTAGTACTAGTGTTTGGTTACTTAGTGAAATAGACATTTAACTGGCACTATTTTACATTCCCATCATTAGTGCTGGATGTTAATCTTCCTTCTTTATTAAATATGTTGTTGTATGCTGCAAAGTGCTGTTTTATTTTAACTGCTGGAGTGAATGATATAAATGATAAAAGTATTATTTATGTATTTCATTGCTCTGTAGTGTAACTTATATTTTTATTCCTAGAGAACTAAGACAGGTCAAAGCATAATTTTTAAAAATGGCAGAACTTTTTAGAATTTGCTAGTATTAAGGAAGAATTACATTTGTGATTTAAATAGCATATTTTGTAAAGGTTAATTTTCCTTAAGAATATTTGAAATGTTTTATTTCCAGACACCATGATTATTTTGGTTTTGATCATATAAAGTAAGTTACTGATGGGAGGGAATCCTTTTTTTTTTGTCTGTTTAGGATGACTGCAGAGTAGTGTTGGCCAAACAGGAAATTACAAGACTTCTGGAGACATTACAAAAACAGCAGCAGCAATTTACAGAACTGGCAGATCACATCCAGCTGGATGCTAACATACCTCTCACCTTTACAAAGGTATTCTTAATCTTGTGCAAACATACCTGTAATTTTATGAAGTTCCAAATGTCATTTAAACATACAAAGTTCACCATCAGTTACAGCCACAGTGTCTTAACATTTGTTGAGGATCTATTGTTACTGTGGTGAAACTGAGGATGTAAGTACCTCTATTGATGTTTTTCTTATAGGAAATTGATGCTCTCGTGTGGATTTGGTTCCGGTATTATTAGCATTGCTTTCAACATCTGAAGCCTACATGGCTTTCTGTTACAAGTTTCCATGCCATGTCCTTTTGGGGGGCGGGGGGGAAGGCTTTTTTAGGATTCTGTTGCTTTTGCAGCAAAACAATTCAGAATTAATATGTATGACTTCCATTGTGCAGCTCTTCTCCAGCTTCATCATTAATTGCTGTTCTTAATTACCTGTTCTGAGATTGATTAATTAATAACTAGTATTCTTAAGTACCTACATCTTGTCTTTCAGTCTACTTTAGGAATGTGTATGTTTCAGCAGTGTGGTATGAGAAACTTAATTTCTGCCAAATACTTTACTTTGTAACTTCAGTATGTTTTAATTACTTCTTTATCTGCCTCAGGTAAAAGGTGAAGCTTTCAGTCAAGAGATCTATAAATGCAATATTTTCACCTCTGTTCCTCCTTCCCCCATTTAGCAGAGGCAAGAGATACCTGGGTGGAGGAGACATCTGTCTGCAACCCTTGCTTAAATCTAAGTGTTGGTGCATAGCGAAGCAGCAGGTGCAGCTTTTGCAGAGGATGAATTACATCTTGCATATTCAAGGAGCTGACTGGTGCTATCTCACAGGACTGAGACTTGCATGATGGAGTGCCCCTCTCTTGCTCCTTCTCTCCCTAGAAGCTGTTAATCTAAATCAGAGAACCTCTATCAGGAATTTGTGAGCATTTGGAAAGAGAAAGTTGCAGCCAGCTTGGCTACAGTAGGAGATCTGAAATAGGTCTTGGCTCAGGGTACTCAGAAGTCTTCAAATGTCTTTCCTTGTTTCAGTGTTCCTGGGAAAGAAATGGGGCATCTATTGCTCTGTCCTGTGACAGACTGGGATTCTCACCAAGTCACGTGAGGCCCAGATTTGATGTTTCAAAGGTGCCAAAGCAAATGTCACTTTTTCACAAAAATAGCAGTAGTCATGGAAAAAAGAAAAGGTGAAAACAATTGCTTCAGTCTCTCTTTCCCTTTTGTGTTCCCTTCTGATATGAAACTAAAAGCTCTCCTTCTACACAAAGGTCTTTCTACATTGCCATATTTGCTTTTTTTTTTTTTTTTCCTCCCCCCATTTCTTGTCATTTCTCAAGGTCTTTTTATAAGAAATGCCTATGGATATTGCAGTAGCCTAAGGACATTGATTTAAGCTATACTGAGTGTTCTAGCAGTTTCCTGCTTGCCCTGTTGCAGAGGGGAGAACCTCTAGGGCTCAGATGAGGATCACGATGGCCTACGGCTGGCTGTATAAGTGGATCTTATATGTGTGTCACAGGATGTGAATGTTTAGTTGAACATCACACTGATGCACAGTGGTTTTGGACCAAGATAGTTTGCAGTATTTTGCACTCAAGAAATAGTATTTCTAACACGAAAAGAAATAAAAAGCTGGATGAGGTAAACACAGGCTTCTTACATTGTTGCCCAGCACGATGATGCCCAAAACCTCCAGATCTTGCAGGAAAAACAAATGTAATGTGGCAGGGGTCTGGTTTCAACTCTTGTATTATGAAGATATTTCTAAGTACTTGAAAGACACATTTCTGGGATACACATATGTTTGTCTTATGGTTTATTTTCTGGTGCTTTTTGTTAGTAATGCCACCTGACCATTTTGGCCTCATCATATTCAGCACTTCAAGTAGCTTAATGAATAATAATTCATTGACTACAAATATGAAATTCATTCTCTTCTTGCCACTGAAACAGGTTACTTTTTTAAAAAAACACTAAGTTACTGCTTGGTGCTGATCATGTTGCTCTAATGTGCTGAAGGATTGCAAGTGGCTTGAGGTGAAGAGACAGCTAGGAGCTTCCTGTTAAAAATAATTCTGTGGGGGTGAGTGTTAATGCTGCAACAGAACTTGGTGTAAAAGCTCCAAAATCAGTAGGGAATTTTCTGGTCAGAGTCCTCGCTAATTGCTGTGAACAGCTTGTGGGATTTGGGCCAAGAATGTACAAGAATTTGAAATTTTGTAAAGTAAAGATATACTAGCCTGAGAGTGGATGGATTTAAAAAAATGCAGAAGTTATAGATGCGCTATAGAAATAATTGGATAGTGTGGCTTTATATTGTTGCTGGTGATGATTGTGAGGTGGTGGTGACCTCTACCTTTGGAATTGAGGTATTTCATCACTTTACAAATAGTGTTACGTTCTGCGTCCTAAAATGTATTCGATTTTCTAACCTTGCTCTCACTTTGTGTATCCTGATTCTCCCAGGACAACAGGGTGTGTTGGAACCAGGCGCAGGACAACTGCACAGGCCTTTACGGGAGCCGAGCCGGATTACAAGACACGATCCCAATATGAGTTTAGATCTTGCTCCGTTTATTAGCGGAAGTGCACATATATTTATACCTACAAGCATCTGAGGGATATCCAGGTTAGCTACGATTGGTTGCTAGGGAGGTTGCTATGTCCCGGCGGCATAGGCTCTTTCCCAGCTCTGCAAAGTTGTTTACCAGAGACAGCTAACTACTCTTTCCCACATAGCTCCCCATTCCCAGCCGGCCAAGGACAACTCACTAACACTCCCCAGTACATTATCAGCAAGGCGCAGGTGGTGCAGATTCTCAGCACAGTGCAGATTCCCAGCACAGTGCAGATTCTCAGCACAGCATTTCTCTACAATTCCCTCTTTTTTCTTTTGCACTAATAAAGCCTTGCTGGTAAGTGAGAATACCTTATGTCTAAAACATGCAAAAACAGAATACCTTATGTCTAATACATGCAAAAACGCAGCCAAAAACTACAAGGCATAAACAATAGAACAACTAGTAACATTAGCCGCGATTTACTAATACATACACCCATCCCCAAGTCCGTGTTGGTCTGCAAGGTTTTTCCAGTCAAGAGTCCGACGTCCTGCTGAGCAGCGTCTGTTGTCTATTGATCTGCTGATGGGCAGTTCAAGGACTCTCGATCATTTCAACGCCGAGGTTTTACCAACCGCCTGGAGCCGTAAGGTGTCCTCGATCTCCAAGCCATTCCTCTATAAGTCCTCCTTTTTTCTTTTGCATTAACCAGGCGTTATGAGTAAGGGAGGATAGCATTCGCCTTAAGCATGCAAAGGCGCAGCTGACTAAACCTAGGATTAAAAGTATAATAATCAAAAGCATTAAACCTGTTTTAAGCAAGGATTTCAGCCACCCACCAATACCCAATAAATTAGTTAACCCATCCAGTCCAAAGAAGCCCACATCCTTCTGTATCTTCTGGGTGTGTTCTATCAGCTGTTGGATTTGCTGGTGGATTGCCTTAGAGTGGTCTTGCAGATCCATACAGCACATTCCTTCAAAGTCTTCACATCCGTGTCCATGGGCTAGCAGCAGGAAGTCGATGGCTGCTCTGTTTTGTAGCACCGCGTGTTGCACCTGTGATAAATCTAGCGCAAGATTAGAGAGGACATGACTGGTGACATTTGCTTGTTTAACCACCCAGCAGGATAGGGTGTCTAGGACTTTGTGAGCTCGCGCCGCTGCCGCCCCCGGTACAAAGAAGGATGCCAAAATTACCTCCCACTTGGACCAGAGACGGATGTTGTCATTACAGTCCTCCGTCTGGGTTATGCTACACGCCATTCGCCGAGTTCTTCTTTTGACCCTGGTGCTGTTAGGATGGACCCAGGGCAAAGCCATACTTACTTGGCCTACTGTACATGGACCCCCTATGGGCTTTGATGGAATTCCGGACCAAACCCGGTTGCCGCATATGAGAAAATATCCTGCAGGCAACGTCCGAGGGGTTACAGGGCTGGATCCTGGATGTGAGGAATTGTGGGACATCTTACCACACCATTTATTCCAACGACTCCCGTTGCCGATTGAGTACAACCAGGTGGGCGCCTGAGAGCTACTGCGACAATTATTACTATAACCCGAAGTGCAACCCTTATGTGATGCATTAATATAAAGGCAAATAGAAGCATTAAGAGAATCTATTAACTCTATCTCCTGTGGTTCAGGCCCTGCAGGCAGATTGTGGCTCCAAAGATCGAAACGGTTGATTCCCGTTGCCAAGTTCTCGAGTGCTGTCAATCTTTTCAAAGTTTGGGGATTCCCCAACGATGGCATTGCCATTACTGCATTCCAGAAATACTTCCACGTGGTCTCGTTTACAGGTACCCCAACTAGACATGTTACAAAGGGGGTACTAGGGGTGGCCAGACTAGCGCAGAAGCGCGTAGTATTTAGCTCTCGAGCTAAGGTCACCCAGATGTTTTGTCGAGGATCAAACAACCGTGGATGGTACCCTGGAGCCCCTTCCGTCCCAGAGCCCAGCACCCAGAACATCAGCAACGCTGCTGCCCACCACTGTCCTGCATGTCCCTTTCGACAGGACGCTCCCTTGTATCCGTGGGTCCTTTCGCAGGGCGAGTCCATCTGCTGGGAACCCATAGTGGACCTGTGGGTGTAGAAACACACATATGCCCTCGACCATTGAATACAACTTCTGCTGGACCCTCCCATAACCCGGTCCGAGGGTGCCAGTAGTGCACGCTCATAGATGATTCTTGTATCTTTTGACTACGGACCCGCTGCGCGTGCACCCACATGGGGGGTTCCGTGTCATCTCCAAACACACAAAGATGGTTTAATACAAACAGTGTATAGGACAACCGTTCTTTTGGGTCTGTCATTTCCTTAAATTTCATCAGGTAATCTTTTAAGGTGCGATTAGCCCGTTCTACCATGGCTTGGCCAGTGGGTGAATTTGGAATTCCCCTGACATGCTTAATACCCCATTTTTCGCAAAACTGATGAACACTGTCACTGGCATATGCCGGACCGTTGTCTGTCTTAATCACTTCTGGGACTCCTAATACTGCAAAGCAAGCGGTTAGATGTTTTTTCACATGAAGGGCTCTTTCCCCAGGCTAAGCGGTTGCCCATATTACATGCGAGTAAGTATCGATAGACACATGCACATACTTAAGTCGAGCAAACTCCGGAACATGTGTTACATCCATTTGCCATATGTCTAATGCCTTCAGGCCCCTGGGATTCACACCAATGCCCAGACCTGGCCCATGATGACTACTTTGGGGACAGGCCTGCACAATTCCGCGGGCATCGGACATAGTTATACCATACATCCGGATCAGGCCTTTGGCATTAGTGTGGAACTGTTCATGAGCAATACGGGCGATTTCAAAACAACTCAGTGGCCCATGCTCGCGCACCAAGCTCACTAACCGGTTAGCCCGATCGTTACCCTCCAAACCTAGTGTCCATTGATGGCTCCAGACGTGGATGACACAGAACACCGTCAAGCGCCACCTCACCGCTCTTTTGATTTTGATTTGTAGAAACAGCTGGAACAATCGTTGGTTAGAAGTTTCTTTCAAAAGAGCATCCTCAATTCGCTGTACTACTCCGACGACGTACAGGGAGTCCGATACAATATTCAACGGGGTGTCCTTCCAGTGCATCAGCGCCCATGCGACAGCTGTCAATTCTAAAGTCTGCAACGAGTCACCTTCTACCGCTTGTAGGGTGTGGGCTTTCCATAGGTCTTTCTCCTTCCAGGTGATGGCCGCCCTTCTGGAAGATTTCCCTGCATCCGTGAATACCGTGAGGCCATCACGCAGAGGTCTTTCTACACACTTTGGTCTTTCTACCCACGAATAGCTGGTAAGGAAGTGGCCAAGCTTTCCTGCAGGCCTTTCCGAAGTCACCTCCCCAGGGAACTCCAAGAGCGCTAGCTGCAGCACAGTGGAGTGCCACAGGGCCCATTCCAAAACTGCCGCCTGCAGGGGAAGGTGGATCGCCGCCGGCTCACCCCCTGAGATTGCCAGCACCCGAATTCTCCCACAGCGGACCATGTGAGCCACCGCTTCCAACCGAGGGGTCACACTCTTGCACGGTTGAACTGAGGAGAAAATCCATTCTAAAACTGCAAGGTAGTCTTCTCCCCCTTTTTTCTTTTGCCACTGCATGACTACCGCCGTGAGGGAATTCTCCCGTGAAAGAATGAGAAGGCGCAAAGGCAATCCTGGAAGATACCGCGGGCATAAGCGCGTAGCTACTAACTTCCCTAATCGTTCGACACAGGCTTGCTGCGCTGGCGTGAGCGAAATCGGCTTCCAGCATCTGTACCTTTGAGCAAAGGACGTAGTGGCTCAAGGTCCTCATTAGAAATACCCAGCAATGAACGCACCCATTGTAGATCTCCCATTAGGGTCTGCACATCAGTTAGTGTACGTAGATTCACATGTAAGGTAACCTTTTGAGGAGCGACTGTGGATTCTGTAATAACCCAGCCAAGGTATTTCCATGGGCTAGTATGCTGTACCTTTTCCGGAGTGATGACCAGACTGGAGCTGCTGAGTGTGTTGGCAATTGCTTCCTCATCCTCTGTCGTGAATCAAGTTTTTCGGGCAAACAGGATGTCGTCCATATAGTGGTAGATGATGGTATCAGGCCATCATTGTCGGAGAGGCTGTAAGGTAGCAGCGACAAACATCTGACACATTTCGCATACCTTGAGGCAGGATGACCCACTGGAAACGCTGTGCCGGTTCTGCACGGTTCACCGAAGGTAGCGTGAAGGTGAACCTCGAGGAATCCTCCGGATGTAAGGGAATGGTATAGAAACAGTCTTTTAAATCCACAATCAATAGATCCCACCCCTGAGGTAACATGGCAGGGGATGGAATCCCTGGCTGTAGCGCACCCATAGGTTCCAGTATCCGTAATGACACAAGCATACCCTTTCCCCCAGGTAATCAAGTCCAAGGCTCCCGTCCATTTTCCCGTGTTCCAGGCTCTCAGCATCACCTTACACGGACCCGTTT
The DNA here is from genome assembly GCF_059628265.1 of Tinamus guttatus. Taxonomy (NCBI): domain Eukaryota; kingdom Metazoa; phylum Chordata; class Aves; order Tinamiformes; family Tinamidae; genus Tinamus; species Tinamus guttatus. The sequence goes on from NW_028288949.1 coordinate 234,231, forward strand.
TTACTTCTGTCAGGGCCCCCTTTAGCCCAGCCCTATGCTTGACCATCCGAGAGACCAGGCTACCCTGGTGCAACCTCAAAAATTTAAAACATATACTGCTCTTGCCAATTTTTCGTTTTTCGTAGCTGGCATTTCAGCGTTTGGTTCATATGTTCCACTATGTCATGGTCCTCAGGATGCAATGGTATGGTGAAAAAACAATCTTTTAAATCAATTAGTAAGTATTCCCCTAAGCTCTGTCCAAGGATACAAGTCAGAGTACGGCTCCCAGTCCTCCATCGGTGGGGGGGGGGTGGGCGGGGGAGGTGGGGGGGAACGCCGTAGTCTGAGTTATTCCTGGCTTTCCCGTTTTCAAATTCTGCACTTTCTTGTTGTGCTTATTTAGCCCTCTCTGCTGATATATATTACACAATAAAGATCTAAAGACCACAGACACAAACAGCACAAACACAATTTCTGTCCAGTGGCACGACCTCACGTAGCTGTGCACTCCACTAGTGAGTTCCACTGGTTATTGGCAGGACACTGAGACTGAACATTCTCTCGATTTGGCAGATTAGAGGGTTGCTGACAGGCTCCTAACTCGGCGGGCGTCCCCGCAGAGACAACGTGGGTCTCAGTGTTAGGAGTCTCACCCCCCCTCTCTCTGCACTGTCTGTTTATGCCCGGTGCATCCTGCCACGTAGGGCCAGTACGTGCCAGCAGGCAGACCAGGGGGCGGACAAACTCCGCCTTCAGTCACATAACCTTCCCTCCTGGGCGCGCAAGTGCGCATGCCAGTAAGTGGTCCCAGCTGTCAGTCTGAGGGTCCTGCCTTTCTCATCTCCCTCCCTCTCAGGTGTTTGACCTTCAAATTAATTTAGAGGATGTTTGCAGTTAAGTTGGCTACAAGCCCGGTCGAGCAGCCACCTTCAACTGCTTTTCTGAGGAGGTCGGCTGTGAACCTGGCTGAGCAGCCGCCTCCATGCTCCTTATCTCTCAGCCTGGGCAGGCAAGCATCTTCTTTCTTAAGATCTTGGATTCTATTTCGCACAACAGTTTTATGACTCTACGGATCATACAAATTTCCAGCTTTCAACCATACCTCGTGTCAGCATCAATATACAAAGGACACAACACATAATAGAGATGAACATAGCAAATAGAAACAATAGCCCTAATAACGGTTTCCGTCCTCACTTAAAGCATTACAGTTCTACAACCCCCACTTTTAAAAGATGAATCAAATTCCTCTGCACCTCCCTCCTGGCTTTCATCAAGCCTTCAGCAACATAAGTCTCCTTGATCTCATTCGCACTTTATTCGCCCCTTTTTTTTTTTTTTTTTTTTTTTTTTTTGAGTTTATCTAACAAGTCCTGGACCCAGCCAGGCCGTTCTTCAGGCGCGACGGGGGGGCGGGTCCGGAAGCGGGGGCACAGACGGTGTAGGCACCGCAGGTGCAGGCACCGGGGCAGGCACGGGCGGGGGGTTTGGCGATGGATCTCCAAACACCAGCCGTTGTCGGTGGCGTGGCGGTCCCGGTCCTGAAGTGCTCGCAAAGGCGGACATGACTCCGGCGGCCACTTTGCTTTTGGCTTTCACATCGGATTCGAATACTAGGTGGGCCTCGGCTTTGAACCCATTCTCTCTGCACCAGATCAAAAGCTTGCAGAGGGTCTGTTCTTCAGTAGCTTGCTCCAGGGATTGGACGAGCCTATTCACCAAATTTCCGTAGGACTCCCGCAATCCCTGCTTCACCATCGTAAATGATGGGGCCTTTCGTTCTGACGGCACTAAAAACAGCGCCTGCTTCCGTGAAGCATTATACATGGGCATCGAGTAGGTTAGCTGAGTCGCGGGGTCACCATAGAGATCCCGTCCCATAAGCATCTGTCCAGTCACACCACACAACGGATCTCCCGAGATGTTACGTGCGTTCACCACCTCTTGGATTTGTTTCTCCCACTCCCGTTCCCATAACAGATATTGCGCGGGAGTGAGGAGGACCTTCGCTATCATTACTTCTTGCCACGTACAACCCAAGTCCTTAGCCGTTTTACTACCCCCAATGGTGGCATCGCAGAGAGAGTCCCCTATCTCCTGCCACTCAGTGGCACTATGCATAAGTTCCAGAGTTTGCAGATGTCCCATCTCTTGTGCCCATCGTAACAACTCATAGAGTTTCTTTGTACTCACAGCTGCCTCTTGCTTGGCGAGAATATACAATAGCAGCTGTGTTGCCGCCCCCCAGTCCATGCTTAAGGCGGTCTTCGCGGAGGGGCCCCGACGGCTCAACCGCCCCCGCCCCTAGACCCTGTGCCCAGCACTGTCCCGGCGGTGTGGGTACCTCACACCGGACGCCGCTTCCCAGCTCCTCAATCCTCCGTCACGCTGTGGTGACCCTGGATTTTCCGCGATCCTCCGTCAAGCCGCGGTGACCCCGGATCTTCCGCCCGCGGATCTTCCCCCGTCAGCCGTGGCTATCCAGGATCTCCGACCTGCCACAGCACCTTCCTGCTGCCAGGTCCCGACGACCCTGCCGTTGGGTCCCTGTTCGGGCGCCAGATGTTGGAACCAGGCGCAGGACAACTGCACAGGCCTTTACGGGAGCCGAGCCGGATTACAAGACACGATCCCAATATGAGTTTAGATCTTGCTCCGTTTATTAGCGGAAGTGCACATATATTTATACCTACAAGCATCTGAGGGATATCCAGGTTAGCTACGATTGGTTGCTAGGGAGGTTGCTATGTCCCGGCGGCATAGGCTCTTTCCCAGCTCTGCAAAGTTGTTTACCAGAGACAGCTAACTACTCTTTCCCACATAGCTCCCCATTCCCAGCCGGCCAAGGACAACTCACTAACACTCCCCAGGACATTATCAGCAAGGCGCAGGTGGTGCAGATTCTCAGCACAGTGCAGATTCCCAGCACAGTGCAGATTCTCAGCACAGCATTTCTCTACAAGGGTGCATATTGGACCAAAAATGGAGATTTGGGTTGTCACTTTAGAATTGGATGGAGCTGGCAAAACAACTATTTTGTTTAAGTTAAAGCAAGACAAATTCATGCAGCCAATTCCAACAATAGGTTAGTAGCAATGACTTAAATGTAATGATTTTCTGAGCATTTGATTATTTCATGTTCATAGAGAATAAAACTAAAATTTGGATTTTTTATCTTAGGTTTTAATGTTGAAACGTAGAATATAAGAATTTGAAGTTTACTATTTGGTATGTAGGAGGAAAGCACAAAATGAGGCCGTTGTGGAACCATTATTATCTCAATACACAAGGTAAGATTAATGCAGCTTTAAATTTTTGAGTCATCTTAAAATACAAGCTAAAAAAACAATATACAGCTTATTGCTAACTTATTTAAATCCATTATTATTAGAAATAATTTATAACTGTAGGAAGTCATTGCTATAAAGCACCATACAACTGTTAGATTCATGATTTGAGATATCTTAATCCATTTAGTTGTAGTGACTGCTGAATTCTTTATAAATCCATCAGACAGTTCATGGAGCCAAACAGAAATAGAATCTGTTAAACTGATTTTAGCTGACAACAGACAAGGTGCAGCATTCCAGAAGTTCCTGTAGCAATAAGTAATACTTGCCAGGTATTGCCAGGTACAACTTTAAATAGCACTTGAAATGAAAATACTCTAGTGTCTAGTTGGCAACTTAAAACTTCTAAAGAATTCTGACTTGGTATTGTTGTGTAAATTTTACTAGTAAAATTATTTTATTATGGAAACAGTTCTGAATTATACTGACTTGGAAATGTGTGCTGTGCTCCTGTAAACGCTCCACAGTAGTTTTCCAGTTTAGGAAGGGGTCCTTCCAGTTTAGGAAGGAGTTACTTGGAATACTTCAGAATGACAAATGTTAGTTGAAGGATTCCATTTTGTTTGCTGTTTCTGCCTTCTCTGCAAACTTCTAACATTTTAAATCTTTCTAGCTTTATATATATGTATATATAATTGCATCTGGTGTTTCTGTTGTCCTCTTAAAACTCCCCTATAAACATTAGTAACATGGAATCGTGTCTGCCTTAAGGAGAATTGTCCGCAAAACTGAGGCAAAGTCTAAACCGCTAGCTTGGTAGATCCCTGGTAGCAGTTTTCCTCCCTGCCCCCGACACATGCACACTGTAGAAGCTGATGACCTTAAATTCTGCGTTCTAGTTCTGCTTTGCAAACTCTGCAGTCTCTCTGGTGTCTCAGTCGCCTACTATAATGGACAGTAAAATGTTCTGCTGCTCTCACAAGCACTTGGTTAGTAGGAGTCTACAATCTTCCTGGCTTGCATAGTTCTCCCGCAAGTGTGTCTGAGACCAGCAGGGAAACTGGGCTGGCTTGGCTGACATGGCAGGCTTTACAGCCAATTCAGTGAAATTGGAAGAGTCATATGGGAGTCTGAGCATAAATGCATCAGGAAGTGGTTTTTAATTAAGATATTAACTTATACAAGGTAAATCTGTTTTTTGACCTAACTAGTTATATTAGATGAGGCCAAAAACTTGAGATTTTTTTCCTTTTTAGGGTGAAGTGTGTGGTTGTTTTTTTTTTTTTTTTTTTTTTTCTTTCTTTCTCTTTCCCCCCCCCCCCCGAAAATGATGGGCACATAAGGTATTTCAATACCCCTAAATTGAAACTGTGCTGTCAAGGACCTACATTTAGACTATGGTAGCTTTCAACTAACAGTTTTTTTTTTATTATTATTTCTAACACAATCCAGCGTTTGTATTTGAGTGTCTAAAACTTCATTTATTTTCTTTCTTAGCAGTGGTATTTGTTATTCATAGCAGTCATAGAGATAGAGTCAGCGAAGCACACAGCGAGCTTGCAAAATTATTAACGGAAAAGGAATTGTGGGATGCCTTGCTTTTGATTTTTGCCAATAAACAGGTACTTCTCTGTATTTTTTCCTTCTCCCAATTTCTTTTTGTCTTCAGCTTATACAACAAATTCCAACTTTCTGAATGCTTTGTCACAGGTAAGGTACAGGAATGTGAAAAGGATATAATGTAAATATTTTTCTTTATGTTTAAAGCTGTTAAAGATTCAACAACCAATTTCTGTTTTATGATTAAAAAAATAAATTCTTAAATGTTTGATTTGGTTTTCCAGTTTGAAAAGCATGTATGTGACTTGCAGCCATTCTCAAATTGAGCTATTGGTTATAAACAAAACATCTCAAACCTACTACAGAAGAATAACTTGAGTTTGTATCTGGTTCTGCTGCAGGATGTAGCAGGTGTACTCTCAGTGGAAGAAGTTACAGAACTGCTGAGTCTCCACAAACTCTGCTGTGGCCAGAGCTGGTACATTCAGGGTTGTGATACCAGGAGTGGTACGGGACTCTATGAAGGATTGGACAGGCTTTCAAGGCAACTTGTGGCTGCTGGTATCTTGGATGTGGCTTAGTTTCACAGCAGTTGCAATCTAAGGTTGTAGTTAACTTGTTTTTGTTTGCATGATTTAGGTTGTAGATGGGCCTGCTGTCTGAAGAGGGAACTTGACTTTATTTGGTGGTTACAGGAAAATACAAGCATTTCATCCTAGATCTGATTCAGTAAATTTGTGCAGTTATTACAGTGTTTTTGAAATTTGATATGTTCATATGTAATGTGATGGGCTGGTTACAAGGGTGCCTTGAAATTCTTTTTGGGGAAATTAGATTGCTCCAATTCTTCCCTGATAAATATGTCCTTAGGAATTCCATCTGTTAATCATGACATGGTCACAGTAGCTAATTGATAGCCGAGAATTTGAGCAATTTGGAAATATTTTTTTCCAAGGAAACATCCTAAAAATTAATCTCAAGCTATTTAGGATAGTCAAATGGTGCTACTCTTACTGTCTAAAAAATGAGTTGGCATTGAATATTACATGTGAATATGCTGCAAGAGGATATCTTTTTCTTCTCTTTATTTATTAGCTTTCCTGTCCCTTATAAGAAAGGAAGGGAGCATCATTTTTTTTTGAGGAAGAATTGAGAATGGGGAACAGTTTCCTGGTGCTAGTGGGCTGTGACATTGGCTAGTGCATATGTTTGGTGTGGTGGGGAAGGGTCGTGCACATGCTAAATTATTTATGGACAGAATATAGTGGTACTGAGGTGTAAATGTTTTGTTTGCTTAAGGATATAATCTGTTTTTGGAGATTAAATTACAGATTTAAATTTTGACTCAGGAAGTCCAATGAAGACTTAGAAGATATTCCTAAAGCAGCAGCAGCATGGTATAACATCAGTCCAGCTATGCTCTATCAGTCCACTTTTATGTAGAGGTCATGCTTCCAGAAAAAGGTAGTTGCCTTAAAATATTAAATAACCTATTGTAAAAGCAGTGCGCAACTTAGCCCAGAACAGCAGATGGTAAAATGTGATGTAAACTTTCTGTATTTAAAAGATGTAGTAAGAATGAACAGAATCTACATGAGCTGTCACCCATGCCTGTACTTTTAAAGGTAGCTCATTCACAAGCCTGTGAAATATGGATGTAGCACTCTCTAAAGAAGGCTGGAGTGACGTACTGCTGTCTCCTGCTGCCTGTGGTTAGTTTATCTGTCTAGTATGCACACCTAGTGTAGAGTCTTCTGGCACAGCCCCTGCCAAGTGAAGAACCTCTGAGCCATGTGCTGCTGCATGGCAGGATAGGGGACAGGACCAGCAAACATTGGGCAAAGCTAAGAATGTATGAACAAGTCATTGAGTGTGTTTGTACTTCTCTTCAAGATGAAGCACCTGTAGTAACTACTCCCTGCTAATGGCAGTTGCTTATAGCTTTCGCTTGCTAAATTTCCTGAAAATGGTGTTTAAATGCAGTTTCAGACTTAGAAAATCTAATGACTTGAACAGCCAAAAAACATACTAAGCTTTCAAGTAGGTCTTTGAAATAGGCTTCTGTGTCTACAGATGCATAGAGATACTGCGAGGCAGTAGTTTCTCTTCCTTTGGGAAACACCTGATAACTTTTGTATGTAGTTTACAGTGGCTGAAGGGGGTTCTGTTGCCCCACGCCAACTCAAAACTGTTCATCCTTCCCAGGCTGCAGCTTTGTTCACAGTAGACAGTTGGCTGCTCTGCCCTGAGTATTTGCTTGCTCTGTTCTGCAGAGCTGTTCCAGATCTAGTTAGTGCTGGCTGTCCTTTTAGAGCTCTATTTTAAAAATAAGAACAAGCTCTGCTAACTGTGGTAGAGGCTTTTCTGGAATACTTTTAACAGAAAAGACTTGCCTTCTTTAGAAGATCCTGAATCTGAATTTTTGTTGTAGTTGGCTCAAGCTTTGGTTACATCAGCCTTTCCACTTAGCTATAGTTCTAATTAGAACCTTATGCTCAAGGTGACCAGTTTGCTTTTTTGTAACAGTACAGTTGGGGGCAGAGAAAGATACTTGCCTGTGCATATTTTTGAGTACAAACAGATTGCTTGTGACATGTGTGGAATGCTACCATTAAAGTGTTTTTAAGTGGAATTTATTTAAGATTATTTCAAGTAATGGTGAAGTTAAGTGTTGGAGTTTGTCCGTGAACTTACGTGTTGACAGGTACACTAAGGAGTTGATTTGTATTTTAAGTTAATACTATATGTAAACTGCTTCAGTTGTAAATTTAAGCTTGTTTCACCATTTTTATTGAACTTCTATTTTTTTAGTGTACTGACTTATGCAATGTGTAACTGGAATATTACCACGACTACATTTTACTCGCATATTGCTAACAACATGAATTATTTGAAACACTGAACAACTCTTTGTAGTATTTTGACTTAAATGTGAACCTAAGTACAGCATTCAGTGGTGATGTGGCTTTATTTAATGCATTTTGATGCAAAAAGGGTAAGTCTAACCTAACAAACAGAGCCCTGTCAAGTGATAAAGCATTACTTATGTAACCTGCAAGTTTATTGGGGCCAGAGTGGTACTTGAGGGTTTTGTTTCTATTTGTTGAGATAGGCGTGGGTGGTATGTAGTGATTTTTTGGAAAGAAATGACACTTTCAGTGGAAACAGCTGAGCTGCTGCAGTTTAGTTGCCCAGAAAAAATATTTTTTTCAATAAAATATCTAAAACCCTTGAAGGATAATTTTATTACATTTCTTCCCTTTTTGATGAGAAGTCATGTAAGAGTAATGTTCAACTTCAAACATTCTTTTCTTATTCCTGAATGCATCCCTTATTTCACTGAACTTTCTTAACAATTACAGCTTTTGACAGAATTAATTTGATAAGTATCTCCTTTCAGGAAAGGGAATGAGGGGAAAAAATACCCCTACCTGCTGTAAGGGTTTGGCAAGATTCCTTTCCCTTCCTCAGCTGTAAACCCACATAGCTTCCCCCTTCATAATGCACAGGGGGAAAATCTGAAATTTGATCTACTTCTGTTCTTATTTCAGAAATGAGTTATAAGTACTACACAGTTATTCCACACCAAGCCTGAGTTCTACCTGGGGCATAAGGCCATTATTACAGGGGTACAATAAGTGGTTATGAGCTGAAAATCTTAGGGTTTGGGCATTCACAATTTTAGGAGAAATACATATGTTAAATAATGAGGAAGAATGTCTGTCCCTTTTACAGCTTCAGCATTATGATTAATAGTCTGAAAATAAGGGCACAGTAAGAAGAAAATGCATATTGGATTCTACTATCCTAAAATAGTACAATTTAAGCCTCCTAATGCTATTTTACTAGTCTTGATTTGCATTTGGAAAGCAACAATCAGTGCTAACAAATACTTCTCTGATGTGAACAAACTCTTAGTATAAAGAGTATAAAGAAATACACCTTAAAACCACTTACATGTTTCTGTCCAGCTTATTTGCAAGTTGAATGTGCTGTAGCTGTATATTCAGCTGCCTTTGAGGAACGATGGGATGTCTTGAATTTGAGTATCATTAAGTTTTCAACCATCTTTTTCTGTTTATCAAACAAGCAAACTATCTTTCTAAATTAATTAGAATCTCCTTTTATGATGTTTAAGTACTTTAAAAAAATAAGCTTTATTTTTACTGTTACATTTTATTATTTATGACTCTAGGGCTATTTCCCCTAGCCAGGTACTGTCATGATTTTTAGTTATATGTGCAGACTTGTAGCAGGCAGTAGAAACCACTGCAAAATAAAGTGGAAAATAGACTGCAATCTTAGCATCTTCTATGAGGGTGGTTTGCTGATTGGAACGCTTGGTTTCATAAATCAAGTCATCACAAATCTGAATTCATTGGAGTCTTGTACTATAGCCCTAGTCAAATTTACAATTACTGTATTTGGAGTAGATTTAATTACCCAACATAGGCCGGGGCTATATTTAGTCACAGGTTCAGCTGGCTGTGCTTTCCTTGAAGCCTGTCTCAGAACACCCCCCCAAGCTCAGTTTAAAATGATGATTTCAACTGAATTGATATTTTAATAGAAGTAATGTTCAGGTAAAGAGTTGGAAACAGGCTCCTGGGGTTGAAATAATGAGGAAACAATCTTTAAAATATAAGTAATAGTTTTATATTTTGTACTAATTGAGAGCTTGTGCACTGTCAGTCCAGGAGCATCCACATTCATAGCAAGTTTGCAAGTTTTAAACATACTAGAAACTGGAATCAATATAGATTTTTTGAAACAAACATGTATTTCCAAATGTCTCACTGGAACTTACCTGTTGGTCTCTATATTTATGACCTTTATGCCCATCATTGTTCCATAGAGAACAAAGTGTCCAGTTTCATCAAAAACTATGTTAATCAATCTTACTGCATCCACTTTCTTCAGCTCATTCTGGTGTACTGGAGATGGAAATTTCTGTGATCTGTAGAGTCATAAAAATCTCCTGTGAGAAGAAGAGGCCAGACCTTGGGAAAGAAGATGTTTGCCTGCCTAGGCTGAGTGATAAGGAGCAGGGATGCAGCTGCTCAGCCTGGTTCACAGGCAGCCCCCCCTGGAAACCTGTTGAAGCCGGCCGCTCGGCTGGGCTTGTAACCAACTTAACCGCAGGCGTCCTCCAAACTAGCTTTGGAGGCCAAACACCCGTAAATGAGGAAGAAGAGGAGGAAGGCAGGACCCTTGAATTGAGGGCTGGGACCCCCGACTGGTATGCGGGCCTGCGCACCCGGGGGGGAAGAGTTGTGCAACTAGAGGTGGAGTTTGTCTGCCCCCCCGGCCTGCCTCCTGGGTCGTACTGACCCTACGTGCCAGGATGCACCGGGCATAAAAGTGGACAGTGCGGAGAGAATGCGGGGGGTGGGAGAAGAAACTCCTGACTTTGAGGCCTACACTGTCTCCGTGGGAGCCGGTCAGCAACTCTCTCTCTCTGGTCTGCCAGCTTGAGAGGATCTTCAGGTCCAGATCAGCAGGTATCACCTCGTGAGTAGTTATCCATACTTTGCTTCTTTAATGTGCGTTCACCTGAATAAATGCTCGATGTAGTCGCCTCGTTCTGGCTGATTATTGCTGAATCCCTAGCCCATCCGGAACATAATTGGCGATGAGGATGTATAGAGGAATGGTTAGAGAGCCGCGGACGTGGCTGCCCAGGCGGCCTGCTCAATTCCAGCTTTCAGGTTTCAGTGAAAGAACAAAGGGACTGCTAACTAGGAGATAAGGAAGTAGACCAAGGTCAGAGGGAATAAAAGAGCTGTTGAACTAAAAGGATGAGCTAAACAAGTTAAGGGGGGCTGTAAGGGTCTTAGTTAGATCATTGTCTACCAATTAGGAGCCTGTGTAGTTACATCACTAACTGTTAGAATCAGATAAATGTACTGCATGTAAGCTAATAAACGAAGTCATTTCCAGCTTCTATGAAGTTGCTGTCTGGCATTCCTGACCCACTCCAAGCTGCAACAAGGATGGGATTGGGCAATTAAACAGTGGAACTCACTAGTGGAGTACATAGCTAGGTGAGGTCGTGCCACTGGATAGAAATCGTGTTTGTGCTATTTGTGTTTGTGGTCTTTATTGTGTGTGCGACATGCGGTGGTTCTTTTTCGGGAGAGCTGCAGGCAGCACTGGTGACTGCAAGGAGACTGCGCCTACGAGGGAGTGTCCTGAATGGGGGCCAGAGCCATGGAATACTCTGTGGAACCGATGGGAGGCCTGCACCCGGGTATCTCCAGAACCGTGGACACAGAAGGACCCCATGGCGGTTTTACAGTATTGGGGTCAGTTTGGGGAGACTGACCGTACTAAGAACTCGGTACGACTGGAACATGCTGGTCCAATGGGAGGTGCTCTGCTGTGTGCATATAAGATTTTAGCGGGGCAGTTAAAGGAGGAAGAGGAGAGGAATCAGCTCCTCCAAGAGCAATTACAGGCAGTCCAAGCCACCCAGGTGGTGCAGAGGCAGGCTCTGCTGGAGGTCAGTGATCAGAGGGAGCTCCTGGAGGAGAAATATGCTAAATTGGCGACACATTACGCGATACGAGTGTTAAAAAACAGGAGAGGGATAAAACCGGGGCAGAAGGGGAGCCGGGTGTGGACTATTATCAGCAACCCTGACTGGGACCCCAAAACTTCGGATGGGGATATTTGGGAATCAGAGGAGGAAGTCCCCACACCAGAGGAGAAGGGCCCATCACAGGAGAAAGCAAAAAGGCGAGCCGCCCCAGTAATACGAAGGAAAGCTATGCTGCCAAGGCCAGGACAAGTGGTGTGACAGGATGAACTAACCAATTTCACCCCCGAAGATATTAAGAATCTGCTAGCGAAATATAAACAACAACCCGGGGAGAAACCACAGTCCTGGTTGGTAAGATTAATGGAAGAAGGGGCTGATTCGGTGATAATTGACCATGTCGATACCTCGAGGTTTTTGGGGTTAACTAATGACATGTATGTACAGTCCGCCCTGCAAAGAGTGGACAGAAGTGGCAAGAGTCTTATTGCTGTGGTAGCCGAGGGTCTAGCTTACCGTCACACTAATGACAGTGATTGGCCCCCATCCAGCTCCTCCTGGGTAACTATAACACAAGCATGCCAGATACTTAAGGCAGAGGCCATGAAGATTGCTATAGAATTGGGAAGTCCAGAGCTTTATCTGCAAGAGCTGTTGTTACCTGGTATGCGAAATAAGTTGTTGGAGGGATGCCCAGGAGCGTGGCGCCCCTATCTAATTCCAGTTCTGATGTCAGAACAAGGAAACCCTATTGAGAACGTAATTAAAAAGTTGCAACAGATAGGGGACCTTCCAGGATTGGCGTTAGAGGTGGACAGAAAAGGCGGCAGTGAGAAAAGAGGTCTGAGTGGGAACGCAGGGTCGAAATGCAGGGAGCGAGCTCGGATCTTCCATCTGCTTTTACAGAAGGGTGTTAATAGACAGGAAATTGATGGGAAACCAACAGAAGTATTACGCCAACTAGCATGCCGATATAATGTCCATGTGGTCCAGGCTGCGAAGCAGCGCTCAGGAATAATGTCCAAGGCTGATAGATCACAGGTGTTGCACCCGTGGGAGGATTTAGAGCAGACAGTGTTAAGATTCAGACCGAAGGAGAAGCTGGAGACAGTTTCTCCCACTCGGGAAGGGGCTTGGACGCCCACACAAGAATAGGGGCATGGCCAAGCTCCAGTGTCCGAAGGGTTCCAATGTAACATTGCTCGCCAAGACGATCGTTCATTCGTTACACGTGCCTTTTATTGTTCAGAACAAAATAGACAAACGGTTTGTGCCTTGGTGGACACAGGAGCGGAGGTCACGGTAGTGCACAGGAACCCAGAAAAGTGCAAGGGGGAAGTAATCCCTGTTTGGGGTTTAAGTGACCAGCCTGTCAAGGGAAAACTTGTGACTGACTGCCATCAAGCCATACACCAGGCTCTTGAAGCTACTGGAGTGCTGCGACCAGGGAAGGTCCAGATGATCCAATCAATCAGGGTGCTCAACAACAGAGGGTTGACCAATGAGTGGACACCTCTTACCCTGATTAGAGGGATACCCCGTGTGAATTGTGCAGTAGCCACCTTGACTGTAGCATATGAATCTGGAGCAAACTCTAGTCTCTTCCCTGCTAGGGAATCATAGAATGCTTAGGGTTGGAAGGGACCTCTAGAGATCATCTAGTCCAACCCCCCTGCACATGCAGGGACACCTAGAGCACGTGGCACAGGACTGCATCCAAGCGGGTTTGGAAGATCTCCAGAGAAGGAGACTCCACAACCTCTCTGGGCAGCCTGTTCCAGTGCTCTGTCACCCTCACTGTTAAGAAATTTTTCCTTGAGTTCCTGCGGAACTTTTGGTGCTTCAGTTTCCGGCCATTTCCTCTAGTTCTGTCGGTGGCCACCACTGAAAAGAGACCAGCACCATCCTCTGCACTCCCTCCCTTGAGGTATTTATATACACTGATTAGATCCCCTCTCAGCCTTCTCTTCTCCAGGCTGAACAGGCCCAGTTCCCTCAGCCTCTCCTCACAGGGCAGATGTTCCAGGCCCCTGATCATCCTTGTGGCCCTGCGCTGGACTCTCTCCAGCAGCTCCACATCCCTCTTATACTGTGGGGCCCAGAACTGGACACAATACTCCAGATGCGGCCTCACCAGGGCTGAGTAGAGGGGCAGGATCACCTCCCTCGACCTGCTGGAGACGCTCTTCTTAATGCACCCCAGGATCCCATTGGCCTTCTTGGCCACAAGAGCACACTGCTGCCTCATGGTCAACTTATCATCCACCATGACACCCAGGTCTTTCTCCGCAGAGCTGCTCTCCAGAAGGTCAGTCCCCAGCCTGTACTGGTGTCTAAGGTTATTCCTCCCCAGGTGCAGAACCTTGCACTTGGCCTTGTTGAATTTCATGAGGTTTTTCACCGCCCAGTTGTCCAGCCTGTCCAGGTCCCTCTGGATGGCAGCGCAGCCCTCTGGGGTATCAGCTACTCCTCCCAGTTTTGTGTCATCAGCAAACTTGCTAAGGAAGCACTCTGTACCTTCATCCAGGTCATTGATGAATAAATTGAACAGGACTGGGCCGAGGACTGACCCCTGGGGGACCCCGCTAGCTACAGGCCTCCAACTAGACTCTGCACCGCTGATCACCACTCTCTGGGCCCTGCCATCCAGCCAGTTCCTAATCCACCTCACTGTCCACTCATCTATCCCACACTTCCGGAGCTTGCCCAGGAGGATATTGTGAGGGACGGTGTCAAAAGCCTTGGTGAAGTCGAGATAGACGACATCCACCGCTCTCCCCTCGCCTATCCAGCTGGTCATTTCATCATAGAAGGCTATCAGGTTAGTCAGGCAAGATTTCCCCTTGGTGAATCCATGCTGACTACTCTTGAGCACCTTCTTGTCCTCCATGTGCCCAGAGACAACAGCCAGTATGAGCCGCTCCATCACTTTTCCAGGGACGGAGGTGAGGCTGACTGGCCTCTAGTTGCCTGGGTCCTCCTTCTTGCCTTTTTTGAAGACTGGCGTGACATTGGCCTTCTTCCAGTCTTACGGCACCTCCCCCGTTCTCCAGGATCTTTCAAAGATGATGGAGAGCGGCTTAGATATGACATCTGCCAGCTCACGCAGCACTCTGGGGTGCATCCCATCAGGGCCCATGGATTTGTGGGTATCGAGGTTCCTTAGGTGCTCTCTGACCCAATCTTCCTCTACCCAGGGCAGGTCTTCCTCTCCACCAGCTTCTTCTCTTGTCCCTAGGGTCTGGGGCTCTAATGGGCTGCCCTTGGTAAACACCGAAGCAAAGAAGGCATTGAGCAACTCTGCTTTTTCTGTGTTATTTGTAACCAGGGTGCCCATCCCGCCCGCCATCGGACCCACGTTTTCCCTGATTTTCCTTTTGCTGTTAATGTATTTAAATACATTTTTCTTGTTATTTTTAACGTCCCTTGCCAGATTGAGTTCCAACTGTGCCTTCGCTTTCCTTGTTGCATCTCTGCATTCCCTGACTATGTTCCTGTATTTCTCCCAGGGGACCTGTCCTTTTTTCCATATTCTGTATACCGCTGCCTTCTGCTTGAGCATTGCCACAAGCTCCCTGCTCATCCACACAGGTCTCCTGCCCCCTCTGCCTGCCTTCCTACACACAGGGATGCACTGTTGCTGGGCGTGGAGGAAGTGCCGCTTGTAAACTAACCAGCTCTCTTGGGCCCCCCTGCCTTCTAGAGCTCTAGCCCATGGGATTCTTCCGAGGAAGTCTCTGAAGAGGCTAAAGTTGGCCCTCCTGAAGTCCATGGTTGCAAGGCTACTTACAGCCCTGCCGCCTCCTCGTCCCCCAGGGGTCAGTCCTTGGTCCAGTCCTGTTCAATTTATTCATCAATGACCTGGATGAAGGCACAGAGTGCTCCCTCAGCAAGTTTGCTGATGACACGAAACTGGGAGGAGTAGCCGATACCCCAGAGGGCTGTGCTGCCATCCAGAGGGACCTGGACAGACTCGACAACTGGGCGGTGAAAAACCTCATGCAATTCAACAAGGCCAAGTGCAAGGTCCTGCACCTGGGGAGGAATAACCCCAGACACCAGTACAGGCTGGGGACCGACCTTGTGGAGAGCAGCTCTGCGGAGAAAGACCTGGGTGTCATGGTGGATGATAAGTTGACCATGAGGCAGCAGTGTGCCCTCGTGGCCAAGAAGGCCAATGGGATCCTGGGCTGCATTAAGAAGAGCATCTCTAGCAGGTCGAGGGAGGTGATCCTGCCCCTCTACTCAGCCCTGGTGAGGCCGCATCTGGAGTACTGTGTCCAGTTCTGGGCTCCACAGTACAAGAGGGATGTGGAGCTGCTGGAGAGAGTCCAGCGCAGGGCTACAAGGATGATCAGGGGCCTGGAACATGTGCCCTATGAGGAGAGGCTGAGGGAGCTGGGCCTGTTCAGCCTGGAGAAGAGAAGGCTGAGAGGGGATCTAATCAGTGTCTATAAGTACCTCAAGGGAGGGAGTGCAGAGGACGGTCATGGTCTCTTTTCAGTGGTGGCCACTGATAGGACTAGAGGAAATGGCCGGAAACTGAAACACCAAAAATTCCATAGGAACTTAAGGAAAAATTTCTTAACAGTGAGGGTGACAGAGCACTGGAACAGGCTGCCCAGAGAGGTTGTGGAGTCTCCTTCTCTGGAGATCTTCCAAACCCGCTTGGATGCAGTCCTGTGCCACATGCTCTAGGTGTCCCTGCGTATGCAGGGGGGTTGGACTAGATGATCTCTAGAGGTCCCTTCCAACCCTAAGCATTCTATGATTCTATGATTCTATGAATCCTGAACTCCACCAACTCATTGTCACTGCAGCCGAGGCTAACCCCCACCTTAACATGTCCTACTAGGCCCACCCTATTTGATAGCACGAGGTCCAGTAGCCTGTAGGGTACGGCGCTCGGAAGATCTCGCGATGTACGGGAAGAATAGGGAACTAAGGCATATGCCATATTAGGTAAAGAGCAACGCTTATTGGCTATATAGGCATGCTTCCGCCTTTGCTACCTTTATAAGATCCAGCCTGCGTATATTAAACGCCATTTGCAGCATCCTCATATTGGTGCCTGTGCTCTCTGGCCCGGGCACGGGTTGGACGTGCCTGGCCGCCTCGGCGGACGGAGTCGATTGCCAATGTCAGGCAACAGTAGCCCACCTCTCCTCGTTGGCTCCTCCACAACCGGCATCAAAAAGTTATCGTCAACGCTGTGCAGGAACCTCCAGGACTGTTTGTGCCTGGCTGTGTTGTCCTTCCAGCTGATGTCGGGGTAGTTGAAGTCCCCCATGAGAACCAGGGCCTGTGATCGTGAGGCAATATCCAGCTGCCTATAGAAGGCCTCATCAACCTCCTCGTCTTGGTCAGGTGGCCTGTAGCAGACACCCACCACAGTGTCTCCCACATTAGCCTGCCCTCTAATCCTTTCCCACAAGCTCTCAACTCGCTCATCCTCCACTCCCAGGTTGAGCTCCATGCATTCCAGTTGCTCTCTCACCTAAAGAGCAACTCCACAACCTCACCTTCTGTGATGGATATGCTCCTTCCCCAGCTCATCCTGACTTCTCACAGGTAGCCCTGTTCAGGTGCTAACTACCACATTCCTGGTAGTTGCCTCCCTGATTTCTTCCCCCACCCAGACATTAACCATCAATAACAGTCCTGATGGCCCTATCCTGATGGGGAGATAAGGCTAACTGTGAGTACACCAGCCAACAGTCATTTCTGAATTGAAAGAATGACTATCAGTCAATCATCTTATCCCATAAATACGGAGACAGCCCAAGAGCCCATTGAGCTCTCCTTGCATGGCAGCGGGCTGCACGCTGGGATCTCCCCTTGAGCAGGGACGCCTCTCAAGGATACTCTTCGAGGTTAAGAGATCCTACCCACTACAGTTTCGTGGTAAGTGACTATAGCGCGCCTTTCTCTTTTTGAATTTGTAAACTTTACTTTGTAACTGTGCACAAATCCCTTAGTCATAAACCGTTAACCAGGTCTGGGACTAGGACTGGATTCAGCCGCACCCAGACTCCTCTCAGAAGGAGTTTGGAAAGCAAGGGGGTCCAGTCTGAACCTCGTGACCCAACGGGAGGGTGTCCTTGTTAATTCTGTGTATATCTTGAACCTCCATGCAGTAACTAATAAGTGACCTTGCCATAGAATCTCGTGAAACCATTGTCATTACCAATAAAACCTATTCCTATTTCTTTCCCACGAGTGAAGTGCATTGTGTCACTCACCCCCCACCACCACTCGTTCCGTGACAAAATTGGCGTAGTCGGCAGGATGGCAAGTTGTATCACTAATTATTTACGGAGGCATGGATTGAACCTGAGCGGAATGCTCAAGTTTCTGTATTCATCAATAAGGGGGCTTCTCCACAGTTTGGCTGAAGAGCAGGACAAAGGGAGGGGAGACTGAGTGGAGCCATGAGCCCAGAAGGACAAAAAGAGCCATCTGCAAGGAGATGGGGCCTTTACAAAGGAGGGAAACAGGGCAATTGCCCCACATTCTTCAGCAAGGGGGACAAAGGAGCTGGTGAGCTCAGGTGAGAACAGATGGCGGGAGGCCAGAGTTCGGTGTAGGCGGGCCGGGAAGGCTGTAACTTCTGAGTACCTTGGCCAATGGGGAAAAGGAGAGGGCGTCCCTCGGTCGGGAAATTAGGATAAAAGCGGGGCTGCGTCCCCCAGCATTTTGAGAGACCCCACAGGGATATGCCCGGTGGACTCTCCCTTTATTCGAATAAAGTTTTAGGACTCCTCTGTCTCCTTTTGGACATTCAGTTCTTGACAGCGAGATTTT
The DNA here is from genome assembly GCF_059628265.1 of Tinamus guttatus. Taxonomy (NCBI): domain Eukaryota; kingdom Metazoa; phylum Chordata; class Aves; order Tinamiformes; family Tinamidae; genus Tinamus; species Tinamus guttatus. Next base: position 252,405 of record NW_028288949.1, read on the forward strand.
CCGCACAAATGGGGGCTCGTCCGGGATCCTTCCACCTTCCGGGAACGGCAGACGGCGATTGGAGTCGACGGCGCGCCTCACCATAGCTTTTGGTGATCGACTCCCTTCGACGGCAGCCTGCACCGGACGACTGATTGGGTTCCCGAGACTGTCTGGAGACAGACGAGAAGCGGATCGGGGGATCCGCAGGTAGGACCGGGAGGGGGTCCTCAAGGGGTGTGACGTAAAGGACTAGGTCTGACGGAAAGGACCTCCCGGTAGCGCTAAGCCCGACGGAAAGGGCTAGGTCTGACGGAAAGGACCTCCGGGTAGCGCTAAGCCCGACGGAAAGGGCTAGGTCTGACGGAAAGGACCTCCCGGTAGCGCTAAGCCCGACGGAAAGGGCTAGGTCTGACGGAAAGGACCTCCCGGTAGCGCTAAGCCCGACGGAAAGGGCTAGGTCTGACGGAAAGGACCTCCCGGTAGCGCTAAGCCCGACGGAAAGGGCTAGGTCTGACGGAAAGGACCTCCCGGTAGCGCTAAGCCCGACGGAAAGGGCTAGGTCTGACGGAAAGGACCTCCCGGTAGCGCTAAGCCCGACGGAAAGGGCTAGGTCTGACGGAAAGGACCTCCCGGTAGCGCTAAGCCCGACGGAAAGGGCTAGGTCTGACGGAAAGGACCTCCCGGTAGCGCTAAGCCCGACGGAAAGGGCTAGGTCTGACGGAAAGGACCTCCCGGTAGCGCTAAGCCCGACGGAAAGGGCTAGGTCTGACGGAAAGGACCTCCGGGTAGCGCTAAGCCCGACGGAAAGGGCTAGGTCTGACGGAAAGGACCTCCGGGTAGCGCTAAGCCCGACGGAAAGGGCTAGGTCTGACGGAAAGGACCTCCCGGTAGCGCTAAGCCCGACGGAAAGGGCTAGGTCTGACGGAAAGGACCTCCGGGTAGCGCTAAGCCCGACGGAAAGGGCTAGGTCTGACGGAAAGGACCTCCCGGTAGCGCTATAGTCTGACGGAAAGGACTAGGTCTGAAGGAAAGGACCTCCGGGTAGCGCTAAAGCCCGACGGAAAGGACCAGGTTTGACGGAAAGGACCATTGAAATCTCACTGGTGAGTACTATGGGACAGTGGGGAACAAAAGGGGTGGCGACCCCGACATGGGAGTCCAGGGAGAGCAGCGAAGGGAAGGCAAAAGAGGGTGCTGGGGAAAGGAATGATGACCTTAACTTATCCCCATATAGTCCCTTGGGGAGACTTTTGAGGGTTTGGGATAACTTACGCATTCCCCTAGAAATAATTAAGGAACTAATGATAAAATATTGTTGTTTTGTTTGGCCAGAATATAAGTTACCAGGGGGATTTAGGTGGCCCCCTGTAGGGTCGGACGACGATCCTGGTCTTTGTCAGGTTTTGTGCCAGTATCTCAATGATACCGAGAAGGGTCTCATCGAGAAAGAATGTGCGTCAATATGGTTAAGGGCAACATCTAGAGGAATCTATGTAACAAGAGAGGTGGGGGGGAAAGGGAAGCAGGAATCTGAAGAAGGGAAAAAAAAAACAGATAGGGAGGAGTGGGATGTCCTCCAGTACCTTCCCCCACCTTATCACCAAAATTCATCAGGAGCCACAGCTCTTGTCCCCTCTGCACCTCCTGCTTCTAGTGACAGTGAAGAGGAGGAGGAACAGGACATTTTATCCCCTTCAAAAACAAGAAAAGGAACCCAGTACAAGGTGCCAAAAACTTCTAAAGTTCCGACAAAAATTCGGCAAATGCCCCTACGACAGGTTCCATTGGGAGGTCAGGATGGGGGATTTGGATTTGTAATCGTGCCACTGACCACCCAAGATATAAGGGGATTAAAGAAAGAACTACCTCCTTATTTAGATGATCCCATAGGAGTAGGGGAAAAGATAGATGAATATCTAGGAAATGCAGATTACACTTGGAAGGATTGGGATTTTCTTTTAGGAATCTTATTTGGATTCCAGGAAAAGAAAATGATCTTGCAAAAAGCTCGTCAATTATGGGAGGATGTGAGAAGGGATGAGGAAAAGGCAAAGACAAAGGCAATGATTATGGCTCAGTATATAAGACAATCACAAGGATCTGTGAGGCCCCCTGAGGGACTCCCAAGGGCCAGAGGAAGGGGTCGATCTCAAGGGCGTAATCAAAGGCAGAGCAGGGGAATGGTCTCTTCAACAGAAGATATCCAACTAAAACAAAAATTGGGAAGAAATCAGTGTGCATTGTGTAAAGAGGAAGGACATTGGAGAAGGGAATGCCCACAGAGGCTAAGAGATCCTCAGGAAGAGGAAATTCACCGACTAATGGAAAGGGATTGCTAGGGGTGTCAGGGGCTCCCATTATACCAGGGATCCACCACACGGGAGCCCTTGATAACATGTAGGGTGGGTCCAGACCGAGAGGAAGTGTGTTTCTTGATAGATACAGGAGCCTCTCGATCCACCTTGAATTTTATGCCAAAAGGAGGGCGATTGTCAAAAGGCTCCTTGGTTATCCAAGGGGTAAGTGGGAAAGACGAACGAGTGCGTATTATCCAGCCACTGGTAGTGGATGTGGGAAATAAATTTGAGATGCATGATTTTCTCTTTGTCCCAAATTGTGATTGCAATCTGCTGGGGAGGGATTTGATGGCTAAATTGGGAATGCAAATCAGTATTGTAAGAGATGATAAAGAAGCTTGCACTACTGTAACTTTGTGCAAAATGTCTGACAAAGCTTATGCTGAAGTGAACCCAGAAGTGTGGGCAGTTCCAGGAAAATATGGAAAACTAGACATGGAACCTCTCCAAATTACTTTAAAGCAACCAGGGCAGATAGTCTCTAAAAAGCAGTATCCTATTTCACGAGAGGGAAGGAAAGGCTTACAACCTACTATTGAGTCTTTGCTGGAAGCAGGACTTTTGGAGCCATGTATGTCTCCATACAATACTCCCATTCTGCCAGTCAAGAAGCCAGATGGAACCTATAGAATGGTACAGGACTTAAGAGCAATAAATGAAATTATCAAACCAAGACATTCCACAGTTCCAGATCCATACACTATTCTAAACCAGATCCCCTCTTCACATCAGTACTATTCAGTACTTGATTTGAAAGATGCATTTTGGGGATGTCCTCTCACAGAGGATAGTAAGCAATATTTTGCCTTTGAATGGGAACAAGAGGAGGGAGGAAAAAACAATAAAACAACAATTGACATGGACAGTTCTCCCGCAAGGATACACCAAGGCACCGGTCCTATTTGGACAAGCCTTGCAGAAAATACCCAAGGAATTTATCCCACACCCAGGAACCAGGTTATTGCAGTATGACTTGCCCCTATCAGGTGAACAAGAGAGGGTGGTGAAGGAAACTGCTGTGAAGTTACTCAATTTCTTGGCCCAAAAAGGGTTTAGGGTGTCGGGGAAATGTATATTATATATATTTGGGGCGTATTTTGGCTGGAGGTTTAACCCAAAACAGCCCCAATGTTGTGGTATGGACATGAGAAGGAGAACAGAGCTTTAGAAAATTAAAAGATAAATTGACCCAGGCTCCGGCCTTAGCTCTTCTGGACACAGAGAAAGAATTTGAATTATATGTGAATGTCAAACAGAGCCGTGGCAAGGAAATTTTAGTGCAAAAGCATGGAGGCATGCGAATACCAATAGCTTATATGTTAGACCCAGTGGCTAAGGGGTGGCCTTATTGTCTGCAGAATTGCGCAGGTACGGTCCTAATAGTAACTGAGGTCCGAAAACTGACCACAGAGGGATCCCATGATGTCAAGGTCCCATACCTTGTCAGGACCTTGCTATCTGAAGGGGCTTCTGAAGCGAGGGAGGGTTTAACCCAGCTTCTTGTCTAACTGGTCCTGAGGGAGAAGAACCAAAGGAAATCCATGACTGTATTATATTTAAAGCAATATGTGGCCAGAATACTTTTTCTTGTGAAGTCTCTCTGACAGGAAGCCCAGCTCGCACAGACTCTCCCCTTGGATTTTGCAGTCCATGATATCCAACCAGGGGATTGGGTCTTGGTACATCAATCAAGACAGCTGAGCATGGATGGACTCATCACACCAGAGTTAAGATTTCCAAGACTCCAGAAGCCTGGACTTCTCAGTTGATCTGTACCGCTGACGGGGAGTGGGTCTGGAAAATAAACTCTGGGTTGCTGGGTCTGTGGGAGTTCAGGAGGATATGAAGACTACTGATGGGTACTAGACATACTGAACGCAGGTTGTTAGTTAATAAGCTAGTTTGTAAAAACAAATATTGTCCAAAGGAAAAAAAAAAAAAAAAAAAAAAAAAAAGAAAAAGAGGAGGGATTGAGCGGAATGCTCAAGTTTCTGTATTCATCAATAAGGGGGCTTCTCCACAGTTTGGCTGAAGAGCAGGACAAAGGGAGGGGAGACTGAGTGGAGCCATGAGCCCAGAAGGACAAAAAGAGCCATCTGCAAGGAGATGGGGCCTTTACAAAGGAGGGAAACAGGGCAATTGCCCCACATTCTTCAGCAAGGGGGACAAAGGAGCTGGTGAGCTCAGGTGAGAACAGATGGCGGGAGGCCGGAGTTCGGTGTAGGCGGGCCGGGAAGGCTGTAACTTCTGAGTACCTTGGCCAATGGGGAAAAGGAGAGGGCGTCCCTCGGTCGGGAAATTAGGATAAAAGCGGGGCTGCGTCCCCCAGCATTTTGAGAGACCCCACAGGGATATGCCCGGTGGACTCTCCCTTTATTCGAATAAAGTTTTAGGACTCCTCTGTCTCCTTTTGGACATTCAGTTCTTGACAGCGAGATTTTCCGCACAAACCCGAGTCCCAACTTCTCAGAGGAGTGGGCTCGTGATAACTGGCATGATTGGGAAGCTGTGGAGGAATATTTAAAGTTGGCTAGAGGTTCCTTAAAGGATGGTAAAGGAAAGGGTATTATTTGTAAGATGTTGGGAACTTGTCTGGAAGCTGCAAAACAAGAACGTAAAGAGAGGACTAAAACAGAACAGGATCTTAGAGTAGAAATAGAAGGAAGGAAAAACACTGAATTGCTGTTATCCTTAAAGATCCAGCAATTACAAAAGCAATTACAGGAAAAGAGGTAAAAATTGGAGGATAAGGTAGAAATGATGCTTTTACGGGCTCCTCGCCCTCCTGATGTGGTACAAATAAAGAAACTGATAGTATCCCCTGAGGATTGGGATGGGGACATTTGGGGAAGTTCCCTCAGTTCTGAGGATAGTAGCTCAGACAATGACAACAACCCCTCATATCCCCCCGAACCTCCTGTATATGAGGCTCGACCTATAGTGAAAACAGAAAGAACTGACGGACCCCGAGGTGGTGCTCCGTGATACACTACCAGGACTATTCCCTGGGACCCTTTACAACTAACTAACCTACAAGAGAAGTATAGCAGGAAACCAGGTGAAACCGAAACTGAATATCTGTGGCGAGTCTGCTTGAGTGGTGGAGATCGGATAATGCTGAGTGGAGATGAAGCAAACGGCTATTGGGGCCCTGGTGTTTTCCTAAACCTAGGACCTGACCCACCAGCTACTCCCCACTCAATCACTAGCCAAGTGGCCTACTGGGCTGGAGGAATAGATGCAATGGACCGGGGAGAACCCTCCATAATTCCTATCAAATCACTAAGTGACTTATCTTGTGCTGTCACAAAAGCTGCCTGTATCCAGGCCATGCATGAACGAGGGCCTGACAATGCCCCCATATCTGCTACAGTGAATCCTGCAATGCTAAAACCACTGGTAAGAGGTGCCCCAGCCATCCTTAAGCACTATCTGGTGGCCAAACGGGATGAGATAAGGCGGGACACTGAACACAATGAGCAATTAGGTATTAATGACCCCCATCGACAGCTCCCCACCTGGGCTGAGCTAATGCAGGGCATAGCTAATTATGGCCATGAGATGGGTTGGTGTGATCCTAACAGCAATGCAAACTCTAAACGCCAAAGTGAACATCACAGAGTGAGACCAGTAAAGCAGGGAACTGAAATCAAGCTCAAAGGGAAAGAGCAGCAGCTCTCACAGACTGAATTTAAGAAACGTAGGAATGAAGTATGGAGAAAAGCTCTGGCTCTAGGTATCCCAAGAGCTGCTATACAAGGTAAACCCACAAGCATAATTCTCAGTCTCATTGAAGCATTCCAGAAACGAGGTAATGGCGAAAGGAAGGAGTGTACATCGACTCCTCCAGTGCCAGACCCTGGAAAAAGAAACAATCCCTTCTCTTGCCTTAGAGAAGAACTGCAAGAAATGAGTTCAAAAAATGAGTAATGCCAGGGAGACAATTGGGCCTGCCTGTCCGGCGAGTGGAGGCTTATCAGTGGATAAGTGATAATGGCCCATATATCCTAATTCCTGTTGGTCCTCAGCGACAATTAGTGAAGTTTTTAATAGATACAGGAGCACAGATCTCAATACTAACAACACAGAATGCCAAAAAGCTGGGTGTGCAACCTGGACGGCAAAAAGTTACCATTACTGGTGTGAATGGAGCAAGTGTTGTGTGTCAAACTGCCAAGGTTAATCTATGGCTCCCGGGTGAGAGGCGTGTGTTGGCTACTCGCTTTGCAGTTAAAGATCATTATGAAAATATTTTAGGCTTGGATGTTTTAAATGGATGAACCTGGCATTTGCCAGATGGCAGTGTATGGTCATTTGGATCAAACATCTACCCCAACCTGGGTAGAAATTGGGAGGCTACAGTGTGTGTACTTCGCACAGCCCCTGCACTCCCTGATTCAAAAATTACTAATGTACCGCAATACCCAATCTCTGCTGCGGCACAGAATGGCATCTCTGAAGTCGTAGCTGACTTGGAGAAGCGACAGATTATCTCTAGAACCCCAGTCTGGAGAAAACAGGATTGGCAGCTATTGCTGGGTATAGCGAGAAAAACACCATTTAAAATGGGATGGGTGAAAGCTCATGCTAAGGATAATCAACCAGCCACAAAGTGGAACCAAAAAGTAGATGAGTTGACTAAAATTAGGAAAATCACCTTAGATCCTGAGTGGTATCGGTTGGGAGAATGGTTACATCAAAACCTAGGTCACACGGGTAAGGAAGCACTTTGCTGCACAGAGTAGAGGCTGGCCCATAAACAGGAAAACTTGTGAAACTATTCTCACAGAATGTCCTCAGTGCAGATTAAGGTTGCAAGCAGATCATCCTGCTAAAGCTCCACCTCTACATATCAATGAGGGAAAGCCTTTGTGGTCTACATGGCAAATTGATTATATCGGACCATTCAAATCCTCTGCAGGATATCAATATATCCTCACAGGAGTGGAAGTGGTCTCTGGGTTGCTTCTGGCAACTAAGTGTAGAAAAGCCAATGGGCGGAGTACTGTGCAAGGACTATTGTCTTGGTTCTCACACCTACCTACTCCTGATTTTATCCAAAGTGATAATGGCTCACATTTCTCATGTAAAGAAGTGCAGGATTGGGCAAAGCAAGAAGGAATTCAGTGGGTATTTCACACCCCCTACTATCCCCAATCAAATGGGATGATAGAAAGAGCTAATGGCTTGTTGAAAAGGAGCCTCAACCCACACAGGGCCCAATGGGATATCCGACTTCCCAAAGTGCTCCAACAATTAAATAATTGTTATGGGCCTACTGGAAGCCCTGTAAGCAGAGCATTCTTTGTGAAAACTGAGCTTAGTGCTCAACCTAGAGGTAAAAGAGAATGTCCAACAACATTACAGCCAGGACAGCCTGTGATGGTCAATTTACCATCCATTGGTACTGTGCCTATGACTCTAAATAAACCTCATGGCCCACTTGCCTGGGAAGCTACTGATAACAGTGGTGCAAAACACAGAATTAGCGCACGATGGATTTTTCCTTCTTTTTAAAATGGGGTAACCTGTTCAGCCTCACCCCACCGAAACAAGTTTCTATTTTCTCTTGCAGCAGCATGCAGGACGACAGATGGAAATGCTGTATTCATTTTGCTATTCCAAATGCTGGCAATAGTACTGACCTGTGATCAAAGAACCCCAGTGTGGCCACGGTCACATGCTCGTGTTAAGTATACTGCAAGTACAGAAATTAATTCTAATGCCTGCCCCCATTGGAATGAACCTTATGTTGGTGAAAAAAACTGCTACACCATGATGGCCTGCATCAAGTACAGAAATGCATCCAGGACAATGGACAAAGGACTCTAATCACTGTTCATCATGATACAGAAGAAATACACCATGTTCTGGAAAGAGTAAAAAGGAATGGAGAACACCACTGGTGGGAAACCCTTCTCGGATGGTCGCCAATAGCAACGGGAATTTTTAATCTCATGCTTCATCCAATTGTGATTTTACTAACTTTAGTGTTATTAGGTCTATTACTTATAATCATATTGTATGTAAAGGTCTGGTACATGACAAAACAAATAACCAAAATTCAACCAGCCAAAATGTATAAATTAGTACGTAATAGCAATACTTTATGCTAACTATGTTCACTTGCCATGGACCTGTAAATGCAAAAATTATCAACACACTATTTATGGCACAGAGGCAAGAGGTGACCATACCACCACTCTGTGATGATAAGATGAATTGACTATAGTCACGGGGTGGAGTGTGACGGATATGCTCCTTCCCCAGCTCATCCTGACTTCTCACAGGTAGCCCTGTTCAGGTGCTAACTACCACATTCCTGGTAGTTGCCTCCCTGATTTCTTCCCCCACCCAGACATTAACCATCAATAACAGTCCTGATGGCCCTATCCTGATGGGGAGATAAGGCTAACTGTGAGTACACCAGCCAACAGTCATTTCTGAATTGAAAGAATGACTATCAGTCAATCATCTTATCCCATAAATACGGAGACAGCCCAAGAGCCCATTGAGCTCTCCTTGCATGGCAGCGGGCTGCACGCTGGGATCTCCCCTTGAGCAGGGACGCCTCTCAAGGATACTCCTCGAGGTTAAGAGATCCTACCCACTACAGATTCGTGGTAAGTGACTATAGCGCGCCTTTCTCTTTCTGAATTTGTAAACTTTACTTTGTAACTGTGCACAAATCCCTTAGTCATAAACCGTTGACCAGGTCTGGGACTAGGACTGGATTCAGCCACACCCAGACTCCTCTCAGAAGGAGTTTGGAAAGCAAGGGGGTCCAGTCTGAACCTCGTGACCCAACGGGAGGGTGTCCTTGATAATTCTGTGTATACCTTGAACCTCTATGCAGTAACTAATAAGTGACCTTGCCATAGAATCTCGTGAAACCATTGTCATTACCAATAAAACCTATTCCTATTTCTTTCCCACGAGTGAAGTGCACTGTGTCACTCACCCCCCACCACCACTCGTTCCGTGACACCTTCCCAGCCTGTCCTTCCTAAAGAGCACATAGCCTTCCATGGCAGAGCTCCAGTCGTGCGAGCTATCCCACCATGTCTCTGTGATACCAATGAGATCATGACGCTGGGACCGCACACAGATCTCCAGTTCGTCCTGCTTATTCCCCATGCTACGCGCATTGGTGTACAGGCATTTCAGGGAAGCAACAGAGGCCACAGGTTTCCCAGGAGGGGTGAAAGAGGACCTTCCGTGATCATTTCCTATCCTCACTTCCCCACTAGCATACTCCCGCTGGACGCCATCTGACCTAGGCTGTGCGGTACTGCTTGCCGTGTCTGTGTGACACTCCCCCTCCCCCTTCTTGCCTAGTCTAAAGCCCTCCTAACCAGGTTGGCCAGCCTTTTGGCAGAGATGTGTGCCCCTCTTGCTGAGATGGGTCCCATCGTTCCCCACTAGCTGTTGGTCATCAAACAGGGTCCCATGGTCATAGAAGCCAAAACCCTGTTGCCAAGCCCAGCAGCGCAGCCAGTTTTTAATCTGCCATATCCGCCTTCTCCTCCTTGAATCCATTCCCCTCGTTGACAGAATAGAGGATAACACTACCTGGGCACCCGTACCTTTGATGGCCATCCCCAGGGCTCTGAAGTCTTGCTTGATATCCCTTATTTTCCCCATGGCATCATTAGCGCCCACATGAAACAATACTAGAGGATAATAGTCCAACTCCTGAACAATCCTTGGGAGCCTTTCTGTAACATCCTTTATTTTGGCCCCTGGCAAGCAGCAGATCTCTCTGGATGAGGGGTCTGGTCTACATATTGGTGCCTCCGTGCCCTGTAGCATGGAGTCACCCACGACGCTCACCCGCCGCTTCTTCCTGGTGCTCCTTTTCTCCTTAGGGGGAGCAGCCTTGCAGCATGGACCAGACTGCCTCTCTGGAGAGAGCCCCCTAGACGGGCCTTGGTTCAAGGCCTCCTCTGTCTGATCCACAAGTTCCAGGGCCTCGTACCTGTTGAATGTGGTTACAGGTGGAGGTGAGGTGGGCCGTGGAGGGGATCTTCTGCCATCTCAAGTGGGGACCCATTTCCATTGTTGATTGTCCCTGGATACTGTTAATTCTGCCCCCTCTGCCCTAGGGCAAGAGGGTACTGGATTTTCTGACTGAATCAGGGGGTTCTCAGGGTGGCTTTCCTGGGAAGACTGCAGAACGCAGCTCCACCAGTCTATTTCTCTTTCACATTCCCTGATGGCCCTCAGCCGTTCTACCTCCTCCTTTAGCTCCACCACCAGGCTGAGCAGGTCATCCACCTGCTCACACCTAAGGCAGACGGTGTTTTCGCCACTCCCTGGTAACGTGGAGAGGCTCAGGCATTCCCCGCAGCCAGAAACCTGGACCGCTGCATGTTTCTGTGGTGGTTCAGTCTGGGTCGCCACAGTCTTCCTGGTGGAAGCTCTCTGCTGAGTGGAGACCATGGCTTCACCTGATCTCCCGCTGCTGGAAGAGTCTGGGGAGACAATTCTTTTCCACACCTGGGGGGAAGACTCCCTGACCCCTGCCTGCACCAACTGCTGCGCAACACTCCTTGTCGCTCGCCCTCCCTGGGGGCAGCTTTTGAATTCCCGCCTGCCCTGCCGGCTCCGCCCCCGCTGAGTCAGAGCTGCCTCTGGCCCGGAGCTCAGCACTGCCCACACGGGGGTTGGTGCTGGGGCTGCCTCTCGCTCTGTTGTTCGCCTCTAGACAAGGAGCTCCGGGACGAGCGTCCACTCCAGAGCCCTTCCCTTCGAGATCTGGTATTAATTATTATTAATTAATATTATTATTAATATTATATTAATATAAATTAATATTATTAATTATTATTAGGGTTGGTATTAAACCATAGAGGAATACTTGAATGGGATCCCAGGGGAGGGATTTTGCCTTGAAAATTAAGGCAAAAAAAAACGGCGCCCCCCCCGCCCCCCACCTTCCCCTGCGAGTGGACCAGATGTTCCAGGGGAAGGAGGAGGATTGTGAGCTGTACTCTGACTTGTATCCTTGCAGAGAGACTAGGGACATAGCTTCAGTATAGAATACAAGAATGAAGCGACAGCCAAGCTCCAGTATGAGGGGCACAGAAGGGCCAGAGACCCCATGTAGAGATCATTAGGTGTGCTGCAAGCACTGGGAATTGAACAAAATTATGTGTCCTTTGTTCTTAGTTGCACCCAGACCCAGACGTGGATGCAGAGTGTCATTGCAGGTATATTGAGAGATGGAAACAACAGTCCTCCCCACTGAGATCTGAAAAAAATCGTGTGGGACGCGGCTACAGAGAAAGAGCGACAGCTTCAAGCATGATGGAGACCTGCAAACTTCACCCATGACCAGGTCCTCCGCGCAGTCATCACCTACGTACTGACCGTGGCGAATGTCACCATTGAGAAGGTTTATCTGTGCTCTACCCGTCCCCACTTCCGAAGATGATGCCCTTAAAGTGAGCAATGTTTTCTCTTGATACCAAAGAGGGCGGATGCCATTATGGGATCAATCCGCAGAGTAATAATAAAACCATATTAGCTTATGTAGGGAAAGGATGTGTGTGTTCTAGAACAACATGTAAATACGTGCTAAGTAATAAAAGCTATAACCAGACTGTATTTAATGACTCTAATATGTGTGCTCACAATGTAGTTGTTATTAGAGGCTATGATTTTGTGTATGTTACCCATGTTTAATGACAATCTGTGCGTGTGCTGCCATAATAGTGCCTTGCTACTGCATGAGGCAAGTGAGACTACCTTGAAGACCAGCTGGAAAGTCTAAGTGCCTCCTACCATAGTCAAGGGCAAGATTGGGTTAGCCTCTGTGTTTGCCACCAAGAAGAACCTCGAGCTCTGCTGTTGGCTGCAACGCATTAGGCGTTGAGCAGTGGGGACACATGCCATGCCAGACCTTGATGTGGGTGATGGCCCTGAGAGAGGTGACCATCTAGGAGGCGAATGTAGGCCAAGCGGCCTGCTGCTGGCATGCGTGACAGCGTAATTAACTTGTGCGCAGAACCACAGAACTTGCCTGAAAAATTGCTTATGCTAACTCTGCTGCACGTAGGCCCGTTGGCCTGCTTACGCCACCCTGCATAGTAGGGCAGCTTACTGTTTTAGGGACCAGGTTTCAAAAAAAAAAAAAAAAAAAGAGAGAGGGAGAGATGTAAGAACATCATTGCTCCAGGGATCACTACCGCACAAGCACTGACCACATTACACAGACCGGGATGCTGGCTAGCAAAATCCTGCAGTGCTACAACGACAGCTTTGCCTTCGTTGTTAGTAGATGTGGACTCGTCTCGGCATGCAATCTTGCTGCAATGGCTATGCTTCTGCTTATGCATGACCGCAGATGTGAGGAGGCAGAGGCATGTGCTGCATGACTCTAAGCAATCACACCACGTCTATGCATGCCCACGTCCAGACATTACAGGACCTGACTCATCAGTTGAGAATGGATGGTGATTGGACTCCATTTGGATGATGGACATGGGGTTGGCCATGGCTACAGAAACTGTTATTCGAGCTGTTATTTCTATTTCCAATATTATCATATGCTGTCGCCCTTGCATAATGAGGCATGGTTGAAACTGCTATGAAAACATTATCTGTTCGGGTGCTTGGCTATGATAGATTGATCTCTCCAGATCATGCGGTGGCATGTATTGGAGATGGAAATTTCTGTGATCTGTAGAGTCATAAAAATCTCCTGTGAGAAGAGGCCAGACCTTGAGAAAGAAGTACCTTCAGACAAAGGAAAAAAAAAATATATATATACACATATATATATATATACACACACACACACAGCTATAACAATTTTTCAAAGATCACAAATTTATTTTTACATTATTATGATTTAATACAGAGAAGTCTATCACTACAAAAATATAAATAAAAACATCAAGAACTCAGTTTTGCAATACAGCTAGTCTAAATTAGTAAGAATTAATTTTTATTAGAACAATGTAAACACCAAGGAAGGGAAGGAAAAACAACAATGAAGCTTAATCTTCAGAAACAGGTGATAATGTAGGTGAATGTGTTAGTAAGTAAATTCAAATAAATAGATATCACCCCCCCCCCCAAAAAAAAAAAAAAAAAAGAAGAAAGAAAGAAGCAAAACTGAACTCACACTCAGATTCATCAAAGACTCTCATGAGCTTCCCTGTCGAGAACCGGAAAATTCTTTTGTGTCAGACCCAAGAGTGGCCCTTTTCTTGCCATCAGGTGAAAAACTTATACTAGACGGGTAAGCCTTGCATTTAGCAAATTCATATAAATCAATGTCCATTTTATACTCCCAGTTCACATTCTTGGGAAGTTTATATTCATGAGAAGTACCAGTCCAGTACTCAATCATTCCAAATTTGTCAGAAGACACTGCTACTTTGTAGATAGGTTTCAACTCTATCTGAGTAAGAGAAGATGTATGCAGTTTATCAAAAACATGAAGCAGCTGATGATTTCCTCATCCATCATATATGAATATTTTTCCTGTGCTCTTCTCAGATGTGGCAACAGAAGAGATGGCATCTCCAGGGCAATATACCCATTCACATTGGCAAGGACAGTAGCTGCAACAAAGAATAGAAGGAAAAAAAGTAAAGAGAAGGATTGGTTTTCTTAGGTGAGAAATGAATTACACTCTCAACTTAAAAATCAAGGATCTGAAGCACATTTTGAACCTTGCTAGTCTTGCTAATATCTGACCTGCTAAACTTAAATGGTGTTACAGCCAAACTGTTCCAAGCAACGTAAATCAGTGGATGCATCAGTTAACCTCTCTTGTTCCCACATCATTTCATAAAGAGGCTGTGACAGAGAGCTGACGTAGAAGAGCATGGGTAAAAGAAGAAAAGGGATGGAAATCCAAAATAACAGCACCAGCAGGATTAGTGAATGAACAGTAATCTTTATGACTCAATAACATTTCTCTTCTGCCTGGAAAGCAGTAAGCCATTCAATGCACATGAAGACAAACACACTTTTGCCAACTACTTAAGGCAAAGTGCAGCTTGGTATAATGATCGAAACACTTACAAACTTATTAACAAGGATTCTGTGATACTAAGACAACCAGGCTGTAGGTGTTCTGAATTAATTTAAGAATAAATGCATTTGCTACTAGCATCAAAGTTGTAACTTTGATGTTTAAAAAAAAAATGTCAAAAAAAAGTCTCTACGCAAAGATTCTGAGAATCAAAACTATGACAGACCATAAAGGCAGGATACAAACTCCATAGGAAAAAATCTTGTTTAGCATCCTTTCACAGAACAAACAAACACTAAGAACTGACAGATAAAAATCCAAATGATTAGTATTACCTGTCTGGCAAAAATTCTCAGAAGGAAGGACAACTTGAGGCTTTCTTTGGAAAAGGGGTGGTTCCAGTAACAAAACCAGAACTTTTGATGAGGCTCACTAAAGGGATAGGAGGCAAATCAATTGCAGCGTGATGTCCCATTGCTCTGTGTGCTGTAACCCAAACTTCTATGTGGATTGGCCCTTTTCCAGATCAGCGAGGGAAACACAAAGCATGGGGATTTGCAGATAACTACACTGTAGAGTTTAGTTAAAACTGAAAGGATCCAAAGAATTTAGGGCGAAGTTCATCAACCACAAAACATGGTGACCCACATGTATCCAAGCAGCCAATGCCAGATAATGCAGGTTGAAAGGATTGCATGGGACTGATGAATTCTACACTGACCATAGCAAGCCTGAGCAAACAGCCATGAAAAAATTCCTCAGGCAGGTCGACAGAAACTGTTTGCTCAATAAACAGTAATGCAGACCATAAAGCTACAAAGTAATTAGATTTTAAGAAGGGTATTTAAAACAACATCTGTATTACAACTGTATGGTTTTCAGCTCCAATTTCCCCTGAATGCTCACACGTGAATTGCTCTCTAGGATTATGTCAATGTAAGGGATTTTTTTAAAATAATACAGTAGAATAATTAACATAACATATATAGTCTTAAATCAATTTTAAATAAATGTATTCTATTTTATCCTATAACTTTGCATTACTAATACAAGACTGTTAAGCACAAAACATCAGCAAAAGCTAAAGACTAAGGCTAACTAAGGATTTCCTCCTCCTCCCCCTCCCCAACAGAGGGAAGAGAGACTCTATTCTTATGGGCTAAGTACATTTTCTGGAGATTACTACTAACACTACCACTAGCAAAGAAGCTAATATAAGCATTTATATAGGAATTCTGAAAGGTGTTCAGGTATTTTATTTTTTAGTATCTTTCAGAGCACTGAAAGTTTTACCACTAATTTCAGTCCAAAGAGCTATGACAATACTGAACATTTTTGAGCTTATACTTTTATTCAATTTCGGAATTAACCAACAAATAGTAATCAACAAGGAATAAGTATTTTTGGATTTCAGAAAGACTGTGGAAATATCATTTTTTTCTGCTATTCTTCATATAGCATTCTTTGTTTCTCCCATTTTCCAAATGCACTCTTGTAAAAATGTGAGTTTATTTTCCCCTGTTACTGATATAATTACAATAATATCCATTCCTATTTCTTCAGCTACATACTGTATAATTACAGAAAATCTATAATAGCAACACTAAGGAAGATGACAATGTTCTTTTTGAAGAAAAAATGCTATCCCTAAATCAACAAAGAGGACGGCACATATTCTCCAACAGCTCCTGCTATATTGCAACTATTAGTTGGATATGATTTTTAAAATCCAGCACCAGACAGCAGGGTGTTGCCGTTCAAGCGGTGTGGCGACCTGGTTCAGGAACGGCACAGCAACCACCCCCAGGCCGCTCGGGCCATCAGCTCGCTGACACCAATGTGGTGGACGGCAAATGGCGTTTATTGATGGGTAACAAGGTGTTATATAGCTAAGGTTTACAACGTCACATCCGTCTGCTTACATCATAAACTAACACTATTGGCTATTAGGGGCCCTATCTTTCCGTACAGCACGATATCTTCCGGCCGCCGGACCCTAACTATCTGCAACAGCAGGGGAAAGAGAGAGAGAGAAAAAAATCCTAACTGCATACCACATCTTTGTAGCTATTTGTCCCCAAAAAACATAAGCATTTACTGCTCTTAAGTAGGGTACAACATCCTATATTTCTCTGTGAAACCAGAGAATCTCCAAGCCAGTGGAGGTATTTTGAATAAGGCAACTTAGCAAAAACTGACCAGGAAAAAAAACCCCACAACAACAACACTTTATTAAAAAATATAATTTACTTATCTCTTATGCAAAATAACCCCAAACATTTTATAATCTCTTTTTTTAAAAGGAGCAACTCATTTACCCAAGCTTCAGCATGTTGATCATATCAAAGTTGACCACATCAAACACCTTCATTGCTTTATCATCTCCAACTGAACAGAATAAAGCCCTCTCTGAGCTAACAGCAATACTCTCAATAACTCTTATAAAAAAAATAGTATATACTATTAAGACACTGGAAAGAGACATCCTTCAATTCAATATCCCACAAAAAAGGGAGACAGAGACACTAATTAAAGATATACAGAAGCCTACAGATGTTTCTCAGCTGTTTCTTTACTGTTTTTATAATTAGAAGACCTACATTTAAAAAAAACACTTTGTATTTTATCATTATTTGGAATTTGGAAGCACACAAATTGAATTAATCTTCTTTGGATTGTATGCACCCTGTTCACTCATTTCTAAATAGAAACTTTCCCTGTGTACTGGACATTCTCCCTAAAAGGAGGACACAAAGCAATACAAAGGATGTAGGGGATCCAGACCAGGAGACTCATCAAGTTTTGTTCCCAGCCCATCCCTCTTGCAGTCTGGAGCAGGATGGAACAGGACAGGGGAATGAAGGAACCCAGATGGATATGACTTTATCCCTGACTGCAATAGGTACATCGTTGACCTCCTCTTGCTTTGCACTGTGCTGCCTGTTCAAAACACTAAAAAGAAAAGAAAAGAAGGAAAAAAAAAAAAAAGGCATTCATTTATAAACGTATAAACGACAAGGTAATTTCTCACCTAGATGGCTACAAAAACATTTAACAAACTCTATCCCTTCTTCTATCTGTTTCCAGAACGTTACATGCCCGTCATGACTGGCTGTTATGATCAAATCTGTCCTGCAAGTGCAAAAGAAAAAAAAAGAAAGAAGTTCACCTACAATGCACTTCCACACTGCTGTTGAGCAGTAATTTGCATTAAGACAGTACAATTAATGATGTGAAGAAAATGAACTTTTAGACAACTGTCACAGTAATTTGTTTAATAGGCACACTCAGTCCTGAAAAAGCAAACAAATATTTTAAGATACTCTCAGCTAATTCATAAAAGGTCAATAGCCTGAATTTCAGAAATATGAATTTTAACATGTTTATATTTTATATATATAAGTATTAATTTGCTACTCTTTAGGTTTGGTTTGACAGTAGTTTACTAAAAAACATATCTCAAAGGTACAAGCAGAAAGCTATTTCTTCAATAGAAAAGCTATTTCTTCTTCTTGGATCAGATAGAGGAGTGGCTGAGGGAGCTGGGCCTGTTCAGCCTGGAGAAGAGAAGGCTGAGAGGGGATCTAATCAGTGTATATAAATACCTCAAGGGAGGGAGAGCAGAGGACGGTCATGGTCTCTTTTCAGTGGTGGCCACTGATAGGACTAGAGGAAATGGCCGGAAACTGAAACACCAAAAATTCCATACGAACTTAAGGAAAAATTTCTTAACAGTGAGGGTGACAGAGCACTGGAACAGGCTGCCCAGAGAGGTTGTGGAGTCTCCTTCTCTGGAGATCTTCAAAACCCGCTTGGATGCAGTCCTGTGCCACGTGCTCTAGGTGTCCCTGCGTATGCAGGGGCTTTGGACTAGATGATCTCTAGAGGTCCCTTCCAACCCTAAGCATTCTATGATTCTATGATTCGCCCATGGTTTCCTGGGCCACAGGACCCGTTGGTACCCATAAAATTGGGCATGCTCAAGAAGCCACCATAATGAAGATGCGGTGGCACATACAGGAGAGAGCAAAGCCAGGGCCCCATGCTATCCATACCTTGCATGAGCAGGTGTCACAGGGAGTAGAGGGAGTTCCTGATAGTCCCCCACAACAGCTAGAAAACTTCCAGGTAGGAAAGTGGGGAGTTCCCTATGAGCAACTTACGCCTGAACAACGGCAAACGACCTGGTTTACTGACGGAAGTGGTGTGGCACAAGGAAGGTGGAAAGCGGTAGCCTATAATCCATCTACACAGACTCGATTGGTAACTACAGGGCAGAAGGGCAGTAGCCAATTAGCTGAATTGATAGCAGTGTGGCAGGCTATCGATGCTACCCCTGTTAATCACATTTGCCATGTATATACTGATTTCTGGGTGGTAGCACAAGGGCTTGTGTACTGGCTCCCAAAATGGAAAAAAGATGAATGGTGGATAGGATCAAAAGAAGTATGGGGAAAGGAATTCTGGGATAGAATTGACAAGGCCCTGCAGGACAGGGATGTATGGGTCTTCCACGTGGATACGCATACGATACAGGTCACGGAAACTGTCGCAGTCGTGGCGGCCAAAAACACAAACAACTGGGGTAGATACAACGCAAACTACCCTATATTGTTTTTTAGGTACCTTATTTATACCCAGCTCTCCTCGTCGTGGCTGCTGCTTATTGGTGAGGGTTACAAAGGACAGTAGCTAGTAACAGAGTTATGATTGGATGATTCTTAGCTTGGCCGGTTTCTGCTCCGTGGCCAAACCTCCTTAAACTTGTTAACAACTGTCTGCTGTCTCCGTGTGAACTCCCTATCTCATAGATACATTCTAATCTTTTCAAGGTTAACATTCTCTGCTAAGGGAGCCAGGGATTTCACAGACCAGCTGCAATCCCTGACAATTCCCCCTTTTTGTATTTGTGCTACAAAAATGGCACTAACGGTTTACTGCAGGGCCCTTTGCAGCAGACCGATCAAACAAGGTACCATTAATAACACAATTACAATAATTACCAAAATCAGCAAACCTGTTTTCACTAGAGATGTTACTTCTTTCTTTACTTCTTTCTTTTCTTCTTTCTTTACTTCTTTACTTTCTTTACTTCTCTCTTTACTTCTTTACTTCTTTACTTCTTTGTTTACTTCTTTACTTTCTTTACTTTCTTGTAACCACCCAGACAAACCCCAGTTGCCAAACAACTTATTTAACTACTTCCATCCATCATCCACTTGCAACTTGCATACTCCGTCAATTAGAGCAACTGTAGTCTTTACCCTCACCCCGAGTCTGGATCTCTGATCTCATTGATCCATTGCCAGCATATTAGGCAGTAGTTGAAGCCCTTGTATTCGGCTCTCGCAGATACCCGCCACCAATCGACTTCTCTGTTGGAACTCCCACCAGACACGTAGAAAAGGGATTTCGAGGATCGCTGGTAGCCAGGCATACGGTGCTTTGATTGATTGATGGTGTTGGCTAAGGTTACCCAGATGTTGCTGCCAGTTCTTCAGGGAAGGGCTGGAGGCCAATCTCCTCCTCCACAACTTCCAAGGATGAGGAGGGCAGCGACTGCAACGCAGGTCGCACGCACCATGCTGGAACCCATCGCGGTCCACTCTCTGTGGAGACACAAGCATATCCCCTTCCCCAAGTTATGAGCTCATGTGGCCCAGACCATTGGCCAGTAACCAGATCACGAACTTGCACCGGTACCCGCTGTGGTACCTTTTCTGTTGTAGTCAAAGAGGAAAAATGAGAAAAAATGAGTGATAGAGTAGAGTTGTTAGGGAAGGAAAGAAAGTTAAGCACATATACAGCTTTATCTAGTCTTGTCTGTGGGGACTCCCCCTGCATTCCCCCTTTTTGTTTTTGCACGAGGCGCTTCAGAGTGCCATGCAAGCGTTCAACAATGGCTTGGCCTGTAGGGGAATGGGGAATCCCAGTTATGTGGTGAACACCCCATTGATTTAGAAAACTCTGCACCTTTTTGGAAACATAGGCAGGACCATTGTCAGTTTTTACTGTTTGAGGAATACCGAGAGTTGCAAAGGCACGTTGAAAATGGTGAATTACGTGTAAAGATTTCTCCCCTGCTTGGGCTGTAGCACAAGCAGCGTGGGAAAATGTATCAACAGAAACATGGACAAACCAAAGCCGCCCAAATTCAGAGATGTGGGTGACATCCGTTTGCCACAATTGTAACGCTTGTAGGCCTCTAGGGTTAACTCCATAGAAAACAGGTGTCTGCTGTCCTTGACAATCAGGGCAGGCAGCAACTATAGATTGTGCCGCGGATTGCGTCAAGCCAAATTGTCGACTCAGTGCCAAGCTGCCCTGGTGAAAAAAACGATGAGATAATAAAGCCTGCTGGTGTTTGTTAGGGAGCGGACCCAAGGCCACAGCAGACACAAGGGCATCAGCCCTAGCATTACCCTCAGTAAAGAAGCCAGGTAATGCAGTATGACTGCCAATATGTAGTACAAAATAGGGTTCGGTTCTCTGTTGTATTGCAGACCATAGTTCTAAGAGTACTGCAAACAATAGACGTTGGTCAATAAAAGACAGAACCGTCTTGTCTAGCCGTGCAACTAGATTGGCAACATAAGCAGAGTCCGTAACAATATTCACAGGTTGGAGAAACATTTGAAAAGCTACGGCCATAGCTCGCAGCTCCACTATTTGAGGTGATCCTTCTTGTAAGATTACCTTGTCATGCCATTCTTGGTTGTCGTACCATACCACAGCAGCTTTACCAGTCTTTCCAGATCCATCTGTAAAGACAGTGAGTCCATCAACTGGCCCTATTTGCCTCAAGTGCTTTTGACCCACCGTAATTTCCTGAAAAAACTTAATAAGCAGATGTGAGGGCAAATGATAAGAGATCTGCCCATGAAAATCAGCCATAGCTGCTTGAACTTCATATTTGTTGGCTAAGCACCATTCAAAATACCACGTTTGTATTGGGACAACAATGCGATACGGATCCCTTCCTGTCAGTTCCACACATCTTTTACGAGCCTTCATAATAAGGTCTGCTAGAAGTTCAAACAATCCTGGTGCAGTCTTTCGAGATCAAAAAGGTAAAAACAGCCATTCCAGAATATGTAAAGGATCTGTCCTTTCAGGGTTCCATTGCACCAAGGCACTGAAAGGAGTTGTCCGATCAATGAGGACAAACAACTGAACTATCTGTAATGGGTCAATGAGGGATACAAATTTAGTTTGTAATAACGACTCCACCTGTTGGATTGTTTGAACCGCTGCAGGACTCAAAGTCCTAGGTTCAGAAGGATTAACAGAATGCTGGAGCAGTTCCAATAAGGGCTGCAGCTGGGAATTTGTGAGACCAAGATAGGGTCTAATCCAATTCAGCGACCCCATCAATTTTTGGACATCAGTAAGTGTTTGAATGTTAACACTAAGTTTGATGGGTTGGGGCGTCACACGTCGGGCAGTGACTGTAAGCCCTAAATATTTCCAGGGCTCAGTCTTTTGCACCTTCTCTGGTGCTATAACCAAGCCAAAATGCTGTAAGGATTGTCTAGCTACTTTTTCTAGATCATTCAGCTGCTCCCTTTTCTGGGCTGCAAGCAAAATGTCATCCATGCAATGGTAACAATAACAGTCTGGAAATTGCTCCCGAACAGGAGATAAAGCTTGAGCAACAAACCATTGGCAAATTGTTGGCGAATTTTTCATACCTTGAGGTAACACCTTCCATTGATATCTTTTGGCTGGCTCAGAATGGTTTATAGGTAATACAGTAAAAGCAAATTTTTCCCTATCCTTGGGTGCTAATGGAATGGTAAAGAAACAGTCCTTCAGGTCTATTACCACAATATCCCAGTCCATAGGGATCATTGAGGGTGCAGGAAGGCCGGGCTGTAAAGCTCCCATGGTGGCCATGGCAGCATTTACCTGTCGTAGGTCATGTAAAAGTCGCCATTTGCCAGATTTCTTCTTAATTACAAATACAGGGGTATTCCAAGGACTGTGAGAGGGTTCAATGTGCCCAGTCACAAGCTGTTCTGACACCAATTCTTGCAGGGCTTGCAACTTTTCCTCTGCTGGTGGCCACTGATCCACCCACACAGGCCTGTCAGTTAACCAGGTTAAAGCAAGTGTGGGTCGACGAACACCCTGCAACACAGTGGCCCCCGTCAAAAATCCATCATAATCCTAACCCCCCATTGTCCTAAACAATCTCTTCCCCACAAGTTCAGGGGTGCAGAGGTTATGTATGGTTTGATCGTTGCTATTTGCCCTTCAGGATTGGTGATCAGCACAGGTACAAGAGACATGCCCCCTTGAGTGGATCCCCCCAGCCCTACTACACCCATCCCAGTGTTCACAATGGGCCAAGACGATGGCCAGGAATGTTGAGAGATAATAGTTACATCAGCCCCAGTGTCCAACAAACCCGTAATCTTCAATGTTGATGGTGAATAGCCTTTGTTGGAGACGGTACACGTCATTTGTGGCCTCTGCGCTGATACAGTTTGCGACCAGAAAACTTGAGGTGGACCTGTAGAACCAAAGCCTCCTTCTCGTCGTTCCTTAAGTTCTGTGTGAGGAACACAACTCAAAAAAGGCACAAGTTGAGCAACACGGATACCTTTGGGAATGGTTACTGGGGGATAGGGAGTAGACATCATAGCACAAATTTGCCCAGTATAATCCGAATCAATAACACCTACATGAACAATTAATCCACTCAAAATACTGCTAGACCGTCCAATTAATAATGCACTGAGTCCTTGACCTATAGGCCCCTTTGCATCCAGAGGCACTTTAACAATATCCGTAGTTGACAGAGTTACTGTGTCAGCGGTGGATACATCCATGCCTGCTGATCCACGGGTTTTCCCTGTGAGACGGTCGCAGAGGGATAAGCCATCGGAGGTGCTCTCATGCATGGAATCGCTGTATGAGGTACTTGTGTCCCCGCGCGCCTCCTCGCGCTTGCTTCCTCGTTTCCCGTCAAAGAATAGCCATTAATATGGAATTTAGATCGACAGTGTCTGTCAAAATGCCCTATCTTACCACATCGATTAAAAGTATTGTCCACAGGCTTGGCAAAATGCCCTGCCGCTTTGCCTTTTCGCTTAGCAGCTGCACTCTGAAACGAGCAAGCAGCCTTGATATGCTCCTCCTGACCGCACCCAAAGCACTTGGGATTGGGACGAAGAACTGCAGCTAGAGCAGTCATTTTATGTGTTATTGTTCCCACTCTTGAGCAAGCTGTTACTATATCAGGAATAGTTGGGTTCCCTGGCATTGCTTCAATTATTTTCTGACAATCTTCGTTAGCATTATCTTTAGCTAGCTGAGTGCACAGTCTCTCTCTCAAATCATCATCCTCTACTTGTTTTTCTAATGATGTAGCAATCCGTTCAACAAATTGTAAGAAGCTGGAACAGAATCTGAGCAAGATGGGTTATATCATACGGGGCTAAAAGATCCACATTAATAATTCGGATCAGCCGCATTACCTCTGAAGAGTTAATACCATATTTTGATGTACATGTCTGCAGGTCTTGCACTACTTTCCAGGCAATCGTGCTGTGTTCATCCCTTCTTCCAGAGTTGGGGGCTGCCTTAAACACAGGAAAAGCTTCCAAACCACAGCCGACAATTTGAGTGGAGGCCTCTGAGGGGTAACAGATCTTATCTAACAAATCCCATTGCCCCATTTCGGCTGCCTTTTTTCTAACCTGATCCCAGAATTTGCCAGGCTGCCGTGGCAACACAGTCACCGTGGCGGGGGGGGGGGAGAGTCCAGGGTTCAGCTGCTAATCTCAAGGTCCGACATTGAGAACTCCCTATAGTCTCTTTCACAGAAGGACAAACAGCAGAAACCGCCTCCTCCTCCTCAGCCGAGGAGTCTTGGGGGGAGGCGGGGGGTGGGAAACGTTTTTTACTGCGGATTTCTTCATCATTTTCCTTCTCCCCCTCTCCAGGAGGAGCAGAGGGAAGCACAGGTTTATTTAAAGCCTCCCACTCGGCCAACTGTTGCGCAGGTGTCTTATAGAGGGGGGGCAAAAACTCACTGGGAGACTCCCCCCCCCCCCCCCGCCCCCGCCGCATCTTAACCAGCTCATCAGGCGAGGGGTACTTATGACTCAAGTTGGTTTCATGTTTCAACGACCCAGAGGCGCCCGTGGAGCACTGCAAAGCGTCCATTTGCTCCGTAACAGACTCTATAGGAGAAGGATACTTCTCCTGGGCTTCTCTATCTTCCCCCAATAGAGGGGTACTTTCCGGCATCACAGGAATGGTCTCCTGGTTGTGCTCCGCTGCCCAATCCTCCAAAGTGTCCTGCAGCAGTCGCCAAATAGTAGGTAAACCCTCTACCTCTCTAGAGCCTCTAGAAAGGGCATCCCACAGCTTATCACCGACCTTCTGCCAAGCGCTCACACTAAATGCAACAGCTGAAGTGGCTTCAAACCCCTGTCCTCGGCACCAGAGCAACAGGGGGAGAGTTGCGCAACTGAAGGCGGAGTTTGCCCACCCCCCCGGCCTGCTTCCTGGGTCGTACTGACCCTACATGCCAGGATGTACCGGGCATAGAAGAGGACAGTGAGGAGAGAGGAGGGGAAGGAGAAACTCCAAACTCTGAGGCCTATGCTGTCTCCGTGGGAGCCAGTCAGCAACTGTGGGAAATCATCAAAGGAGCAGGGGCTTAAGGTTTAGGACCAGAAGCCATTTTATTGAGCATCAGACCAAACATATATTCTCCGAGTGTGTGAGCATACGCTGTCCACGCGCTCCCTCCCCCTGCCTCCAGCCAATTCCTTGACTCTATTGCTATCTGGGTCCAATCCTGTTAACGGACAACAGGTAACCAACCAGAGATCGGTGCGCCCGGCCTGTGTTTTAGGTTTCTCTATTTGCTAATCTGTTATTCCTACAAGATTCAACAAGAACAAGTGCAGGGTCCTGCACCTGGGGAGGAATAACCACAGGCACCAGTACAGATTAGGGCTTGACCTGCTGGAAAGCAGCTCTGTGGAGAGGGATTTGGGAGTCCTGGTTGACAAGTTAACTGTGAGGCAGCAATGTGCCCTCGTGGCCAAGAAGGTCAATGGGCTCCTGGCCTGCATCATTTAAGCACTTCTGAAAGTCCCTTTTTCTCAGTGTAATGTACATAAGAGAACTAATTGAAACACACACACAAAACCCACATCCCATCACCACACCAATAAGTCATCAAAGCCAAGCCTAGGGAAGCACCACACTCACTCCCACATGTCTCAGTGTCAGGCTTTCAGGCAGTGGCTCAACATCGACTCATAACAGTTCCACCTTGGGTGCTCTGCTTCTACATAGTGTCGAAGGTTACAACATCCCCACCCCAATCTTTATTATTGGAAGATTTTATAGCCAGATATTGGCAAATGTAGACTGCCAATCAGACCAATCCACAGTTATATCATGCTACACATTTACAGCAGTTGCAGCTATTGCTTTCCTGTCACTTGTTGATCCACCAAGTCTCATCACACTCAGTTCTTGTTTGCACTGTCCTGTTGGCCACAGCTCAACATACTCAGTCTACTTGCATTCCATGCAGCTCTTGGCCAAGGAGAGGCCACAGTACTCTCATGTCAATTGGGTTACATCATTGCAACAAAATTAATCTCTATAGACTGTACATTAAGGACACATACAGAGACCAATCTAAGGTTAACTTTTGGAGTATGTTCTATAGTTTTTTTTTTTTTGATAAAAAAGTAGCGCTCACACATATACACACAATAAAGAATCGTCTCTTTCCAAACATAAATTCAGTAGTATATAACTTATTTATGGCTGCTAATTTAGCCAATTATCTACTCAATTTTCATGCATATAGCTCAAAATTTACACGGAGGGGGTAGCCACACACACACAAAACTGTAAATCAGCAGTAATGTATAAATAAAAAGAGTAAGCTGATTAACTGAAACAAAAAGTTGTTCATCTTCAAATTCCAGCTTCTAATATTGAGTCAAATTTATGACAATGAGATTTGAATTCCTATCCTATAAACATAATCTGTGCTCCAGGACACTTTCTTGACCCATTTTTTTTTTCCCTCACACTTGGCAGCAGTGTTATCTGCTAGGCTAATCATGCTAGGCTAATCATGCTACTAGACATTTTTTAATGTTCTTCAAAATGGCATCATACTGAGTGAAGGAAATCCACAGGGTCAAGACTCTTGCATAAGCAGCAAGCTTTACTCCAAGACCTGGATTGCTGGACTGGAGAGAGAGGAGAAAAAAAAATCAACAAACTGACAATATTTTTATTTTATTTTAATTAAAAAACAAGAGTGTCCAATTTTGTATCAAACATTCAAAATGGCCAAGCAGTTACCAAGAACTTAGAATTATTGGCCAGGATGGAAGTTCTTTTGGTGTTTTGTTTGTTTTTTGTTTTTCTCCTGTTTTTCAAATTCCCTCCTTGTCATATAATGGTGTTTAGCCCCAAATATTGGAACCAGCCAAGTGTCAATAACACAAAAGGTTTCCATCAAAGTATTTCGGTAATACTAGAAATGCTCACAATTGACAAAAGAGATCACTTGCAACTCAAGTTGTTCAAAGTGGTTTCTTTGTATGGTATTATCCCATGGGGAGATGCAGTGCAGAAAATAGAAAGGGTATGTTGACACTAGGGGTACACAAAGGGTAGTGTTGCCAGCAGGTCAAGGGAGGTGATCCTCCCCATCTACTCAGCTCTGGCGAGGCCACACCTGGAGTAGTGGGTGCAGTTCTGGGCTTCCCATTACAAGAAGGACATTGAGCTTCTAGAGAGGGTCCAGTGTAGGGCCATGAAGATGATTAAGGGGCTCAAGCATTTGTTGTATGAGGTAAGACTGAGCGAGCTGGGCCTGTTTAGTCTGGAGAAGAGAAGGCTGAGAGGACACTTGATCAACATGGTCAAGTACCTGAGGGATGATTGTAGGGAGGACGGGGCCAGGCTCTCCTCCATGGTGGCTGGTGACAGGACAAGGGGTAATGGGTGTAAATTGAAACATAGGAAGTTTAATCTCCATGTAAGGAAGAACTTCTTTCTTGTGAGGGTGCCAGAGCCCTGGACCAGGTTGCCCAGAGAGGTTGTGGAGTCTCCTTCTCTGGAGATCTTCCAAACCTGCCTGGATGCCACCCTGTGCCACGTGCTCTACGTGTCCCTGCTGGAGCAGGGGGTTGGACTAGATGATCTCTAGAGGTCCCTGCCAACCTCAATCATTCTGTGATTCTGTGTGATTCTGTAATTGGAGTATGATTAGATGAGAGAAGAAAGGCAGCATAAACAAGTTTAATTACACTGTCCTGGCACTGCCACAGAACTGCTGCTGACTGAACTGTTCAAGTATGAAAAAGACACAACAAATGGAATTTTAGTCTGAGCAACATTTATACCCGTGGCATAAAGAGATAATTGAGATATGATCAGGGTGTAAATACTTTGAAAAATGAATAACAGTAGGATTCTGAACTTTTATATACTGACCATAACTATATAGATAGTAATTTAAATAACATCTGCCTAAAGTAGATGTTGACTCACTAAGGTGTCAGTACTTGAAGTTTGTGTACTTAACAAATGTTCTAACTTTTTATGTATTTTCAGAGATCCAATTTACTTTCATGAAAACTGGTTAAACAGAATCAAAACAGAAGTAGGAGATAATTGGAGACTAAAGGTATTTGTTTTGTTTTGTTTGCCTGCAAATCTGTATATCGGTGCTTAGCACACCATGCTTAATATTGTTTGTGTTTAAATGGTAATGTATTTCTAAATTAAGGCTTTGCTTTATAACATAGTATACTGAATGTAAGATGATTTTAGTTACATTTGTTACATTATTATTAGTAGTATCCTGTAGTTTAATGAAGAAAACAAACAAACAAATATTGAGTTTGTTAATAATTTTCATAAGCTAAGAGGAAAAATAAATCTTAAAATGATTTGTATGTGTAAATTGCCACTTGAGCAACTGAGAAGTGTGAATAAAGGATTTTACTCTTTCTATTGCAAAGTGTGAAAATATTCTTTAAAATAAGTGATTCTGTTCTGAGAAATAATTGCATAAAATAGCAAGGTAATAGTAATTTATTTGAATAAAAAAGGCAAAGTGATGTTTCTTTTTACTTTGACAACTTTGCAAAATTACTGAACTTTAGGGGAGGAAGTGGTGCTCTTCTGTGTTGTGTGTAATCAGCATGTTTGTTAACCACACTATTATTTCTGCCACCTGGTATACTAGGACTTTTCTTGATTCTTTCTTATGCAAAACTTTAATGCAGTAAAAGTTTCACTGTAATTGAGGAGTATTTGAGCTTAAAACCAGGAACACAGAACCAGATCACAGTTAGATATTCAGTTGTCAGCGTAGTTTTAGGGAAAAAAAAAATCTGGCACATATGTGCCTTTCTAAAATGCCATTTCCAACCTAGTCTCCTGGGGAAACAAAACTGGTATGGTTTGTCTGTCAGTTCATGCTTCTCATAAATCCACCTTATTCTGGCTTCCAAAAGTCCTTCTGAACCTGTTTCAGCCATGTTTGGCAAAGGGCTTAGAACTCTGAGATGCTTTAGTTCTTAGTTTGGCTAAGAACTTCTTTAGTTCAGCTACAAAGATGATTAGGGGACTGAAGCATCCCTCATATGAGGAGATGCTGAGATAGCTGGGCCTATTTAGCCTAGAGAAGAGAAGACTGAGAGGGGAGATTATCAGTGTGTACAAATATCTTAGAGGAGGGTGTCGGTTAAGAGAATGTGGCCAGACTATTTTCAGTGGTGGCCAGCAATAGGACAAGAAGCAAACTGAAATACAGGAAGTTCTGCCTGAATTTCAGGGAAAACTTGACTGTGAGGGTGATAGAGCACTGGAGCAGGTTGTCCTGAGAGGTTGTGGAGTCTCCATCCTTGGAGATATTCAAAACCCGCCTTGATGCAATCCTGTGCTACATGGTCTAGGTGACCCTGCTTGTTCAGAGGGGTTGGACTAGATAATCTCCAGAGGTCCCTTTCAACCTCAGTCATTCTGTGATTACAGGCTGTGAATAGAGGAGACACACAAATAAGTGCCTCCTGAGAAAAAGGTAGGGAAGACTGCTCTTGTACATATTTTGGTTTGGCCAAGAGACCTGTCGGTACTGTGTGTGTGTGTGTACTGCCTCACCTGTCGTGCAACTCTGGACTATGTATAGTATGTACTGTCTCTTGACTAATAGGGTTGCCATCAGAAGTGAGGAAATCTGGTGAGTTAATACGGGGGGGCTGGGGGACAAGGGCCATGACACCCCAAAACATCTCTGTCAGTTCTGCTGCGCATAAAACAGTTTATTTCAAGTAACTGATAGATAGCTGAATCATGTTCTTGTTGTTCAACAAAGTTGCTCTGTATCCAATATCATATGGTGTAAGTCATTCACTTGTATGAGCAGTCAGTATTGCAAAACAAATGATCCAGCCTAGAGGAGGAAATGGATAACAAGACAGAATGTACAGGGGTTGTTGTCAAGAATAGTTCAGTGGTCAAGGGATGCAGATGCATTAAAACAGCAATTTAAACAATTAATGATTTGTGATTGACATTTGTGTCTATCTTTGTTTAATTTTATCATACTGTGCCAGAGAGGAGTAGAAGTGGCTGCTTCATAAGGTCAGGTGAGCCAGGAGCTGAGGGTGACAGCAAGGCAGGCAGGGCATTGGCCTCACTGACAGAGCACAGTCCCACAGTACCCAAACAAAAAGAACAGGGCAGGTCTGGTGACAGCAGCCAGGTTCAGACAATAGTCCAGTGATAGCCAGAAAAGACTATAGCAGCAAAACAGGTCCAAGATCAAGCCAGGAAGTCAAGTCAGCAGGTCAAGTCTAGATCAACAAGGGATGGATGCACCATAGTTCAGGCCTAAGGGCAAGGTCCTGGACTTTCACTCAGTCATTCTGTGATTCTGTGTGATTCTGTAATTGGAGTATGATTAGATGAGAGAAGAAAGGCAGCATAAGCAAGTTTGTTTACACTGTCCTGGCACCGCCACAGAACTGCTGCTGACTGAACTGTTCAAGTATGAAAAAGACACAACAAATGGAATTTTAGTCTGAGCAACATTTGGTGTACATTTAACCACAGTGAAAACATATGTGAAAAAATAAGCTAACATGCTATTTAAAAAATACTCAGTTTAGAATGAATAGATTCTCAAACCTCCTTGCAAAGCCTTATCTACTCAGAACTCTGACAAAACAGTTTAAGAACCTCAATATGGATGTGAAATGTTTATACAAACAATCTAGGAGCTTAAACCAGTTCTTAAGAAGAGCCAATATTTCCATCACAATACATCTCAGATGGCCAATCTTTTCTAAGTTTTAACAGCTCTTTTGCAACCTAAAGGAGCAGTTTCCCAAGAATCATGATGAGGCTTGAGGGAAGAGTCAATGAAAACAGTTTTGTTTATAATTAATTTGTTTAGTCTCCAGTCAAGCAAGCAAAATCTCTTTTGCAAGTTTCATATCTTTCAATTTAAGGGGAGATGAATCCCAGCCAATCAGATTTAAAAACAGCTCAACCAAACCAGTTTTTAAATCTAGGTAGGGCCAGAACCAAAGCTAAGTCTGAACCACTTTTTTTTATTATTATTTTTAATAATTGGTTTCAAAGCCACCTTCATACAAAGATATTAAAATGACTAAAACAGCCAGAAAAATCCCACACGATCACCTAAGAAACACAATGATGTTGACTAATTCTAATGCTTTTTAAGAATTATTTACAAATATTTTTGCTAAGCAAAAAAGGAAGAAACTAGTGTCATGTTTAGGTGAGCATGCAAAGAATGGAGAAAAAAAAATGTAAAGGACATAAATTAGTTGGGGTATTTAAATAAATGTTCCATGGGATGTTAGACTTCATGGATACTTCTTGATCCATCTCTATGGACCAAAATTCAAATTTCAAACAAATTTGAAATTTGGTAGGGACAATCACTAGTTCATTCTTGTACTTTTCAGTGCCATGGAAGGGTGTGGGGGAATTCAGAGGAGATTTTTTTCCTAAAAGTTAACAGACCATGTAGATATATTGGTCCTCATCCCTTCCACAAATAAGAATTGTTGTTTTATTTTACTTCATTTTAAGTCAGCAGTATCCCAACTTCTGTGTGTGCTCAGCTCCAATAGAAGTTGACAACAGTCCTTCAGAATACATATAGAAGTTTTATATCATATTTGGCTGCACAGAGAAGCCTCCCCTCCTCACCCAACAAAGACTTTGCCTCTAAATATGCATTTTTTTGGTTAGCGAGTTAGCAAATACTTTAACCTTATGAAATTTTTCTAACATTTCAGAAATGTTATTTAAATTAGTTTAAAATTGGATAAGGAGTAGGAGCAATAGTTCAGATTACTTAACAGACCACTATGATGCAAGAGTATACATACCAATGCAACTCTTGGTACATGCATACCAAGAGTTGATTTGCAGACTACTTGAAAAGTTAAAGAGCCAAAGAGCCAAGAAGCTGGAGAGGGGGAAGCATACCTAAAAACAATAAAAGCAGGAGCACATAGAAGTTAACAACAGGTTTCTTTCTATCATATCTCCTCCTCGCCCGCCCCCACTGGCCTCCCACTCGGCCTTTCTTTCCCAGGGTTCATACACATATGCTTCCTCATGAATTCCAGCAGTCCTTTCATGTCTTCTCCAAGGCAGGGGAGGAATCAAAGAGTCAAAAGGAGGTCAAGTAACAACTTTGGTGAAGATACAAGGATTGGCATGAATGCAAAGGAAAGGGAGACCAAGTTATTTATTCTAGACCTCCATATGGTCCTGATGTAACAGCTAAGGCATAATATAAACACCTCTTCCCATAAAATTCAGTTTTGTGTACATTCCAAATTGCATGCTCACTTTTAATAGGTGATTAATTTTCCTCCCTTATCCATTTCCATTTTCACAGAGAAACCTAAATCATTTTCATACTCCAATAATTCTCATGAACTTCACATCTTAGTCCAGCTCCCATCTTTCATAAATTAAGTTTCTAGAAGCCAACTATCTGTTTTCAACAATGTCATGTCCCAGAGTTTCATATAGTAGATATTTACTTATCAATTTTCTTAATGTGTGTGTGAGAAGCCAATGATTCCAGACAGCCAAACCAGCAAGTCAACTGCTAATGAAATAGCAGCTTCGCAGATATGTTACAGTTACTGTGCTCCACATCTCAAAATACAGAGTAGCTGCAAAAGCAGGTTCAATGTCCAGTAAATCCTGGCTGTTCTGTGAGTAACAATACCCCACAAACATAGCGATGCATGCAGTCTACATCAAACACACAGGCAGCAGGTTAAGAAACACGTCACAAAAACATTGCAGCCATGGCAGAACAGGAACAAGACTTGGGGAGAGGGAAGTGAGGTGGAAAGAAGAATCAAAGCAATGAATAATAACTTGCCCATCAAGTCTAGGCACATGACAGGAAGGAAATACACACCAGGCACTCTCCAATATGCTGCAACCTGCTTCTTCCTCAAGCATGCCTGTGCA
Organism: Tinamus guttatus; assembly: GCF_059628265.1. Taxonomy (NCBI): domain Eukaryota; kingdom Metazoa; phylum Chordata; class Aves; order Tinamiformes; family Tinamidae; genus Tinamus; species Tinamus guttatus. The sequence goes on from NW_028288949.1 coordinate 285,270, forward strand.
GGCACGCACAGGGAACAAGCTCCTTTGTTTTTCCCAGCAGATGTAGAGTTAAGGCAATGAAGGTCTCTACCTACGTACATACTACGACCCCCCCATCCCGCCTTGGGGCTTTGGCCAGGCAGGGCAGGTCCACTGGTGCTCTGCTGACTCCAGAAGGGCTCAAGCTCACCGAGGAGTGAGGGTATGGTCTGGGGCACAGGGGCTAAAGTGACAGACTCCAGAGCCATCCATAGGGCTGCGGAGAGTAAGAGGTGACCAGAGAGGGCAGACGCCACCACAGCAGCTGCATCTTGCTGGGCTACCTTGCTCTGAGCAGCCTGCTGGGCCTGAGCACTCACCCAGGTAAGGAGGCTCTCCCCAAGAGAGCCTCCTAAGCTTCCCATGTTGAACATAGCGGAGCCACCAACGTAACTGTTATGATTGATAGCAAAGGTGGTGCTCACCACCTTTTTACCCCGTCTCAAGCTGGGCTGTGGTGCATGCACGTCACTACGACCTACCGAGATCCACCCACTTGTTCTGCCTCTGTCATCGTCATCACTACTACATCACACTAACAAAGGTGGAGCTTATGAACTCCATAGGAAATTCAGCTATTGCAATAATCTATAGAGAAAGGGTTACTTATCCCTCTGTGTTCCATACCTTAGGAAAGGGAAGTTGGTAGTTAGTGCTGTGAGATTGCCCTACCGCTTATTTGTTTGGGGGTGGGGGGAAGCACGGGGAGAATCTGTCATTTTCTCCATTTTGTAAGCAATGCCTTGCTTGGGCCTACAGAGTTTTTTGGGGGGTTTTTTGTTTGTTTTGTTTTTTTTTTTTTTCCATCTCAGGGGTACTTTTGTCCACTGTTCCTGGGTGAGCCCTGCTACTGTGACACTTGTGTTGTTCTGAGGGGGCCCTTGTGGGGTCAACATCCAACATCCTGTCCCCAGGCAGCTTCTGAGCACTGGTAGCCTTTGACTCTGCGAGAAGCTGAAAGGGGTCCAGGCTCTTCAGAGAAGCTCCTAAAGGCAGGCTGCATGGAGCACCCGGCTCCCCAGCCTGTGCTAGGGTAGCCTGGGCACCTTTGTGTTGGCAAGTACAAAAGGTGTTAACACTACTTGTGTCTGTAGGTGCATTTCAGATGAGATTTTTTTTTTCTCATCTGGAAAATGACAGTAACCTTCTCTCAGTAAATCTCCCTGATTATTGACAATTAGGTCATATTTACTCTTGAAGGGATGTTGAGAGGGAATGTATAGGCAGCACACTTTCCCAGTTGCTTAACTGGAGTGCCTCGACTTCAGAATGTGAAGGGATTGGAGTTTACCAAATCCTTCAGATATTCTCAGGAATTTGTTGACTTTTGTCCTGTCTGAGGTTTCTAATGAGAATGTCAGGTGTAATATAAAATTCTGTTGATAAGGAACTGGATTGACATGTAACATCTGAGGAGTCATGAACCTTGTATACAAATAATATAGACTAGAGTTGAATAAGCAACCAAGAGATGAAATGTTGCAGATCTAGTAACTGTACTTCAACTGTACATGAACATAGCTTCAATATGACATTTTGTGTCATCTTTTTCCAAAGTTAGCTTAACTCTGCTGGTTTCATAATGTTCACCACTGTGGTTCATTTCGTTTCACTTCCCGATTGCAACAGCAGTGATTTAGCAACATATTGCAGATCATTTTATTTTGCTTATGTCTCTAGCTATAGTTTAATGAATCTTAGTGTTAACAAGTCATTCTGTTTTTTTGCAGATATGAAATTAATATAAAACAAATGACAGGGTAATGAGAGAAGTCTGGATGTGTGTTCTTCTGTCCAAGCTTTGCCCATGGTTCCAGACGAAGGATATAAAATGCACAAAACAGGCAAATAAAGCATATGATATGGCTCCTATTTATCCAAATAGACATTTATTGCTTTAAATGCAACTGAAATGCAAATATTAGTGATCCTTTTCCCACATGAATGATGTAAATTAGGTTTCTGAAAAGATGCTCTCTTAGCCTAACTGCAATGTATTTGCTAATACTCCTGATAAAATAGACTTATTACACTGTATAAACAGACTGCACTTAGAACACATCAAATCAAGCAGGTAAAGGAGCTAAAGAATTATTATGTAAAAATAATGTTGTGCAATCCTCTGCAGCAAGTTCTCTATTTAGAAAAATTCGGCTGATTACTCTTGCTCCCCCCCATCCCATTTTTCCCCCAAGTTACGATTAATCTATGGTCTCAAGAATTTAGCATGTATATGTATATATCTTCCTATATATATTAAATATATAGATATATTTTAATTTTAGATGTAGTATGGCCAGTCACCAAGCAGAAGTTAACAGTTTGAAGTTAGATAATGTTTCAGTTATAAAAACAATAAGTAACTCAGTACTGATGGTAGCTGTACTGAGTTTCGCTTTCATTGCTGCTCTGGTATATGCACTTTTAAGGTGAGAATATGTTTATAGTAATTATCAATACACAAGTAGTTCAAATTGTCAATTTTAATTTTGTTCTATTAAAACAAATGTTTGCATTGATGTATAAAATAACTGTTTTTGTGACAAATAGCTGTTTGATCACTTACTCCAGATACTGTGGTATTTAACTAATTGCTTGACATGGTTTGCTATTTTGATTGGCAGTCAAAATGATCTGTTTTCCAAAGGTGATACCAAACTTTTTTTAATCTTCAGTTATTGTAAATTCCCTTTTCCCTGTTAGGGAATCCAGGTGGAAGAAGACACAGATCACAACCAATGTTTTTTAGTAGATAAATGATTAAAAAGTGTTCTATGATTAATAGAATCCAGTTGGTTTTATTTTTAATAGCAGAAAGCTATTCACACAACACAGTCAGTTACTCCCTCACAGTTTACTTACCCACTTGGAGCAACAGCTGTGAGGCTGATTCCAGCTGTTGATTTGGAAGTAGAGGGTTGTACTGCCATGTCAGTGCCTTCTAGGTATATGTTTGGAAAGTCCCCTGGAGTCCCTTGTTTCATCAAGTGCATATATAATCATGCAGTCTTTGCCTGCACACAGCAGCCATTGCCCTCTTGGCTTTGATCTAAGTTACACAGACTGTCATTGATGTCAGTATGTGCTGGTGGCCTTGGACAGAGTCAGATGACTCTTTGTGTTCTGAGTTTTTCAGTTATTGGGGGTTCAATGAGCCCCATCCCAACAGTGTTAGCATATGGACTTTAGTTAGCCCTATAGAATAAGGGAGCAGTTTAGTTATAAGAATAGAGAAGTACTTCAAGTGTAAACAACTTCTCAACCACAGAAAGTTCCAAATGTATCAAGAAGACTTGAGACAAGCAGATTGTGAGCGCCAACAACAGCCAGTTTTTGGGCACTGAGTGATTTTGTACAAACCAATCAAGAATTGGGTATTCTCTACCCAATCATATAACTCATGGTGTCTGGAGTCACTCAAGGAGAGAGAACTTGGGGACCCCCATGGATGTGCACCAGGATTACACATAGCATGGCTGGAACCACTATGCTACCTCATTTGACTTTTCTTCTGGATGGTATCCTCTCTCCTGCACAACAGGCAAGTCGTGTCATTTGTAAAATTGCATATATCTGAGACTAAAGTGTTTTGGTATCCAAGTACATTTAGTCTTCACACGGTCATTTGTTCTTAAATTATGACAATGAATTTTGGTGTCAGAAGTGGGGTACCAATTACACAGATCACAAATAGCTGGAATGTGGGGATGGATGGGCATTAGACCCTGGGAGTTGAGGTTGCTGAAGGACCTTGCTCCTTGAGCAAGGGGCTGGAACAGTGGGAGGTGCATGTGGCAGCCTTTGGCCAGGGTTGAGACATCTGAGTAAGCCTGAGTCAGTTGGTAAGCCCCAAAGACCGAGATGTGTGGGTGGATGAGACTTGGTAAAATGTTTAAGCACAAAGAAAGGGAACAAGAAAGAAGAACCTCCGGTCCCCAGATGGGAGAATGAATGGGGTCCCTTAGTCTGATGTTTGACCTGAATGCATGCCCCTGTTGCTTGGGATTATGGGAAAGTGAGCATAGAGAATCCTGGGATGATAAGGAACCAACTGTTGCAATATGATCCCCAGCAATTGCAATTCTCCCCAAGAGGGGAATTGCTTACATGTGTGAATTAATCACTATCCCTGACTCTCAAGTAAAAATGCAGCATAGGGGAGTACAGGATGATAGCATAGGCCTGGTGGCTGCAGGGCTATAAACAACTTGCGGGCAGGCAATTGTTGGTGTTGATGGAGAAATGTGACCTTGGGGGATGGGAAACACCACACTGAGGGCAGCACAGCAAGCAAGGAACAAGTCTCCTGGGTGCATAAAGCTCCCACAAAACAGCCAGTTCAGAGGCATGGGAAACCCAGAACCAGCAGCAAAGGAGCAAGATGAGGATAGCCTTAGAAAAGGAATGAAAACAGCCACAGGCAGATGCTAGAGGAGGAGAAAGAACCTCCCACCATCATCCTGGCAAGGTGGATGAAGAGGCTGCACTATCAGCAAAGGACTTGAGGCTGCTACAACACCTGTACCCCTGCTCCCTTTTCCTGAAGGAAGTCAGCACTACCGAATCTGGGAGCCAGGGCAGTGGATGGGTGTGCACAACACAGGGAAAGTGGTAGTAGCAGTTGTTATGTGGCAATTTTGACACTAATATTGTTAAGTTTTTTTTTTCTACCCCCTTTCTCTCAACTGCTGCAGATGTTATAGTCTATATTCACAATAAGTGGATTAATGAAAATAGAATTATTCTACATAATCTCAGCTCGCAGGTAGAGAATTGATTGAGAATGCAAGAGCTAAACTCACAATTGCAAGTAACATCAAAAATAACTTTGCAAAATAGGTTGGCTTTAGACCTACTTTTATTGTATAAACCCGGGGTATGTGGATATCTAAATCTAAAGAATGACATTTGTTGTATACAAATTCCCAACATAAGAGAAATTTTAGGTAAACAATTAGATAGAATGAAACATGTAGTAAAAAGTAGTAGAATTGAGGAACAGTATAGAAAATGGATGGTTAAATAAAGTTTTGCATGAATTAGGATTTTCAGTGACCGGATGGGTCCAAAGTCTGTTACAAAGTTTAATAATGGTAATAAAAATATTTGCTATATTCTGATATGCTTATACGATCTATAACATCTACTACCCATCCAATGATAATGGTAATTCTATGTCAACTATAGATAATGGAGTAGGACAAAGAAGCATAAAAAGTCAGATCCTTTCAACAAGAATTGATACAATGGGAAAAACTAAGCATGCTTAAATGAGACTTATTAAATGACAGCTATGATCAAGTCTCAAAGAGGAGAATTGTTGCAATGAGACCACAGGAACTCTATAAAAAGTTAATCAGAATCAAGGACAGAGAAAGGGGAGATATCAAGACAGAACATTATAGGTCAGTACAGTAGAGTATAACCAGTCCTAGTGGAACAATAAGGGAAGAAAAAACCCTTTGAAGAACTTGATGAGTTGACAAAACAAGGATGGCATTCAACTTAGGATGACCTCTAGCTCATTAAAGTTCATTAACATATTAACTTTCACTCTCCTAACTGAATAATGAGATGGTAATATGATAATATTGGGATGCAGAACTTTATTTAACCATCTAGAGGTCCCTTCCAACCTTAAGCATTCTATAATTCTATGATTCTATGATCCATTTCCTATACTGTTCCTCAATTCTACTACTTTTTTTTTGAGATGGCAATATGATAATAAGGTTACCGCCCCCTCTGCTCTTTATGATAATTAGCCAAGGCATTATAGTGCAAGTGCAAAAGTGACATGTGATGCAATCAGAATGTAACCAATGAAACGATTTGTGCAATGTGTTTCCAGAAGCCATGTAAATAAATACCAAACTGGGATATGAGAAGGCATGCTAGCTTTGAGGCATTACCACCTAGCACCCACCTCTGTGCAGAAATGGAATAAACAAGTATCTTGGCTCTGTGTGTCTATCAGTGCTCTGCACACTGGGTTATGAACCCACTTTTAGGACAACAGAGCCAGTGGCAGAACTCCGAAGAGGGTATGCACTTACTAAGGAAAAGAGCAGTAGCAAAAGTGGTATATGCTCTCAGACCTGACTCCAATGCAGATCACCAACTGGTTATGAAACAAATGTGGAGGAAATTAGTGAAAAGGGGGCCTCTGTGGTCGGGAGCTGCTTTTTACAGTGCCCAAGCCCTTGGACTCAGTGTAGAAGTGGCCACTCACCACACAAGCAAAGCCTTACCTAATGGCAGAGGGGGAGGTCAAAACAAATCACAGTGGTAACCCAATAAAGGATGAGAAAAGAAACAAAAGATGGATGAAAATATTACCTCATTAGAGGGTAATTTTGAAGGTGGCTCAAATATCATGGGGAAGAAATGGAAAAGGGGCACAAATGCCCAACTGCCAAGCTAGCAGCCCGAGCCAAGGAGTTAGGTGGACAGATCAAAGAACAGCAGCAAGCAGAAGCAGCTGCCAAAGCAAGATGTGGAACAACTCCTCCTTGAAGGGAATCTTATAAATACTGCTTAGTAAGCTCTATGAAATACACTCCCTGCAATGATGGCACCCCAACTCTGTCTGAGAGTGTTGCCGAAAATTGAGAATAAACCTCTTAACACCAATGTACTATTAAGAAGCAGGAATTATCTTTATTACGGTGCCGAATGCACAGGGGATATCTCCTATCGTACATGCCATAAGTTGCATTAACCAAAGCTTATATAACCAAAGCTCTATTATCTACATATGCTTTAAATTTCCCAGAATGATCATAAATATTCATTCTATTTCCTAGAACTAATTGCAATATACCTCACTCTTGCGCGTGTGCATCCTCTGCCCCTTTGGTGGTCCCTGGTGATCTTTCAAGACCCCTTGTGGTTGTCTTTCGAGGTCACTCTGATAACTCACTTCCATGCATGGTCTCATTTTGCCTCAGGGAGATCTGTTTTGGCCCCATTGCCCAATTTCAGACAGTTCCTTGAAGATAGAGTGGTCCTTATCTTTGTCTTCAACCAGTGTTTGCTGTTTTGTCCATACTCTCTCATGATGTACCAGCAGCAGCTACTGTTTTGTCTGTACTCATTCATGATGTACCAGCAACAGCAGCAAAAATTATATCCTTGGGTACATTCTTGTCTGGGGCTTCTCATAACAAGAGAAGAGGGGGACAATCATATTTATTGGACAGTTTGGGTACACTGGCTTGGTACACTCAGCCCCATCAAGAATGAAGCTCTCATGGACACCAGTGCACAATGCACCCTATTATCCTTGAACCAAATGGAAGGAATGTCTATTGTCAACACTGGAGTGGCTGTGGGCATGGCCAAGCTAATTGTGGTGCATGGACAAATTGGTCCTAATGGTGACCAGTGGGAACACATGCCCATTGTCCAGAAGCCCCAATAATTTTAGGAACAGATTACCTGAGGTATGGATGCCACCAAGATCCACAGGGACATCAGTGGGCCTTTGGCAGTGCTGCTGTGGAGGAACACCTTGTCTTATCCAAATTTTGCAAACTGACTGAACAATCAGAAGCAGTGGGCCTTTTCAAGTCCCTTGAACAACACTTACCAGTAGCAACAGAGGTTGTCAACTGAAAACGACATCAAACCAATTGGGATGTTGAAACCCCTGTTTGAATGCTGATACATTGCCTCAAGGAGCAAGGGGTTGTAACATGAACCCATTCCCTCTGCAATAGCCCGTGAAAAAGCCAAATGGAGAGTGTCATCTGACTATAGATTATAGAGCCCTGAATGTAGTGACGCCACCTTTGCTGCTGCTGTCCCAGACACGCTCTAACTGCAGTACGAACTGGAGACAAAACAAGAAAAATGGAACACCACCACTGACATAGCCAGTGCCTTCTTTCCTATTCCCATAGTGGGATAACGTAGACCACAGTTTGCTTTCACCTGGGAAGGAATCCAGTACACCTGGAATTGATAACCCCAGGGGTGGAAATGGGTCCCACCATTTGCCATGGACTGATTCAAGAGACCCTAGAGAAGATCAGTGCCTCAGAGCACCTAAAATAAATCAATGACATCATTCTCTGTGGACCAACAAAGGAAGAAGTATTTGAAAAAGGTCAAGCTGTCATTGAAATCCTGCTGGAAGCAGGGTGTTCCATTAAGAAATCTAAAGTCAAAGGACCCTCTACAGAAGTACAATTCCTAGGCATAAACTGGATGGATGGAAGACAACATACACTTAGGGAAGCAATAGAAAATCTTAGCACATTTGCCAAATCCACCAACAAAAAGGAAACTCAAACATTCCTTGGAATGATTGGATTCTGGCAGATGCACATTCCTGGATATATTCAACTTGTCAACTAGGAACAGAACAACCACTTACATTAGAGCTCTGATTGCCCCCTTCCTTGGGGTAAAATGGGCCCTCCATCTTCACAGCTGCTCACCCGCCACTCGTCCTGCCCCCTTCGCTGGCCAGCTGGGGCGGGGGGGGCGGGTGTCAGTGGTGGGTGCCCACATCCTCTCGACAGACCGAGACCGAGAGGAGGTGGAGGGCATGCATAGGAGTTCCCTTCCCTGTTGGACCGGTGCCAGACAAGAGAAATTGGGGCTGAGTGGGGGGTGTCCTCTTTCTCTTGCTGCATGATCGCAGGGAATGTAAGCTCCCCCTATCCACCTTAGCCTGGCATCCAGGGCAAAGCACCCCATGGCCGCATCCGCAGCAGCACGACACTCTGGGTCTCTACTGTAGAGAACAAGGGAGCCAGGCTCACCCCTCATGCACAGTGCTGTATTCTCGCAGCCATCTCTCTCCACTGCTGCCCAAGACCCATCGTCTTCAGTTTGCAGCATTAATTGAGTCTCCTACTGGTGAAATGCATGTCAAACACTCCTCCCCACCAGCCTTTCACCAGTGTTGACTGCCTCCCTACAGCTAGTGTGGACGCACCCCTACTCTGGGGAGTTGCTCCTTTCCCCCCAGAGCTCCCAGCAGTGGGAAGGAGAGAGTAGGGTTGAGCTGTGGGGGCAGTGAGTGCACAGAGCAGCAGTCCAGCATGATCCAACCATGAACCACTGCCCAACCTCAAAGTTTCTGCTGTACCCATGGTTTCAGGTACCTGCAGGAAAAAAAAAAAAGTCACTTAATGGGATTCCTTGATGCAGCTCAGTGCATGGCAGTTTTCAGACACATTGCCTTAGTCTTGGGAGAAGTGTCATTTTTCTTTTCCTTTATTTGTACAGCACAATCAGTAATACTCAATAAACATCCCACTAGTCTGTTGTTAATTACCTTTTTGCAAACTGCTGTGCAGCAAGGAAATACTAAGCTTACATAATGAGAGTCAAAAAGTCTCAGTATGTGACATATCCATACACTCACATTGCTCACCACAATTCAGGTAATTTCCCTATGGTGTTTTAGAAAGGGGATATTGGGAAGGTGGACAATGAAGAGGCAAAATGCTGCTGCAAATCTTTGCTTCCCAAATACACTGCACAGTTAAGGTGCAGGGAACTGTTGCCCAGTGCCTTGCTTGAGTTAACAGGTATCCCATATACTCATAGATGCTTTAGTATGCATCCTGCAACAGAAAAGTAAAGAACATTATGTGTGTCTAAGACTGTAGGGATATGTTTGTGTATTGGATTATTGATCTGCAATGAAACAATGCAGGTTAATGCAGAGAATAGGACTTAATGCCTCTGGAAAGCCCAAGTAGCATTTAGATTCAATTGAGCATTTTCCATCACTAAATACTGATTTGTTGAAACAAAAGCTGTTCACAAGAAAGATGGATAGGACATGTCTTGAAAAAAATATAAAAATGATTTGAAATAGTGTATAGGAGGTGGAAATTTTTATGATCTGTAAGGTGTCCCCCCCCCCAGCCTGCCTCCTGGGTCGGACTGACCCTATGTGCCAGGATGCACCGGGCATAAAAAGGACAGTGTGAAGAGAGGGAGGGGGAAAGGAGAAACTCCAAACTCTGAGGCCTACGCTGTCTCTGCGGGAGCCGGTCAGCAACTCTCTCTCTGATCTGCCAGCTCGAGAGGATGTTTGGGTCCAGTATCCCACTGGCAGGTATCACCTCGTGAGTAGTTATCCATACTTTGCTGCTTTTATGTGCTTTCACCTGAATAAATGCTCGATGTAGTCACCTCGTTCTGCGATTATTGCTGAATCCCAGAACAAATAGCCAAAGTGTCCTTTTTCAACATTTTATTTGGGATAATTTCCTCCTCCCCAATCTCTGAAATTATTATGAGATGAGAAAAACATTTCTCACTCAGTATATTAAAAATTCCTGGTGTCAGGGCTTATTTATGTGATCCTGACAGTTGGTAAAAGCTCTTACTAGTCCACTCCCTTCATCTTGCTCACTCAATATACAAGAAGTACTCAGCCAACAGTTACTATATCCTTTACCTGAAAACAGTTAATGGGAGTGACTTTGTGGAAGTATCACTGCAGCTTCTTGCTCTATGGACTTTTCCTCTCATACTATCCCAATCCACTGTTGGGGGAGGTTTCGATACAATCCCAAGAGGGAGATTAAGACACAAATGGGGTCAAATGCCATACAACCTTATCAGCTCTATTCTCATAACTGTGATAGGACAGAGAGAAGAAGGGAAAAAGAAGGATAAGCGAGCAAGCGGGAAAGATGCAGAAAGATTAGTTACCACCACCACCAGTCCAGCTCCGTTTCATTGGCTCTGCCTCGGTGCAGGTGATGATCTCTTGAAGGAGAGTTCAGGGAAAGAAGCTGCGCGCACGGGAGGAATACGCAGTCCTTTTTATGTCCCAGTTCTTGAAGAGTCCACCCACTTTTGTATGTACTGCGTGCTCTGGTGCTCTTCTTTACCCGACTTGAGTGTAAATAAGTGCCGCTTGGTAGGCACTGCTGACCATTGTTCAGGTCTCGAGCTGATCTTCCGAGGGACAGCATGCCGAGGCCAAGAAGTCATAAATTGCATGGAGATCAAACACCTCGAACTGATATCACAGTCTTCCCAGAGACAGGATGCCGAGGTCAAGAAGTCCTAAGTGGTATGGCAACAATGTTGAGACAAACACAATCCAAAACAGTCTCTTACACATTTTCATGAACTAACAAATGGCAAAATGGTTTTGTATCTTCTCTGCAGCCAGCTCATATTGTTCCTTGCCTCAGTCTGTTTCCTGTCAGTTTGGATCGTCTATGCACAGGGGAAAGACAGAGGTGTCTGGGCAGAGAAGCCACAGCCTTCAAGCTCAAAACAGAGCAGCTTTGCCTCTTCTTCCCTTTATAAAACAGGCACAGTAAAGACAGGAAGAGTGAGAATGATATCTTGGGTAGGGGATGAGAAATGGTTTTGTTGGGGAGCTTCATTTACATCTGAGATCATTGTCAGAGAAACCATTAACAGTACAACACTGGATAAAAATTTGAGTAGTAAATAAGGGTTTACGAGAATGGGGCTGGGCAGCACTGTGAAAGAGGAACCTTGCATAGGGGCATTTGAAGGGGATAGAGGTACTTCACAGAAACCTGCGGGAGATGGGAAGCAGGAATTAGAGGGAATCTGGAAGAGAACAACATATGAGAAAATCCCTAAGCCCTATAGGACATAGCTGGGAAAGAGGACATAAAAGAGGCTCTATGGACAAAAGAGATGAGAACTAAAGACAGGTAAAAGAAGGTCTGGGGGGAATGGAGGCAGGGAGATTAGTAGGATCTGATTGAGATTTATTTAGAAGAAGGAGAGAGAAAAAATGTCTGGAAGTCCTCAAGAGACAAGAGAAATATTGAAGGAACTGAGAGAGGAAAAGGGAAATCTTAAAAGGAGCAAAGTAAGGAGGCCACTTATAGACATAAGGTTCTGATGAACTTGGAGGGAAGAGGGGTATCTGAAGAGACAATTACCTGGGGGGCCATAGAGGGGTAGATAAAGATTTCTAAGGAGGTAGAAAGCCTGGTTGTTGGGAGCCGAGCCGGATTACAAGACACGGACTCAATATGAGTTTAGATCTTGCTCCGTTTATTAGCGGAAGTGCGCATATATTTATACCTACAAGCATCTGAGGGATATCCAGGTTAGCTACGATTGGTTGCTAGGGAGGTTGCTATGTCCCGGCCGCATAGGCTCTTTCCCAGCTCTGCAAAGTTGTTTACCCGAAACGGCTAGCTACTCTTTCCCACATAGCTCCCCATTCCCAGCCGGCCAAGGACAACTCACTAACACTCCCCAGTACATTATCAGCAAGGCGCAGGTGGTGCAGATTCTTAGCACAGTGCAGATTCCCAGCACAGTGCAGATTCTCAGCACAGCATTTCTCTACAATTCCCCCTTTTTTCTTTTGCACTAATCAAGCCTTGCTGGTAAGTGAGAATACCTTATGTCTAATACATGCAAAACCAGAATACCTTATGTCTAATACATGCAAAAGCACAGCCAAAAACTACAAGGCATAAACAATAAAACAACTAGTAATATTAGCCGTGATTTACTAATACATGCACCCATTCCCAAGTCCGTGTTGGCCTGCAAGGTCTTTCCAGTCAAAGAGTCCGACGTCCTGCTGAGCAGCGTCCGTTGTCTATTGATCTGCTGACGGGCAGTTCAAGGACTCTTGATCATTTCAACGCCAAGGTTTTACCAACCGCCTGGAGCTGTAAGGTGTCCTCGATCTCCAAGCCATTCCTCTATAAGTCCTCCTTTTTTCTTTTGCAACAACCAGGCTTTATGAGTATGCAAGGATAGCATTCGCCTTAAGCACGCGAAGGCACAGCTGAATAAGCATAGGACAAAAAGCATAACAATCAAAAGCATCAGTCCTGTCTTAAGCGAGGATTTCAGTCACCCACCAATACCCAATAAATCAGTTAACCCATCCAGCCCAAAGAAGCCCACATCCTTCTGTATCTCCTGGGTGTGTTCCATCAGCTGTTGGATTTGCTGGTGGATTGCCTTAGAGTGGTCTTGCAGGTCCATACAGCACATTCCTTCAAAGTCTTCACAGCCGTGCCCATGGGCTAGCAGGAGGAAGTCGGTGGCCGCTCTGTTCTGAAGCACTGCATGTTGTACCTGTGACCCCCCGAGACTGCCAGCACCTGAGTTCTCTCACGGCAGACCATGTGAGCCACCGCTTCCAACCGAGGGGTCACACTCTTGCACGGTTGAACTGAGAAGATCCATTCTAAAACCGCAAGGTAGTCTTCTCCCCCTTTTTTCTTTTGCCACTGCATGATGAGGGCAAACACCGAGATTGGGTTGGAGACGTCCATGAAGTGTATTGGGAATTCAGAGCATTCCTTCCATTGCGACATTCTCCTGTGTGCACTGATATGATGTATTGAGTAGGCTATATGGATTCAGGTCTGTCCAGTTGCTTTGAGGAATACCTAACACCAGTGCATCAAATTGATCTGCTGTCCCACAAAGCCAACAACTCTTAATTTGGGTATAATTAACAATACGCCTAAGAAGCATAACATATCCATTAGCGTTAAAAGTAGCATCAGCTCCTATAATAGCGTTAAAAGCAACATTACCTCCTAAAAGCCACAATATACAGCTAATAATGACAGTAACACTTCTTCCTCCCATGTTGTTCTTCCGCAGCCTCACGCCTTCCACAGTTAGGGTACCAGCTGCTTGTCTGCTACGTCTGATGTATGCAAGTTTGCTTCCAGCCAAGGTCTCACCCATTTTGCTGGCACCCATCTGGTTCCAGTATCTGTAACAACACAAGCATACCCTTTTCCCCAGGTTATCAAGTCCAAAGGTCCCGTCCATTTTCCCGTGTTCCAGTCTCTCAGCATCACCCTACACGGACCCGTTTTTACTTCTGTCAGGGCTCCCTTTAGCCCAGCCCTGTGTTTGACCATCAGAGGGACTAGGCTATCCTGGGATAACCTCAAAAATTTTAAAACATATACTGTTCTGGCCAATTTTTTGTTTTTCGTAGCTGGCATTTCAGCGTTTGGTTCATATGTTCCACTATGTCATAGTCCTCAGGATGCAATGGCATGGTGAAAAAAAACAATCTTTTAAATCAATTATTAAGATGTCCCAATCATTTTGGAAGGTCCTCTATTTCCATTTCTATTTATGTTTGCATAGCTTCAATTTGGTTTCCTCTCTGTCCAAGGATACAAGTCAGATTACGGCTCACAGTCCTCCACCGGTGGGGGGGGGGGGGGGGGGGGGGAAAGCCGTAGTCTGAGTTATTCCTGGCTTTCCCGCTTTCAAATTCTGCACTTTCTTGTTGTGCTTAGTCAGCCCTCTCTGCTGATATATATTACACAATAAAGATCTAAAGACCACAGACACAAACAGCACAAACACAATTTCTGTCCAGTGGCACGACCTCACGTAGCTGTGCACTCCACTAGTGAGTTCCGCTGGTTGTCGGCAGGACACTGAGACTGAACATTCTCTCAAGTTGGCAGATTAGAGGGTTGCCAATAGGCTCCCAACTCGGCGGGCGTCCCCGCAGAGACAACGTGGGTCTCAGTGTTAGGAGTCTCGCCCCGCCTCTCTCTCTGCTCTGTCTGTTTAAGCCCGGTGCATCCTGCCACGTAGGGCCAGTACGTGCCAGCAGGCAGACCGGGGGCAGACAAACTCTGCCTTCAGTCACATAACCTTTCCTCCTGGGTGCGCAGGTGCGCATACCAGTAAATGGTCCCAGCCGTCAGTCTGAGGGTCCTGCCTTTCTCATCTTACTCCCTCTCAGGTGTTTGACCTTCAAATTAGTTTAGAGGATGTTTGCAGTTAAGTTGGCTACAAGCCCCGTCGAGCAGCCGCCTTCAGCTGCTTTTGGAGGAGATCGGCTGTGAACCTGGCTGAGCAGCTGCCTCTGCACACCTTATCACCCAGCCTGGGCAGGCAAACATCTTCTCTCTCAAGATCTTGGATTCTCTTTCGCACAACACTATTATGACTCTATAGATCATACAAATTTCCAGCTTTCAACCATACCTCGTGTCAGCATCAATATACAAAGGATACAACACATAATAGAGATGAACATAGCAAATAGAAATAATAGCCCTAATAATGGCTTCTGTCCTCACTTAAAGCATTACAATTCTTCAACCCCCACTTTACAAGACAGATCAAATTCCCCTGCACCTCCCTCCTGGCTTTCGTCAAGCCCTCAGCAACATGAGTCTCCTTGATCTCATTCACCTTCTTCTTCGCCCCTTTTTCTTTTTTTTTTCTTTTTTTTTTCTTTTTTTTTTTTAAAGGCGATCTAACAAGTCCTGGACCCAGCCAGGCCGTTCTTCAGGCGCGATGGGGGCAGGGTCCGGAAGCGGGGGCACAGACGGTGTAGGCGCCGCAGGTGCCAGCACAGAGGCAGGCACGGGCGGGGGGGTTGGCGATGGATCTCCAAACACCAGCGGTTTTCAGTGGCGTGGTGGTCCCGGTCCTGAAGTGCTCGCAAGGGCGGACGTGGCTCTGGCGGCCACTTTCCTTTTGGCTTTCACATCGGATTCGAATACTAGGTGGGGCTCGGCTTTGAACCCATTCTCTCTGCACCAGATCGAAAGCTTGCAGAAAGCTTGTTCATCAGTAGCTTGCTCCAGGGATTGCACGAGCCTATTCACCAAATTTCCGTAGGACTCCCGCAATCCCTGCTTCACCATCGTAAATGATGGGGCCTTTCGTTCTGACGGCACTAAAAGCAGCGCCTGCTTCCACGAAGCATTATACATGAGCATCGAGTAGGTGAGCTGTGTGGCGGAGTCCCCATAGAGACCCCGTCCCATCAGCATCTGCACAGTTACACCATGCAACGGATCTCCCGAGATGTTATGTGCGTTCACCACCTTTTGGATTTGTTTCTCCCACTCCCGTTCCCATAACCGATATTGCGCGGGAGCGAGGAGGACCTTCGCTATCATTATTTCTCGCCACGTACAACCCAAGTCCTTAGCCGTTTGGCTACCCGCAATGGTGGCATCGCAGAGGGAGTCCTCTATCTCCTGCCACTCAGTGACACTATACATAATTTCCAGAGTTTGCAGATGTCCCTTCTCTTGCGCCCATCGTAACAACTCATAGAGTTTCTTCGTACTCACAGCCGCCTCTCGCTTGGCGAGAATATGCAATAGCAGCTGTGTTGCCGCCTCCCAGTCCATGGTTAAGGCGGTCTTCGCAGAGGGGTCCCCTTTTGAGCACCCCCGGACCTACGCCTTTGCGCCCGGTCCCGGCTTGCAGCTAGCATGCACTCACCGCCGCCTCTCGGCTCCCCGACCTCCCGTCACCGTCTTCAAGGCGATGTTTTGAGGCCGTCCTGCACCGTTGTGCCAGGTCCGACGAATACCCGCACCGTTGTGCCAGGTCCCCGCGTCGCTTCCGGAATCCCGCACCGTTGTGCCAGGTCCCTGTTCGGGCACCAGATGTTGGGAGCCGAGCCGGATTACAAGACACGGACTCAATATGAGTTTAGATCTTGCTCCGTTTATTAGCGGAAGTGCGCATATATTTATACCTACAAGCATCTGAGGGATATCCAGGTTAGCTACGATTGGTTGCTAGGGAGGTTGCTATGTCCCGGCCGCATAGGCTCTTTCCCAGCTCTGCAAAGTGGTTTACCCGAAACGGCTAACTACTCTTTCCCACATAGCTCCCCATTCCCAGCCGGCCAAGGACAACTCACTAACACTCCCCAGTACATTATCAGCAAGGCACAGGTGGTGCAGATTCTTAGCACAGTGCAGATTCCCAGCACAGTGCAGGTTCTCAGCACAGCATTTCTCTACACCTGGTGATTTGGGAGAAAAGGGCTGTAGAGTTTTTAAAATAAAACAATACAAAATTAGAAGTTTGGAGAACTTGGAAAAATAAATGAGGGAGGAAAGGGTATCCTGAGGAAGGGAGATTTTGTGAGAGAAAGAGGGACACAAGAACAAGAGAGAACAAGAGAGCTGTGGGGGTTGAAAAGGAGATTATGAAGGATGTGAGAGGAAAATGAGGGGTCTAGGGGAGGAAGAAAGATGTGTCAAACTTGCTTTCCCTAAAAAATGTTGTCTGTTGCTGTTCTTGACAGTGTTCCTATACAAGCTAAAAACATTTTTTACAGAACTGCTTTCCTCAGGATTTAAATGATAACCAGGCTATAGTAGTCTATCTTAGGAAGCAGAGACAACAGTCCACATTACCTATATCTATAAAGACCTGAATCACAGAATGGTTGAGTTTGGCAAGGGCCTCTAAAGATCACCTAGTCCAACCCCTCCCTGCTCCAGCAAGGACACTCAGAGCATGTGGCACAGGGTGGCATCCAGACAGGTTTGGAAGCTCGCCAGAGAAGGAGATTCCACAACCTCCCTGGGCAGCCTGGTCCAGGGCTCTGTCACCCTCAAAGTAAAGAAGTTCTTCCTCACATGGAGATGGAACTGCCTGTGTTTCAATTTGTACCCATTACCCCTTGTCCTATCACTGGCCACCACTGAGAAGAGCCTGGCCCCATCCTCTTTACATTCTCCCCTCAGGTATTTATACATATTGATCAGATCCCCTCTCAATCTTCTCTAGGCTAAACAGGCCGTGCACGCTTAGTCTTTCCTCATGTGATAGATGCTCCTATCCCTTAATCATCTTTGTTGCTCAATGCTGGAACCTCTGACCAGAATGAGGAAGTTGAGGAGGCCTTCTACAGACAGCTGAAAGTAGCCTAATGGTCACAGGTCCTGGTTCTCATGGGGGATTTCAACCATCCTGACATCAACTGGAAGGACAACACAGCCAGGCACAAACAGTCCTGGAGGTTCCTGCAGAGCATTGATGATAACTTTTTGACGCAGGTTGTGGAGGAGCCAACGAGGAGAGGTGGGCTACTGGGCCTTGTACTAACAAATAGAGAGGGACTTATTGGAGATGTGAAGGTGGGGGGTAGCCTCAGCTGCAGTGACCATGAGTTGGTGGAGTTCAGGATCCAACAAGGAAGAAGCAGGGCTGTAAGTAGCCTTGCACCCATGGACTTCAGGAGGGCCAACTTTAGCCTCTTCAGAGACCTCCTCGGAAGAATCCCATGCGCTAGAGCTCTAGAAGGAAGAGGGGCCAAAGAGAGCTGGCTAGTATTCAAGCAGCCCTTCCTCCACACTAAGGAGCAGTGCATGCCTATGAGTAAGAAGTCAGGCAGAGGGGGCAGGAGACCTGTGTGGATGAGCAGGGAGCTTGTGGCAATGCTCAAGCAGAAGGCAGCGGTATATAGAATGTGGAAAAAAGGACAGGTCCCCTGGGAGAAATACAGGAACGTAGTCAGGAAATGCAGAGATGCGACAAGGAAAGCTAAGGCACGTCTGGAAGGCAAGCTGGCAAGGGACGTTAAAAATAACAAAAAAAATTTCTTCAAATACATTAACAGCAAAAGGAAAATCAGGGAAAAGTTGGGACCGCTGGCGGACGGGATGGGCACCCTGGTTACAAATAACACAGAAAAAGCAGAGTTGCTCAATTCCTTCTTTGCTTCGGTGTTTACCAAGGGTAGCCCTTTACAGTCCCAGGCCCTAGGGACAAGAGAAGCTGGTGGAGAGGAAGACCTGCCCTGGGTAGAGGAAGATTGGGTCAGAGAGCACCTAAGGAACCTCGATACCCACAAATCCATGGGCCCTGATGGGATGCACCCCAGAGTGCTGCGGGAGCTGGCAGAGGTCATATCTAAGCCGCTCTCCATCATCTTTGAAAGATCCTGGAGAACAGGGCAGGTGCCGGAAGACTGGAAGAAGGCCAATGTCACGCCAGTCTTCAAAAAAGGCAAGTAGGAGGACCCGGGCAACC
The DNA here is from genome assembly GCF_059628265.1 of Tinamus guttatus. Taxonomy (NCBI): domain Eukaryota; kingdom Metazoa; phylum Chordata; class Aves; order Tinamiformes; family Tinamidae; genus Tinamus; species Tinamus guttatus. The sequence goes on from NW_028288949.1 coordinate 304,059, forward strand.
ACAGGCCAGTGAGTCTCACCTCCGTCCCCGGAAAAGTGATGGAACGGCTCATACTGGCCGTTGTCTCCAGGCACATGGAGGACAAGAAGGTGCTCAAGAGTAGTCAGCATGGATTCACCAAGGGGAAATCTTGCTTGACTAACCTGATAGCCTTCTATGATGAAATGACCAGCTGGATAGATGAGGGGAGAGCGGTGGATGTCGTCTATCTCGACTTCACCAAGGCTTTTGACACCATCCCTCACAACATCCTCCTGGGCAAGCTCAGGAAGTATGGGATAGATGAGTGGACAGTGAGGTGGATTAGGAACTGGCTGGATGGCAGGGCCCAGAGAGTGGTGATCAGCGGTGCAGAGTCTAGTTGGAGGCCTGTAGCTAGCGGGGTCCCCCAGGGGTCAGTCCTTGGTCCAGTCCTGTTCAATTTATTCATCAATGACCTGGATGAAGGCACAGAGTGCTCCCTCAGCAAGTTTGCTGATGACACAAAACTGGGAGGAGTAGCCGATACCCCAGAGGGCTGCGCTGCCATCCAGAGGGACCTGGACAGACTGGACATCTGGGCGGTGAAAAACCTCATGCAATTCAACAAGGCCAAGTGCAAGGTCCTGCACCTGGGGAGGAATAACCCTAGACACCAGTACAGGCTGGGGACCGACCTTCTGGAGAGCAGCTCTGCGGAGAAAGACCTGGGTGTCATGGTGGATGATAAGTTGACCATGAGGCAGCAGTGTGCCCTCGTGGCCAAGAAGGCCAATGGGATCCTGGGGTGCATTAAGAAGAGCATCTCCAGCAGGTCAAGGGAGGTGATCCTGCCCCTCTACTCAGCCCTGGTGAGGCTACATCTGGAGTATTGTGTCCAGTTCTGGGCTCCACAGTATAAGAGGGATGTTGAACTTCTAGAGAGGGTGCAGCGTAGAGCAACGAGGATGATTAAGGGACTCGAGCGTCCAGCACAGGGCCACAAGGATGATCAGGGGCCTGGAACATCTGCCCTATGAGGAGAGGCTGAGGGAGCTGGGCCTGTTCAGCCTGGAGAAGAGAAGGCTGAGAGGGGACCTGATCAGTGTATATAAATACCTCAAGGGAGGGAGTGCAGAGGATGGTGCTGGTCTCTTTTCAGTGGTAGCCACTGATAGGACTAGAAGAAAAGGCTACAAACTGAAGCACCAAAAGTTCCACAGGAACTGAAGGAAAAATTTCTTAACAGTGAGGGTGCCAGAGCACTGGAACAGACTGCCCAGAGATGTTGCGGAGTCTCCTTCTCTGGAGATCAGTCCTGTGCCACGTGCTTTAGGTGACCCTGCGTGTGCAGCAGGGTTGGACTAGATGATCTCTAGAGGTCCCTTCCAACCCTAAGCATTTTATGATTCTATGATTCTATGATTCTATGATTCTATGAAACTTTTATTATTATTATTATTAATCCTGATAAGCTTTAAAATAAACTCAATTTTTTTTACCTTAATAATTGACTAGTACTAAGAGAGATTTTATGCTAGAGGATCAACCACAGCTGTTCCATTCCCAAGGGAATAACATTTTATAAGTGGTCCACTCCTATAGTGTTCAGAACTCTAGTACAAGTTGTGGGTTTCCAAGAAGTGGCAAGGTGCTCTTCCCTTAGGGATCTGGCAAAATTAGGTGTTTTGGGAGAAGACATCTTTGAGAACGGGTGTACGTCTGTTTTATGCAGGTACCTGAACCTTGAGAGATCCATCATATTTGGCATGGTGACATTCCTCCTTATCTTAATTTTCTCTTTATTATTTGTAGATGTGCATAATTTCTCTCCCTTTTAGTTTTATGAGGAGATAGCTTTGTTCTAAAAATGGTTATAATACAGTGGCAATGGCAATTTCTGCAGTAAGAGTATGTGAGTTTGTTGATTTTTGAATTGACTCGTATCAAAAGCTCTTAGCACAAATCAGATAACTTTGGGTAGGTTTATTTGTTTGGTTAAATATCCTGTGAAGTTGAAGAATTAAAAAGAGCAGCAAAATCTTCCCAATCTCTATCATGTGTATTCTTTGTGCTACCACCTTCCCCATATATTCTTGATGTGATTTGGGGGAAAATACAAGGGGAAAAACATGTATAAAACTTTATTAAAGGAATACTGATGTTGAAATTCAAGTCCTTAGAGTTAGAGAATGGCAGAAGTGGGGTTGCTCATGCAACGTTATTGAGGAAATGGACGAGAGGCTGCAGGAACAATTTAAAGTTTTCAGATTTCTGCAGAACAAAAGGAAAGGACCTTAGACGAGGGAGCTGATTAGTTGAAAGCATGGTCACATGAAAAAGGCAGAGGGAAAGATTGCCTAGCAGAGAAGAAATGGAGAAGAGGAACTGACTCTGTGCTCCAAAACAAAGACAAGAGATGATGAAGTAATGGGGAAGAAGAAAAGAGCTACTGGGCCTACAAGGAGTGAAGAAGAAACAGATATAAAATAAAATAGATAAATAAAACAGAAGAAAAACCAGACACATAATGATGCTCAAAGAAACGGACATCCAGGTGAATTTAGAGAGCAGTTGACAGTATGCCAAGATAATAGAGACTGAGATACCCCAAGGACGGATCAGTCCTTTTCAGGAAGACTTTAGGATGCTGAATATGAATGTACTTACAGGAAGCAGCTTTTTCTTGAGGGATAAAGTTCTCTGAGTAACCAGAGAAACAGATGTTTAGGACTGGGAATAGCACCAGTGATAAGAGCAGCTCCAAATTAAGAAATGAAAATAAACTGGAAAAGACTTGTGTAATCTTAAAGCCTGGTTCACAAAATCACAGAATGACTGACTTGGAAGTGACTTTTGGAAACCGTGTAGTCCAACCTCCCTGCACAAGCACATTGCATAAGGTCTCATCCAGGTGTATTTTAAATATCTCCAAAGAAGGAGATTCCACATCAGGAATCTCCTTCAGGCAGCCTTTTCCAAGGCTCTGTCACCCTAACAGTACAGAAATTCTTCCTCATATGGAGATGGAACTTCCTATGTTTCAATTTGTACCCATTACCCCTTGTTCTGTCGCTGGTCACCACCAAGAAGACTTTGGCCCCATTATCTTTACATTCTGCTCTCAGGTATTTGTACATGTTGATAAGATCTCCTCCCAATCTGCTCTTCCCCAGGCTAAACAGGCCTCACTCAGTCTTTCCTCATAAGATAGATGCTCGAGTCCCTTAATCATCCTCGTTGCTCTACGCTGCACCCTCTCTAGAAGTTCCACATCCCTCTTGTACTGGGGAGCCCAGAACTGCACACAATACTCCAGGTGCGGCCTCACCAGAGCTGAGTAGAGGGGCAGGATCCCCTCCCTCGACCTGCTGGCAACAATCTTCCTCATGCAGGCCAGGATCCCGTTGGCCTTCTTGGCCACGAGGGCACATTGCTGCCTCATGGGTAACTTGTTGTCAACCAGGACTCCCAAATCCCTCTCCGTGGAGCTGTTTTCCAGCAGGTCAACCCCTAGTCTGTACTGGTGCCTGGGGTTATTCCTAGTCCAATGCCCCTGCAGAGTCACCTAGAGCACATTGTGCACAGGAAGGTCTTGAATATGTCCAGAGATGGAGACTCCACAACCTTTCTCCTCAGCCTGTTCCAGTGCTCTGTTACCCTCACAGTCAATAAGTTTTTTCCTCAAACTCAGGCAGTGTTGCACCTTGCGAAAGAACGGACTCAGTCTGGGATGCAGAGTGAGACAACTTTATTTTCAAACCAACTTCCTTTTATACTTTCTTAACACCAGTGTTGCAAAGCTTACAACCAATCAGCATCTTGCCACCCGTGCAGTTGTGTTTATCTTCTTCTCCTTGCTGGTTATTCCTTATCTGCTAACAAGACATTCCACATGTGGTTGTAGTCCTCCTCCTTTTCCTGCTTTGCTCCTTGCCATTAGTCCATTGACATTGCTCCTTGACATTAGTCCTTACGGGTCAGCCCATCAACCTGCACTACTAAGGCATTCTTGTGATTAACTATCTACTAACAAGGCATCTATTATCTACTGACAAGGTACTATGCCTCCACATCTCCCCCTTCTTTGTTTTTAGTTGAACAGCCATGACTTAGTTAAATGATCAATCAATCAATCACTGAACACATAATAAGAAACAAAGCAGATAGATACACTAACAATAAGCAAAATAGAGTTAGTACAAAATACAGGCAGTACAACAATTAGAAACTTTGCGTTAATATAGCTAAGCAAAAGATTGTTTATTTTGTTGCATTTACTCCCATGGTTTGATTCCAACAAGCATATCAGTGTCCTTTTCCCAAGGTCTCTCCACCAACACTCTCGAGCCTGTCCTTGAGATCCCCAGATCTCCCCCTTTATTTATGAAGAATGCTTGTTTCAAGGCACGGTCTATTAAACACTGAATTGTTTTTAACAAACATGGGATACAAATTAAAAGGCAAACAAAGATTATCAGGCACATCAAACCTATTTGCAATGATCCCTTAATCCACGCAGCTAATCCTAAATTCCCCAAAAGATTCCCAAAAGTTTTTGAAGACCATTTAAAGTCTTTATGTCTGTCTTTAGAGTCAATGATTGTGGTCGAATTTGATGATCAGAAATTCTCCATCCTAAATATCGCCAAGGCGGAGTTTCCTGTACTTTATCTTCTGCAATTTTTAATCCTGCAGCCGATGCTGCTCGCGTAATCTGATGCAGAGCCTCTTGTGCCGTTTCCTTTTGCTCTGCAGCAATCAATATGTCATCCATATAGTGATAGATGAGGACGTTGTCGAAATACTTCCGTACTGGACTTAAGACTGCTGCCACAAATTGTTGACATAATGTAGGACTATTTTTCATGCCTTGTGGCAAAACTTTCCAATGATATCTGTTATGGGGTTCTATAGCATTGATGGAAGGTACAGAAAATGCAAACCGAGGTGCATCCTGTGGTGCAAGTGGAATGGTAAAGAAACAGTCTTTCAAATCAATTACGATCAAAGTCCATGTTTGAGGTAACATCGCTGGAGAAGGGAGTCCAGGCTGTAAGGCTCCCATATCTTCAATGACCTCATTGATTTTTCTAAGGTCATGTAACAATCTCCAGGCATTATTTTTCTTTTGAATTACAAAAACTGGTGTATTCCAGGGGCTTGTAGTAGGAACTATATGTCCAGCTTGCAATTGTTCCTCTACTAACTTGTGTAACTGCAGCAGTTTATTTCGTGGAAGAGGCCACTGATCCACCCATACCGGCTTGTCTGTTTTCCAGATCATAGAATAGAATCATAGAATCATAGAATGCTTAGGGTTGGAAGGGACCTCTAGAGATCATCTAGTCCAACCCCCCTGCATACGCAGGGACACCTAAAGCACGTGGCACAGGACTGCATCCAAGCGGGTTTTGAAGATCTCCAGAGAAGGAGACTCCACAACCTCTCTGGGCAGCCTGTTCCAGTGCTCTGTCACCCTCACTGTTAAGAAATTTTTCCTTAAGTTCCTATGGAATTTTTGATGTTTCAGTTTCCGGCCATTTCCTCTAGTCCTATCAAGGGTTGGACCTGCTGCTGGATAGTAGCCCCTAAGAAAAATCCATACTTAACTGCATGCCCCATTGACTCAAACAGTCTCTCCCCCACAGGGTAACGGATCCAGGCAATATAAATGGTCTAATGGTTGTGGTTCTCCCTTCCGGACCAATAATATTTATCAGGCTTTCGCTTTGCATTGGGGTACTCTGCCCTCCAATTCCCGAAAGCGATGTATGCGCATTCACCAGGGGTAAACTGTTTGGCCATTGTTGCCGTTCAAATGGCGCGGCGACCTGGTTCAGGAACAGCACGGCGACCACCTCCAGGCCACTCGGGCCATCAGCTCGCTAACACCAATATGGTGGACGGCAAATGGCGTTTATTGATGGGTAACAAGGTGTTATATAGCTAAGGTTTACGACGTCACATCCGTCTGCTTACATCATAAACTAATCGCTATTGGCTATTAGGGGCCCTATCTTTCCGTACAGCGCGATATCTTCCGGCCGCCGGACCCTAACTATCTGCAACATTTCCCCCCTCCCTATGCATAACAAAACTAGCTAAAATACAACTATCTTATTCTTACTTATTCCTATTACTATCTTATTCTATTCTTATAGTTTATAACAATCTTAAAATTATATATCATAAACTTGACATAAAAACATAAGGCACAAAGAAGAAGGCACGTAGAAGGTAGGGGATGACAGGTAATACGGGGGTGTAGGAATAGGGTGTACCGGGCCTTTTGCCTCCGTGGGCAGGGACGAAGAGTCAACCGCTGCTTGGAGACGATCTACAAATTGTGTAAAGCTCTCACTTTCACTTTGCTTTATTGTGGACCATGGCGGTGGTTTGGCGACAACTCTAGAGGCTGTGCGAATAGCTTCCCTGGCTGCACGAGTAGTTGTCATAACCTCATGGGCCCGCAGGCTGTGGGCCTGCGCCTGGGGATGATCATTGTTGGATCTGTACCCATTAACCGCTGCAGGCTGGAGCCGTGTAATGGATGATCTGCCCCAGTTACTTGGGCTAAACACTTTGTACAGTTGTCTTCCCATTCTTGTTTGAAAACGATCATCCCTGCTCCATCAAAGATCAGCCTACAAGTTTGTTTTATATCGAACGGGAGCATATCGTCTCCCCTGAAGATACCATCTATGAGGGTTGAGACCATGGCAGAATTAGTCCCTTTATCTGCAATTGCTTTAACAATCGCTTGTATGTCCTTAGATTTTATCGGCGAGTGGACCCTCTGTCCTCCCTCCGTCACCCGGACCAGGAACGCTAGCGCGGCCGATGGGTCCCAGTCGGCACATGCGATCTTTATTTCCTTCCAGTCCGTGAGAGGGGTTTCTTCCCCTTCGCGGTTTTTCTTTAATTCGAATGGGAATATTTTGGCTCTTAGTTCTGTTTACCTTCATTTTCTTCTTCCTTAAGTTTGAATCAGTTGTGAGCCACTCGTCCTCACTAGTGTCTGATCCGGAGTCGGAACTCGACTGACTGGTTACTTCCAGGCTCTGGTACTTTTTCGTTGGGTTCCGGCCCCACCTACTTCCGTTACGGGCGGGCTATTCCCCCCCTCTTGGCTCGCCCCGCCTTCTACTCGCGGAGGCACATCTTTTGAAATGGTCGCTCTGATTGGTTCTCGGCCCCTCACTCGGGCTTCCCTCACCTGTCCGGTCAGGCTCATTGGTTCTCAGCGCCTCACTCACGCTTCCCTCACCTGTCCGGTCACTACCATTGGTTCTCAGCGCCTCACTCGTGCCGGGGGCACCCTCGCCCCGCCCTTCCCCTTGCGGCTTGGCACCATTTTGAGGGGCATAGGGTGGTGGCCTGGCCCAGATGTCACCATGCTCTGACTTCTTTTCAATGTTCCTAGCTTCCTTGGCTAGCTCGCTCCAAACAGATTTCAGCTGTTTCTGCTCCTCTGTAAGCGGGATGGGGTTCGGGGATGGAGGGGATGTATCACCCTCTTGCTGACCTTTAGGCTCAGCAGAATTGCCATCATCTGGGGGGTGCAAAGTCTGTGCGGCTGCCCCGACTCCCATTTTCGGGGTGGCCAACAAACAGTCCCTTACTGCCACCCAGGTCTCCTGCTCTTTTATAGCTTTCTGCAAGGCTTGTACAGCTTTTCCCCAAGTCTTAAGGTTTTTCCCACAACCCGAAGACATCGTCTCCTCGGCTAACGCCTTAGTACATTTGTCCCACACTTTAGGGACACACTTCAGGGACTTCAGAATATCCACCGGCTGGTCTATAACCTTAATTTTTAAAAGCCTCGCAACAGCGAGAGTAAAATCTTTTGGCTTACAATTAATTCCCCAATGCTTATGTAATTGCGATATGACCTTCACAAGGGCTTCCATCCTCCTTGCTGTTCTGGTAGCGTCCTCTCCGCCGGGCTGGTCCACTCGCTCCGGCCGCCGTTCACCCTTCCAGGCGATGATTCCCGGGTTTCGGCACCAGGCCATTGCGAGGCAGCGATGACTGTAACGTCCGCTCCGCGATCTAAAATTCCTTGTGCATTAAACTTTATCACTCCTGATTGTAGCGTACAGGATATCTGTGGGCAATTCATAGTTATCTGTTGAGTCCAGAAAATCTCTGGTTGTCCCACGGACCCAAAAGAGCCTATGCTGCATTTAGTTTTTGCAGCATTTGGTGTCTGTGGCAAAAAGTATACTAATTGTGCTAATCGACTCCCCGCTGGCACAGTACAGGGTGGTATCGGAGTCCATACCATTATCTTTATTTCTCCTTTGAAATCTGCATTGATAACTGCAGGTAACACAAACAGCCCTTGTCTCGTTGTTGAAGATCACCCAATCAATAATGCTGCCATTCCTCGCCCCAGGGGGCCATGGACACCAGTTGTAATTAGCACAACTGATGTATCAGTAATTAGCACTTCTATTGTGGTGGGCTGCTTCCCGGTGAGGCCACTCTGAGCGGTGATTTGTTGTCATGGCGCGACCCCTTGCCGCGACCCCTTGCCGTGACCCCTTGCCACGCTGGGCTTGAAGTTTCCCGAAGGGGCTAATGGTTGACCTTCCTTATCAAATTTTGATCGACACTGATTAGCATAGTGTCGTCCTTTGTGACAGCATGGACATACTCCAGGCACTCCTCTGTTTGCTTGCGCTTTTGGACAGTATTTACGGATATGACCAAATTGGCCACAAGCAAAGCATGGATTTTTCATAGACATTGTTGCAAATGCCTCGGCCATCAGAGAGCATTCATACAGTTTAGAGCCGACATTAATGCACGCCTTCAGCATGTCATCAATAGTAGGATCCTTTAGTGTTCGCAAAACTCTCTGGCAATCAGGGTTAGCATTCTCAATTGCTAGTTGTTTAAAAATGTAGCTTCCTGCTTGTTCATTATCAATTTGCTTCTCCAGAGCCTCATTAAGCCTATCTAAAAACTTCATGTAAGGCTCATTCGCATCTTGTCTTATGCTAACAAAAGGCTGTCCTTGTTTACCAGCCTCTGGGACAGCCTTAAGGGCGCGGAGAGCAAGTGCCTTAACTTGCTGCAGGCCCTCAGGGGGAATTCCTGCTTGTGCTGTTGTGGCACTGTGGTCACCCTCCCCCATTAGCATGTCCACAGTAACAGCCCGTAAAGGACCTCTTTTTGACTGGCGCTGGTTTTCCTCCTCCTGTGCTCGAGCAAGCTGTCTCATTTTCGACTCCCACATCGTATATTGCATATCAGTCATAATCAGGCGAAACAAAGTTTTAAAATCGTGAGGAGAAAAAACCGAAGTATCACAAAGAGATTGTATAAGGTGGGTGGTATATGGTGCGCCAAGGCCATGATCTGTCACCGTGCGCCGCACGTCCTTAATAAGATTGTATGGCAATCCTTCCCAGCGCGGATTCTGGTCTGGCGCATAGATAACGGGGAAGGCTTTCAGCATGCCCACATCCCCTGCCTGTTTTGCTCCTTGTTTTACTGAGGCCCATTTATCATGCAGATCCAGGGAGTATAGGTCTGGCTCCTTCTCAGGGTTAATAGGACCCGGGTCAAAAGGATCATTGTCCTGGTCATCAGGTGGCTGTACCATGAAGGCTTTTGCAGCACATTTTCTTTTCTGATTCTCATCAGGACATGATTGAGGTAATGGAGGCGCGGAGGGGATGGCAGGAGCCCCGACTCCGTCATTTGTGTTCAACTGCGACCCACTGTGAGATTTCAGCGTTTCGAATACAACTCGCCATTGTGGCAACAGGCCAGCAGCAGCCTTATCACTGCGAGTGGCACAGTCCCATAATCGGACCCCAATTTGGTCCCACTTCTCCATATCAAATACGTTCTTACTGTTCACGGAGGGATCGGTTTTAGAAGCCCATGCAAGAACCTTTTGTAGATCTTCCTCATCTAATTTCTTGCCCTGTTGTTTTAAGATCTTAAGAAAGACTTCTAAAACATCTTTGTGTTCCTTCGTTAAGTGTAACCCCATAGTCCCCAGCTGCTTACCTCTTTCCTTTCAAGAGGTGTTGGTGTGCGCACAAAGGACGCTTCCTTTCAGCGTGAGTCCCGGGAGTTCAGCTGGGCGGTGCAACCGGAGAGACAGCTAGTCTTCGAGCCCCACGTTGGGCGCCATTTGTTGCACCTTGCGAAAGAACGGACTCAGTCTGGGATGCAGAGTGAGACAACTTTATTCTCAAACCAACTCCTTTTTATACTTTCTTAACACCAGTGTTGCAAAGCTTACAACCAATCAGCATCTTGCCACCCGTGCAGTTGTGTTTATCTTCTTCTCCTTGCTGGTTATTCCTTATCTGCTAACAAGACATTCCACATGTGGTTGTAGTCCTCCTCCTTTTCCTGCATTGCTCTTTTCTGATAAGACATTAGTCCTTGCGGGTCAGCCCATCAACCGTGCACTACTAAGGCATTCTTGTGTTTAACTATCTACTAACAAGGCATCTATTATCTACTAACAAGGTACTATGCCTCCACAAGACAGAATTTCCTGTTTTTCAATTTGTGGCTGTTTTACCTCTTGTCCTATTGCTGGATGCCACTGAAAAAAACTCTGCCCCCATCCTCTTGACACCCTCCCTTAAATTATTTGTACACAATGATAAGATCCCTTCTCAGTCTTCTCTAGGATAAACAGGCACAGCTCTTTCAGCCTCTCCTCATAAAACAGTTGCTCCAATCCTATAATCATCTTTGTAGCCCTACACTGGACTCTCTCCAGTAGTTCCATGTCCCTTTTGTACTAGCCCAGAATTGGACGCAGTACTCCATGTGCTGGTTCCAGAACATGGGGGAAAAAGGCAAAGAAGGACATGACATTGGATAAATGCACATCTGCAGGTAGAAGGATGCAGCAAAGAGCAAACAAGTACTAATAGTCCAGAGAACAGTAATTGGGTAAATTATTGAGTTAGTGTAAGGAGTGGTCATAACTTACTGTAGTGGAATTGTAGGTACTGAGTTGATGTAGGTTTGCTGAAGTTTTTACTGGTATTTGGGCACTCTATGGTCTGCCCTGCCAGTGGAAAAATAATCTAATTTTCTCCTTGCAGAAAGAGGGACACAATATTCATCACTTAGCTTAGTTTGGTATAGTGACAATGTTCATAATTGACATTGATAACTACCTGTTCAAATCAGTATTGCAGTTCTCAACTCCTCCAGTTTCCTGACATCTAAATCTCCATGGCTGCAATTGAAGCCAATACTTCTTGTCCCATCTAGTATGTTCATGGTGAACATATTATTCCCGTTCTCCTTGCAGAAGCATCTTGCATGTTTGAAGGCTGATACCATGTTGCTCTTCAAATTTCTTTCTTTTTCTTATTTTGATTTTTCTCTAAGAGACTGTGATACTCCCAGCTGGATACAGTATTCCTGAGATCTTACCTATGTCAAGCTCAGCAGTAGATAATCACTTATAAGATGGCTGCCCCTGTTATGGTTTTCCAAATGTTCTTACATACACAGAATTCCTTCTAATACCCAATTTAGAGGCCAACCCTCAGCAGGCTAATCTTTAATACATTACTTAATATAATCATCAAATTACAGACTAGGCTTTGCAGTCAGTCCTCTATAAGACATAATTTATCCTGGGCTGAGACTTCTGCTTTTTAAGAGAACTTCAGTCCCCTTCAGTATTGACTCTAGACAGGCCCATATACAAAGTGATTTTCTTGCTTCTCATAATACTGTCTCTAATTGGAATTCTTCATAATAAAATGTAAGCACAACTTGTTTGCTCAAAATAAAACAACTTCCTGTATGTTAAGGGGAAGAGGTTTGGGATGGGGATGGAGAGACTGAAGATGCTTAACACTACCATCTAGAGTACGTCTATCTTATACAAGACAGTAAAGTGTAGAAAACCTTAAACCCATTCCAAACAACCTGATGTTTCCTTGGCACAGTCCAGTCACTGGTCTCTTCCTTGGTAAACATTTAAATTGTGAGGGAAGTATGTTTTGTGCTGAGGAATTGTAGTGTGCTTTAGAACATTTTTTTTTGCCCATGTAGTCTAGGGAAAGTGAGATAGATAGTGGTTTAAACTCTATTAGTATTAGATGAAAACTACGGTATGGAAGAGAGTGTTCCAACTAAGAAGTGACTCCCCTTTGCTAGCAGAGGGGCTGTGGTTGTCCACTCCTCCCTACTTTCAGCTACTCCCTGTTTTTACTTGCTAAGTGCAAGGAAATGTGTACTGTCTCTGAGCTGTGTCATGTTCACAAGAGAGCAACCGGCCCTGGTCTTTAAATCAAGAGAATGACATTCTCCTACTTTAGAAAGGAAAGGGGCATTTCAGCTTATGCCATTTAAAATTGTGATGTATTTAAATGGCACCTTCAAAGTTATAAGGCAATGATTTATCTTGCTTTTACCTAATGATGTAACATACTCAAGAACCCTACTCTTGAATCACGCAGGAATCACTTCCTTGATTTGGAAAAAAAAAAACAGACTGAGGTCAAATAAATTAAGCATTCCTTAACCAATAGTCTTCATGTGTTCTACCACCATGGGAAAGCCTTATTTCTTTCACCTTTATCTTGGCAAATCTGGGAATAGAATCTAGGTTACCCAATGTGTAGGCATGCATATATGATACTGTATAAGGAAGCCCTGCTTTGTTAAGGTTATAAATTAGAGATAAAGCTAGAGCAGGAAATCCTCTCTACTTAATGAACAATAATCACTCCAATATTTGTCAAAGGCATCTCAAAAAGCATCTATATGTAGTTGCTCTCAAGAACCACAGTAAGCAAGCACACAACTTGATTGCTAGATGGACAGCAGAGAATTTAATGCCTGATGGGGGAGGCTATTTAGAGATCTCACAATGTGCCATCTGCTGCTGAGCTAGCATGTTGCTAAATCTGTCAGAGCAATTGCAATAAATCCCAGAACAACTTACCTAGTGCTTATTCCAATAAATACAGACATGAGGACAGGGTCTGTTTGAAATAGGAAGACCAAAATTCCTTTCCCCATGTTTTGTAGGATAGGGCAGAAGGTATCACTAAAGCATCTTGTCTGAAAAATATGTTTTACTGCAGGCTGCTAAATTTACCGATTACTCCTGTGCCAAGTCTAATAAATGGAACATATGTTTTGTTTGTTCAGACCAACACTTTAAGAAAAATAACAGTCAGTCTCAGTCTTGATCTGAAGACATGCATTATGATGGGAAGATCTGAAAAGGCCTTTGGCCCTCCTTTTCTTTAATCGGCTCATCCTGTACCCCTTTGATTTTGAAGAGCCATTTCATGTTACGGTTTAACTGAATTAGGTATATGCCTTGATGCTTTTTTAGAATCCTTTCTATTTTATAACAAGTACCACAATACTGTGAAAATTAAAGGTTAGTGCATTTTTTTTCTTCTTGCTGCAAACTGCAAATGATGCAGTGACCAATGTTATGGCCACCAACCAAAAGCTTGTGCTGTAATTAGCTTTTATTAACGTGTGTATAATCCCCATGTGATTAACTGGTCACCTAAGTGTGGCTTCGGGTGTCACCTATGTCTCACAGGGACATAAACTAATCTTTGTTGTTGTTGTTGAAAACAGACTAAATGTTTTGAAGCCTTTCTAATTTACAGCAAATATTGCAATTCAGTCTCTCTCAAATCACCATGCAGGAAACATGATCTGCCTGCCCTTTGTCTTCACACACCCACCTAGACAGGAAATATAAAGGGACTTTGCCATCTAAAGTCTGAAGAGAGATGATCCACCTAACATCTCTAATCACAGAAACCAAATGTGGAAATGCACTAAGTGCAAATTCTGACTGAACAAGAGCCTATCTTGTATGCAATGGGGAAGATAGTGGATTCAGGGCCCAACATGTTTGTTCCCATTCTTAACTTCATAGTATAGACATAAGCTAAAAAAAATCAGAGGTGACTTTCTGTCCTTTGGGAAGTTGTCCCTGCCACATAAAGCCTCTGTTTACTAGATGAGCATGTGCATGCCTTTGCCCTATGTTTTCCCCTATGGCAAACACATTTGATCTGATGTTTCAGGGGACAACTACTGGGTGATTGACACCGACTATAACAACTATGCTATTACCTATGCCTGACACACTCTGAAAGAGGATGGCTCCTGTGATGACGACTACTCCCTGATCTTCTCATGCAGTACTCATGGCGTTCTGCCATCCATTCAGTGCATTGCCCATCAGAAGCAGGAGGAAATTTTCATGTCTGGCCAGTTCCAGCCTGTGCTGTAGTCAGTTTCTTTGAGTTACTTAACACATGCATTGGAGTGATTGTATTGGCAGCTTGTAGGAACAGGCAATTGTATCTGCTGTAAATGCAACAGAGCCATTGCAAACTAATTTTTACTCTTTTAGAAACATTTTTTGGAATGTCATATTTAATAAGTAGCTGCTAAGTAAAGTCTGTGGGAGGGAGAGCGAGCCAGATTTAGGGTGGTTCTGAAACCTTTATTTTCCACTTATAGCAGTCCTGTGGTCTGAGGCTGGCACACTACAAAAGGAAGAACATCTTTGTTATTCCAAAAGAATCACAGAATAATTTTGGTGGGAAGGGATCTCTGGAAGTTTCTGGTCCAGCACTCTGCTCAAAGCAAGACCATCTTTGAGCAGGTTGTTCAAGGCCTGGTCCAGTTAAGGTTTGAATATCTCAAAGGATGGAAATTCTACCTCTCTGGGACCCTATTCTAGTGTGGGATCATGCTCACAGTGAAAAAGGGTTTTCCTCATATCAAGTTAAAATTTCCCATGTTGCAAGTTGTGTCCATTGGCTTTCATCCTATAACTGCAAATCTGAGAAGTCTGACTTCATCTTCTCTACATTGTCTCATTAGGTATTTGAAAACAGAAATAAGACCACCACCTCCACTATCCCCCAACCTTCTTAAGGTTGAACAATCCCAGTTCTGTCAGGTTCTCTTCATGAGATATACACAAAGACCTGAACAGGTGCAAGATGGTGTTTCTGAACTTGGGAATGTCCAGCATGACCACCTGAATAACATTGCATTACCTTAGCTCTGTGCACTGTTCCCTACAGGAAAAGCCAGCTTCAGTGAAGAGCACACTCATCTTTCCTAGTTGTCAGCATGATTTGAGCCCTAGACTTCCTGTGTAACAGAGACTGCAGAGACTGAGAGACTTTGACCAGCGGTTCTGCCTGTGCCTGCTGGCAGTGAGAGTAATCTGTTGCTCCACATAAGGGCAAATAGATCAACAGACCATTTTTCTGAGTCTCACAGATGTTTTGAGAGAACCTTTGACTGGAACTATGGAAGCTTATCTTCCAGCTCATCTGGTGTCCCTGAGATAAGGATATAAGTTTCTAGTGTTACACAGAAGGCAAGGACTCAGGACCTAGACTGGGAAATTCCCTGAGTAGCAGTTAGGTCTAGTTGGACACGAAGGTCATAGTGCTGGTAGAGGGATCCATGCCCTTTGACCTCTGCATTGCTTCCTGTAGCAGAGAGGGTAACTGGTTTGTGGGCTGAGTGCCTAGGTATTAAAGTAAGCTAAAAACTCATGGCCCTTTGTGATTGGTGAAGGCTGACAGAACTCAAATCTGCCCAACAGGCACAGAACAGTACGTACGAAGAGTCTCTTTGACTTACTCCCGTACTGTGGTTCAGGAGTACCTTGGAATGTCTGCAGCTGCAGTTTCACTGAGGACCGAAAATGCTGTTAAAGCACTGGGTTTGGTTTGCAAATTTACTTTTTGCAAAAGTTGACTTTTGCATGGGGTAAAGTTTATTTTCTCTTTCTTTACAGGGGCCTGCTAAAATGCATTTCTGATTCTATCTTTAAGCACTGAAACCAGGTCTCTTGGTCTTGAAGTTGTCATTCACTTTAACTAAAAAGAAAATCATAGTTTCAGCTAGTGTTTCTTCCTGAAAAACATGAAAATGCAATGTTTTTGTAATTTGCATACAATACAATATTGTTATCTGATTTTTCCAGGGAATAGTTAATGTGGTATTTGTCAATAAATCAATAAATGATTAACCAAAAAAAAATCAGCATTTGTATCTTAATTCTAAATTTGTGAAACCCTCTTGAACAATGAGTTTGAACTGAGATTAACAATGTGCTCCTTGCTGCTTGATAATATCTTACTATGCTATATTTCAGGTACATGTTAATGTCCAGAGATCTGCATTGAATATTTCTAATCAAATTATGGAACTAGCATATGATAAATAAATAAAACTGAATCAAGAATGTAACAAAGAAACTTGTTCTCTCAATCATTCTGGGTCATTGCTTTAACTGAGCTCTCACTTATATGCTCTGTGCCCTTAAGGTAGTAACTTGCTCCCCATTGCTGTCTTCTAGTGTTCAACAGCTGAGCAATAAAGAGATGGTAGGTTTTGTGGCCAAGAATTTCACAGATACAGGGAACCAAAGGAATAGTACCTAGAAGATTTCTCGTAGGAAAAGAGAATTCTGTACAAGCATTTTTCAGCCATGTATTTCCCATTCCTCATGAGACAATCACATTCACTTTGAATGGTTTCCTATAAATAAAACTATTGGTCCAGAATCCCCTCAACACCATATTGAACCCTGCAGATTGTCAACAACACATCTTTTTTCTCAGGTCATAATTACTGAGGGTACAACGGAGACCAGACTGCACAGCACCTGTCCCTGGGGCATTTACAAAGTGTGGCACAATATTGGCACTGAGTGAAGAGCTTCAGAGTAGCAAGTGTTTGGACTTGGTCATCCTAAAAGACTTGATTTTGTTTACATACATAACATGCCATGCTCTGTCCTTGCCAATAAAATTCTTGCTTTATGGAAGTCATAAGCTGTGGGACTTTGTATGGGCAACATGATAATGTATGAGATATTATATCCCTGCATAGCAAAATTAATCCTCTTCACCATAGCTATGATTCACCTTTTTCATCTCCCTAGAAGTATAGAATTATAGAACAATTTAGGTTGGAGGGGACCTCTGGAGGCCATCTAGTCCAAACCTCCTGCTCAAATCAGGTCTAATTTGACCAGGTTGCTGAGGGTCTTATCCAGTCAAGTCTTGGACACCTCTAAGGACAAACATTCCACAGCCTCTCTGGACTGCTGTTCCAGTATTTGACCACTCTAATGGCATTTTTTTCCCCTTATATCACCTCAGAATGAGGTTACAACTTGTTACAACCTTTGTTCATTGGTTCTCATCCTATCACTGTGCACCTCCAAGAAGAGTCTGGCTCCATCTTCTCTGATCAGATAATTGTAGACAACAAGTTCTCCCCTTAGCCGCCTTCTTATGGTTGAGCAAACCCAGTTCTCTCAGTCTCTCCTTGTATAATATATGCTCCAGTCCCCTGATCATCTTGGTGGTGTTGTGCTGGGCTCACTCTAGTATGTTCATTTCTGTATTGTTTGAGGGAGCCCAAAACTGGACACGGGATGCCAGATACAGTCTTACAAGTACTGAATACAGGGAAAGAATCATTTCCTTTGACCTGATTGGTACATTCTTGCTAATACAACCCAGGAAGCATTTGCTTTTGTTGCATTGCAGTCAGCCCATTTCTCCAATCTTTTGAGGTCTCTCTGAATAGCAGTCCTGACCTCAAGCGTATTGACAATTTTGCGTCATCCACAAACTTGCTGAGGGTGCACTCTGTCCCATCATCTAAGTTGTTAATGAATGCTACTGGGCCCATCACAGTGGATTTTGTACCACTTATCGCAACACAGTGGCAACCAGCCAATTTTCCTCTCACCTTATCCATTGATACAGCCCATATCTTACCAATTAAGTGATAAGGAGACTGTGTCAAAGGCTTTGCTAAAATCAAGGTATGCAACATCCACCGCTATCTCCTCTTCCACAGTGCCAGTCATAGAAAGCAATGAGGTTGGTCAGGCATGATTTCTCCTTGGTAGACCTATACTGTCTGTTCTCAATCACTTTCTTGTCCTTCATATGTTTAGAAATAGCTTCTAAGAGGAGTTGCTCCACAACCTTCCCAGGGACTGAGGTTAGGCTTAGCAGCCTGTAGTTATCTGGATCCTGCTTCTTGCAGATGGGTGTGACATTTGCCTTTTTTTGAGGGAGCCTCCCCTGATTGCAAAATAGTGCATAGTCCTTGGTTTGAAAACTACTGTTATAATCATATGGTCAAGGCAGGGGAGTTTTAAGGCAGAAGAATACAGAACTTTCTAGCGATGCTAACTGTCTTCTCAGGCTCGTGCAACTTCTCCTTCAGACCCTCTGAAGTCTCTCTGGGATCCATATTTGTCTGTTACAGGAATAACACCCCTACTGTTATCTTTGCTGACATCAGACACCTCTCCATCTTAACAACAAAGTATGTATATTTAAATTTTTGTCTCAGACACACAAACAAAGAAGCACAATAGGAGAGCTAACCTATCTTTAATGGCCTCACTTTTGTGGCACAGAAAAAAATGTGTATACAGAGATCCAGTATGCATCAGCTGAGACTTGGTAGCACTTTACCCTCTAGTTATTCGTTTATGTGCTTATGCAAAAAAAAGCTGTAAAAGATAGAGCATCCATTTCAAAGTTGTGAAGCAAGGAGAGTTAAAAAAAAAAACAAAAACAAACAAGCAAAAATCAAAAACACCCATGTAATTTTAGGGCATCTGGCTGTTACATGAAGTGTCATTTTCAAGGACATCCATGGAGTGTTCTACACCCTGTTATTTGGGGCATTTACATGTAAGCTCAAATTGTCCTTGGTTAATATTTCCTATCTGGTACACAGTAAAAGCTGTCACATTCAAAAGCTACTCTGATGTAATAGGAAAACACAAAAGGCTCTCACTAGTCTTTTAACTTTTCCAGGCCACACAAAGGCAACAACCATGGCAACCCTTCAGCTTGTATCCTGCTGTATTGCCCCTCCAGTAGACGTTAGGGTGGTTAAAGTCTTCCATGAGAACTAAGGTCTGTGATACAGAAACTCAAGTTCTTTAAAGACTTTGTCCACTTCCTCATGCTGACCAGGTAGTATGTAACAAACTCCCACCATGGTGTTACCCTTGTTGGCCTCTCATCTGATGCTGGCCATCAAGCTCTCAACCACAGAACAGCTCCATGAATCCAAGCTGCTCCTTCACTTAACTGTGGGTCATAATCTCTGTGACTGCAAAGGAAGGGTTGGATACTGGCATAGAGAGAGACTCAAGGCTCACAAGGAGTTAAACAGGATAGATTTAATGAAGGACTTACACTCTAAGCTGCAAGGGGAGCCCTGGGAACTGTGCCAAGGGGTGGTCGATGGGAGGCTACTGGAGGCACAGGTCAAGCACCCCAGCAGGACTCACCTCGTTGTATCCCAAGGGCCCCTTAAATCTGCTAGAGCTATTTCCTTATCTCAGCTGTGCTAAGCTTGAGTAGCTGTCCTCCAGGAAGCAGTTGGACACTGCTGCCAAAGTGGAATACGCATGCCTGGCCCTGACGGGAATTCGGTCAGTGAGTAGAGAGCACACTCGGGACCTGTGATCACATACTCTGACAGCCTCTGACTCCTTGACAGATGTCCCACAGGTGTTGTACACACCACCCCCAACCAACAGATATGTGGTATTGGTGCCACTAGCATGTAGACAAAGCTCAGACATGCCTTTCAGGCATTGGATTAACTAACAGCTAAGGTGTACAAGCAACTGAATTATAGTAAATTATAACATGTGTGTGTATATATATATATATATATATATAAATATAGCAGTCACTGCCAGGGGTTGTCCTGCGCTGATTCTTCGGACTTTATATGATGTAGTCCTTGGAGACTATAGCAATGATTTCCCCTTCTGACTATTCGGGTTCACTCCTATCATCGTGTATCCACACAGCACATCCTATAGACCCAAAGCTGCCTGGTTGCCAAGTGGGCTGCAAGGAATCTCCTTCCTGGATTGGAAGGGGGGCGCTATCCGCTCACATATCAACCAGGCTATTCTGTCTCCCTGTGTACATCACAGGGGTTGCTGCCCAGAGAGGTTGTGGAATCTCCTTCTCTGGAGATCTTCAAAACCTAGATGTGGCCCTGTGCCATATGCTCCAGGTGCCCCTGCTTGAGGAGAGGGGGGGGTTGGACTAGATCTCTAGAGGTCTCTTCCATTCTGTGATTCTGTGATTCTGTAATGGGCCACAATCTTCACCTCCTCAAGGCAGTTCTGTAGAGGGATGGCTAGAGAGCCGCGTACATGGCTGCCCAGCAGGCCTGCTCAATTCCAGCCTTCAGGTTTCAGTGAAAGAACAAAGGGAGTGCTAACTAGGAGATAAGGAAGTAGACCAAGGTCAGAGGGAATAAAAGAGCTGTTGAACTAAAAGGATGAGCTAAACAAGTAAGGGGGGCTGTAAGGGTCTGAGTTAGATCATTGTCTACCAATTAGGAGCCTGTGTAATTACATCACTAATTGTTAAGAATCATATAAATGTACTGCATGAAAAGCTAATAAACGAAGTCAGTTCCAGCTTCTATGAAGTTGATGTCTGGCATTCCTGACCCGCTCCAAGCTGCAACAAGTGGCGCCCGAACAGGGACAAGATTCCGAACAGGGACTAGTACAGGGACCTGGCACAACGGTGCGGGATTCCGGAGGACGACGTACGGGTGCAGCCGAGTGATCCGACCAAGAAGGTGGACCGGAGCGGGTAAGCCGGCCGTGATTGCGCACACGGGAAGACGGCGTGGGGTAACGGTTAGAAGCAGAATTCCCAGTGCACGTGTACATGGAGCGAGAAGCTGCTGAACAACTGCTGCTGGACTTATTAGCAAAAAGGGAAGCAGCAGTGAGCACAAAGAAGCTGTATGAGTTGATTAAGTGGGCAAGGGAGAAAGGACATTTAAAGGAGCCACAATTTGTTTTTAGTATAACAGAGTGGCGTGAGATAGGGAACTCATTATGGGAAGCCACTCTGGAGGGCAACAAAGCTGCCAAAGAACTGGGTCAAACTTGGCGCGAGGTGGCGAATCAGCTCAAGTGTATGCAGGCTGAAAAGAAAATGGTAGCAGCCGCGACGCAGATGCTGCAAGGGGAGGAATCAACTCCTGAGGGATCGGCAGTGCAGAAGGGCCCCCTTGGACGAGGCGCCACTGCAGTCCCAAAGAGCACCGCCAAGGAGTTGATCGATAGCGTTCTCGGAGGTGGGTCGTCGCAACTTCAGCGTCCCTTGGAGTCATCACCTCCACCACCGGAACCTGCGCCAGCCGAATCGACCGCGACTCCCGAATCGCCACAGCAGCCATCGGCGCCATCACTCCCGGCAGGGGCAGCTGGAAATAGACCACAGGAGCAACCACCAGAGCGAAGCCGGGACCGACCCTCTGATAAGCTGTTCCGAGAAGCCTCTAGAGCGCTGGTTCAAGCCCAGGCAGATGGGCGAGCCACAGATGGGGGGTGGTCGGGGGCTTCCGGGGGGCTTTCGGGTCCGCGGGTTTCCTCTTCGCGTTGGTCTGGGGTTATCAGGGATGCAATTCTGGAGGGTCAATGGGAGCCGGCTATGAGGGTAGCGTGCCCGGTAACCTTTGAGCCGGATGGTCAAGGGGGGGCAGCGGGTAAATGGGATCCGTTTGACTGGAAAATTCTGAGTCAATTGAGGGATACGGTCGTGCGTTGGGGGATCAAAGGCGAGCCCTCCAGGCAAATGCTATCCTACATTTTTAACAGCGATATGCTTCTTCCTAGTGACTGTCAACAAATCGCAAAATTAATCTTGACACCAGGTCAGTTACTGTTATGGGAAAGACAGTGGGTAGCTCACGCGGCACGGGAATGTGCTGTGCCGCGGGGGCAGGATGATCCGTTGTTTAATTTACGGCCCGAAACGGTCATAGGACAGGGAAACTTCGCGGATGTGGGGGTGCAGATGCAGTATCCTCCTATTCTTTTGAGGCTCGGGACACAGACCGCCTTATCAGCGTTTATGTCCTTACCAGAGGAAAAGAAGGGGCCGTCTTTTGTAAATGTTAAACAGGGTGTAAACGAGCCTTTTGGTGAGTTTGTGGATCGTCTGCTTAAGGCCTTAGAGGAAATGGACGCGTTAGATGAAAGAACTAGGAGGCTTATGGCACAGTCCTTAGCAGTCGAGAATGCTAATAAGCGAACTAGGGATGTGCTGGTGACATTGCCTCAGGGAGTGCCCCTTGAGGAAATGCTTGAAGAGATTGTTCGTCGCCCAGAAGCATTCTTAGGGGCTCGGGTAGAGCAGGCACTGCTTGACTCAGCCGCTCAGCAGGCGCAGGCGACTCGAGTGTTAGCGGCGGCACTGCAACCCCTTGTGGGAAAGGGACAGAAGAAACGGCCGAGTGGTGATGGCCCTAAGTGCTTTCGGTGTGGTCGTCGGGGACATATTCGGAAGAATTGTGATGAAGGGCGTGTTTGGTGCCCCCGATGTCAGAGAGACACTCATTCCCAAAAGGCGTGCCAATCAGCCCCTGGTACTGTTTGTTCGGGAAACGGGAATGTGAGCGCGAACCCTGCCTGCGAGGAGAACAATGGTGCAGGGGGGGAGCTCTGGCTGCCTGCCACAAGGGGAAGCCTGGGCATTGACCTGGCAGCCGCAGTAAGCATCTGTCTACAAGATGCCTCCCCCGTGCGAATCCCATCCCAGTTTAAGGGCTTACCTTGGTCAGGGAAAAGAAGTGGGGGGTTGATATTGGGACGATCTTCGGCGGGAATGTCTGGTATTTTTGTAATACCTGGGATTATTGATTCGGATTCGGAAGGAGTAATCAACCTGGTGGTATACACATTGACCCCACCAGTAACTATTGCTAAAGGTAGTAAATTGGCTCAATTAGTTCCTTTGCAGAATTTGTTAGGGGCTATTAATCCCCGGGCGGCTTCATTGCCGTCACGGAAGCAAAAAGGCTTTGGATCTACAGGAGGACAAGCCCTCTTAACTCTAAACATGAAACATCGGCCGTTAGTAAAGGTGCAAGTGAGTTTCCAGGGCCAAAACGTGTGCTGTCAAGGGTTAATGGACACTGGTGCAGATTGCACCATCATCTCAAGCGAGTGTTGGCCACGGCATTGGCCAAAAAGGATAGCAGCAGCATGTATTGGAGGTGTAGGCGGGGTTCAACAAACAGAGGAAAGTGTTTACCCTGTACAGCTTACAATAGACCATCAAGTGGTCAGCACTCACGTGTCTATCCTGCCGTTGCCTGCTCCTATTCAGATGTTGATTGGCAGGGAGTGCATGGCCCAGCTAGGAGTGGTTCTCTCAACTGCGTCAGGACAGGGTTTTCCTTAGCGGCCACTGTCGAGCAGCCCATTGCTATTACCTGGATAACAGAAGACCCTATCTGGGTGGAGCAGTGGCCGCTAACGAAGGAGAGGCTGCAAATAGCGGAAGAGTTAGTAGAGGAACAGTTAAAGGCGGGTCATTTGGTGCCCTCCACTAGCCCATGGAATACACCGATCTTTGTTATCCCTAAGAAGTCAGGGAAGTGGAGGTTACTTCATGATCTTCGTGCAGTTAATCAACAGATGCAGGCAATGGGGGCTCTACAGCCCGGCCTGCCTTCTCCTTCTATGATCCCGGAAAATTGGTACTTGTTGATAATTGACTTAAAAGATTGTTTCTATACCATCCCGCTGCAAGCCCAGGACTCCGTCCGTTTTGCATTTACGCTACCCTCCATAAATAGGGCAGCACCTGCTAGGCGCTATCAGTGGGTAGTGTTACCCCAGGGAATGAAGAACAGTCCGATAATGTGCCAACTGTTTGTGGCTGCGGCCCTTCAGCCATTGCGTACACAGTGGCCACACACATTGATCTATCATTATATGGATGATATCCTTTTTGCGCGAGCAGAACCTATTACGGTAAAGGAGGAGGAAGTAATTTCGAAGGCCCTTCGGGAGCGAGGGTTGCAAATCGCACCTGAAAAGGTACAACGTACTCAGCCTTGGAAGTACTTGGGCTGGCTTATATCAGAGGCTACCATTAGGCCACAGAAGGCAGAATTGAAGGTGAGCCTGCGCACGTTGTCTGATGTGCAAACCCTTATGGGGGATTTGCAATGGGTACGGTCTGTCCTAGGTATCACCAATGATGAGATTGCACCGTTAGTGCCCTTACTAAAAGGTACCGACCCAGCGACGCCAATCAACCTGACAGAGCAGCAACAACAGTGCCTTCAGAATCTCTCCCAGGTCTTGTCTCAGCGGTTAGCCCGCCGCCGGAGGTTGGACCTCGGTATAACCTTACTACTGTTAAAGGGGCCGACTAGTTACGCTGCTGTAATTAGTCAGCTCACAAAAGAAAAAGGGAGAGAGACGCAGGTATCGGTGCTAGAATGGGTATTCCCTGCAGTGCGCCCAAAAACAGCCCTTGCGACACCCTTTGAGATTCTGGGATCTCTAATTCGGAAAGGTAGGGATCGGGTTGTAGCGATCGCAGGTGAAGAGCCAAACATGATAGGTCTACCGATACAAAAGGAAGATTTAGAGTGGGCAATTAGGCACTCGACAGCTCTGCAGCTGGCGTTGTTGGATTTTTCAGGGGACATAATATCGCGCCCAGTGTCGGGGAAAATCGGTCATTTGTTAAACAATTATGATTGGGTCGAACGCCCTAGGCGATCCAAGCGACCATTGGCAAATGCGGTGACAGCTTTCACAGATGCAGGTAAAAAGTCACGCTTGGCCGCAATTACCTGGCGGAATGGAGATCGGTGGGAGTCTCAGACTTTATCCGCGGAGAAGAAGGATTCCCTTCAAACCTTGGAATTGAAAGCAGTAGTTTGGGCCTTCACCAAGTGGGTGTCAGTACCCTTGAATGTGGTCACTGACTCCTTATACGTAGCAGGAGTGGTAGACCGAATAGAAGATGCCTTGATTAAGGCCATGGAAGATCAGCGATTGGGAAAGTTGTTTTTTCAACTAAGGAAGGTGATTATGATGAGGTCCGAGTCCTACTGCGTGATACATATCCGTAGCCATACATGGGAATTAGGCCTAGGGGAAGGGAACGCCCGAGCAGATAAGTTGGTGAGTGTAGCCCCTCGGATGGGACCATTCAGTCGGTTCGAGGCAGCAAGAGTGGGTCATGGAATGTTGCATGCTAATGCTAAGGGTTTGGCAAGACAGTTCGGGATATCCTTGGAAGATGCACGGGGAATTGTGCAGGCGTGCCCACAGTGTAGTCACCATGGTCCAGGATTGGGTATCGGGGTTAATCCGAGAGGATTGAGGGCCTTAGAGCTGTGGCAAATGGATGTCACGCATGTGTCGAGCTTTGGAAGACTGAAATACGTCCATGTTTGTGTCGATACCTTTTCTAAAGTCATATGGGCAACGGCACAGCCTGGGGAAAAGGCCATACATGTAAAAAAACACTTGTTAGCATGCTTTGCAGTCTTGGGGGTACCTGAAAAGATTAAGACTGACAATGGCCCCGCGTATGTTAGTCAGACACTCCATCATTTCTGTGATACCTGGGGGGTGGAGCACAGTACGGGTATCCCACACTCCCCTACGGGACAAGCAGTAGTAGAACGAGCCCATCGAACCTTGAAAGAGTATCTGGGAAAGTTTGAGGACATTTCTGACCCAAAAGAGCGCCTTTCAGTTGTTCTCTTTGTGCTAAATCATCTGTGCATTTTTGGTGCAGAGGAAGTGCCACCTATTGTCAAGCACACGCAGTGTGTTCCTCCCGTGGAGACCAGAATGTGGGTACAGTTCCGAAACCCGAAAACTGGAATCTGGGAAGGTCCTGCTGAAGTGCTGTTCCTCGGCAGGGGTTACATGTGTGTTTCTACCATTTCAGGTCCCCTGTGGGTGCCCAGCAGGTGGACGAAGGTAGCAGAGGGGCCAACGCCACCCACGCAAGATGAAGACATTTCTGGTGCTGATTCTCGTGGGCCTTAATGTCTGTGAGTGGGAGGCTTCGGTACTCCACCCACGGCTGTTCGACCCTCGGCAAAATATCTGGGTAACATTGGCCAGAGAGCTAAATACTACACAATTTTGTGCTAGCTTAGCGACACCCAGCACACCCTTTGTGACCTGTTTGGTAGGGGTCCCACTTAACGATAGCGAAGCGGTGGTTTTTGCGGCTCACTATGATGATAGTTGTAAGAACGCAAGTAGCAGCTGGTGTGACTATAAGAACATGTCTGTCGTGATGTCGCAGTTCGACCAGTGGGTTAACGGTCAGCTGGATATGGATAACCCCCCACAGGAGTTTGAGCTACTAGATTCTCTTAATGCTACTGCTTGCATTTTTTTAAACACTAGCGCCACGGCAGTACCACTGCCTTATCCACTCCGCTTATCCAATAACACCACCCCTGTAAACCCGATTGGAAACAGGTTAAGTTGGGAAAACTGGTGCGCCGGGTCAGTCCCTGAGGTTAAAGGTAATGCTCTGCCTCGTAAACTTCCTCCCGGATATTTCCTTATATGTGGAAATCGAGCCTGGGTTGGCATTCCAGCCCAGCCCATGGGAGGACCTTGTACAATCGGTCGCCTTAGTATGATATGGCCCCACGGGCCTCCTGGGAGCCGGAAAATAGCAGTTAGGCGACGAAGAAGTACAAAGGTTGCTATAAGCAGTGATTGCATTGATGATGTTGATTTATGGAATGATTGGGAGGTGATAGTGGCGTCTTTCTTCGGTCCTGGGGTGTCAGCCGCCCGAGCCCACAGGAATATTGAACATCTTGCATGCTGGGCAGTCAAGCAGGCAAACGCAACCAGTATGGTGCTTAGCGAATTGTCAGATGATTTAACCCAGGTACAACACGCTGTATTACAAAACCGTGCCGCTATTGATTTCCTGCTTCTTGCTCACGGACATGGGTGTCAGGACTTTGACGGCATGTGCTGTATGGACTTGAAGGATCATTCAGCGGCGATACATCAACAGCTCCACGACCTGACCAAGCATACAGAGAAAGTAACAAAGGATGTGGGATTCTTCGGTCTAGATGGACTAACGGACTGGTTAGGAATTGGGGGATGGATAAAATCGTTGATGAAATCGTTGTTAATGTTGTTACTATGGGGACTGTTGTTTGTAATTGGCTTAATGATTGCTTGTACCTGTTTGCGCGCTTTAATGTCACGGTTATTAACTGCTTTTTCACGCAATCCGAATCTGACGCCTCAAGGCTGGCTTGCTTCCCTGGGTCACCTAATCTAAAGAAAAGGGGGGATTTGATTTCTCTTTTAAAGTGGGGGTTGAAGAATTGTAATGCTTTAGACGAGGATAGCAACCGCTAGTAGGGCTAGTATTTCTATTTGCTATGTTCCTCTTTATCATGTGTTTCATCCTATGTATATTGATGCTGACATGAGGTAGGGTTGAAGGCTGGAAACTTGTACGATCCATAGAATCATAAAACTGTTGTACAAAACAGAACCTAAGACCTTGAGAAAGAAGATGTTTGCCTGCCCGGGTTGAGAGATAAGGAGCGCGGAGGCGGCTGCCCAGCCAGGCTCAGAGCCGACCTCCTCCAAAAGCAGCTGAAGGCGGCTGCTCAACCGGGCTTGTAGCCAACTTAACTGCAAACATCCTCTAAATTAGTTTGAAGGTCAAACACCCGAGAGGGAGGAGATGAGAAAGGCAAGACCCTCAGACTGACGGTTGCGACCACTTACTGGTATGCACACCTGCACGACCAGGAGGGAAGGTTATGTGACTGAAGGTGGAGTTTGTCCACCCGCCCCGGTCTGCCTGCTGGCACGTACTGGCCCTACGTGACAGGATGCACCGGGCTTAAACAGATAAAGCAGAGCGTAAAGGGGGGGGGGCGGTGAGACTCCTAACACTGAGACCCACGTTGTCTCTGCGGGGACGCCTGCCGAGTTGGGAGTCTGTCAGCAACCCTCTAATCTGCTAACTCAAGAGAATACTCAGTCTCAGTATCCTGCCGACGAGTGTTACCTCAAGAGTAATTATCTATGCTTGGTTTCTGAAATCGGATGGGTGACAGAGAAAATGGGAGAGGCCTTAGCTGGAAGCAACCTCACATACATCAGATGTAGCAGGCAAACAGCTGGTACCCTAGCGGTGGGAAGTGTGAGCCTGCAGAACATCATGAGAGGAAGAAGTGTCCTGTACTACTAAGCAGGCCTTGCTGGTACAAAAGAAAAAGGGGGAATTGTAGAGGGATGGCTAGAGAGCCGCGTACATGGCTGCCCAGCAGGCCTGCTCAATTCCAGCCTTCAGGTTTCAGTGAAAGAACAAAGGGAGTGCTAACTAGGAGATAAGGAAGTAGACCAAGGTCAGAGGGAATAAAAGAGCTGTTGAACTAAAAGGATGAGCTAAACAAGTAAGGGGGGCTGTAAGGGTCTGAGTTAGATCATTGTCTACCAATTAGGAGCCTGTGTAATTACATCACTAATTGTTAAGAATCATATAAATGTACTGCATGAAAAGCTAATAAACGAAGTCAGTTCCAGCTTCTATGAAGTTGATGTCTGGCATTCCTGACCCGCTCCAAGCTGCAACACAGTTCTGTGGGAAACTGTGCGAAACTGTGGGAAACTGTGCAAGTTAGGAGAGAGAAACTGTGAAAGTTAGGAATGTGCTGAATAATAGATTAGCAGGTAGAGAAACGTAAAACACAGGCTGGACATGCCAGTCTCTGGTTAGTTGCCTGCTGACCGGTAGGAGGATTGGACCCAGATAGCAATAGAGTCAAGGAATTGGCTGGAGGCAGGGGGAGGGAGCACGTGGACAGTGCGGGGACAGTGCATGCTCACATGCTTGGAGAATATATGTTTGATCTGATGTTCAATAAAATGGCCTCTGGTTCTTAACCTTAAACCCCTGCTCCTGAATGCTTCCACACAGTTCGAGTCAATGATCCTTGCAACTATGTCCACTCCCAGAGATCTAAAATATTGTAAGGAACCAAGCAACAATAATACCCTCGAGGTATTCAAACTGCCAGTCCCATACTCACAAGATGGCAGCTCTCCAGTTCCAGGGTTATTTATTTGTGTGGCAATCACAGACCCAACCCTGCACTCTTGGGCAGGACTTGCATGGGGAGGCAGGCTTGGGGGGGTGCAGCCATTGCACTCTAAGCACACGTGGCTGCTCGATGGATTCCCTTTGGAAATAAGCATATGGGGTAGAGCCAGGCAGTGGGTGATCACTGAGGCAGGCAGTTGCCTGACAAATGTTTTTGCTTCAACCTGTGAGAGTTTGCACAGCTGCTCTTTGAGCAGCCCATTTGATCAATTCTGTCCTTTTTGGATGGTGGAGTATGTAATATGTCCAGGTTATTCCTTGCTCTCTGGCCAAATTTTAAAAGTAATTCCCTGTAAAATGAGTGCCCTGATCACTTTGGATTTCCTCTGGAGAAGGATGTAACTCAGTCAGGTCTTCTAATACCCTATTGGTGTGAGCCTGGGTAGCTGCAGCACAAGAGTGGGTGTATAATAGACCAGCGTAGGTATCTGCAGCTGTCAGGGCATATTTGTGCCACTAGCTTTCCAGTAAGGGTCCAATATAATCAATTCACCACACCTCTCCATGCTTTTGTCCTCTGTGAATATACCCCTTTTTGGTCTGCAACCACCGCGGAGGTAGTAGGATACTGTGTGGGCAATCCTGTCTTGCACCTTTTTATGTCATGATGGTGGTGTGAAGACCTTGATCACTAGACCATTGGGTGGCCCTATATCCAGCCAGATGGCCACTTTTTTGGTGAATCCAGTCTGCTAACCCTGGAGTAATGGCCACACTAACAGCTGCCATAGCGCCTACCTCACCATTGTTCGTGGTTTCTTCAGAATTACTGGTTGTGTGGGTATCCACATGCCTTCTCGCAATTCCAAATTGTGTTCAGGCTTCCCAAATACTAGACTATAGGAGTTGTCCCCATATTGGCTTGGCATGGATAGCCCATCCTGATGTATACCATACTGCCATCCATACAGTAAGACTCTGCCCAACTATCAGTGTATATGAATAAGAACCCTTCATTTGGCTCACTGGCTTGACAGCCCCAGACCAGTCTCATACAGAATCTCTTTGGATTAAAGGCCACAACTCACCACCACCTCTCTGTCCCTTTGTATGAGGCTGAGCCATCAGTGAACCATGAGTGTTCTTGTTATTTTGCTGTCAGATGACTGTACGAGGGGACTTCTATGCATGGTGATTCTGGGGCTGCAGCTACAGGGCTACGCTGACAATTAGCCTCAGGGGTAAGTCTGTGATCCCTGGTTTAGAGGCACAATTGCAGATAATGCTTTACTTTCACAAAGTTTGGGCCTGTGTAGTACCACTTCTAGCTAGTGGTGCTTCATCTCAGATACATCCCATTATGGGCAAAGGAATCAGCACTACCACTGGATCTGGACCTGTGATAGCTTCTGTTTGCTGAAGAGCCCACACTAGAGCTAGTATTTGCCGTTCCATTGGAGTGTATTGTTCAACTGAACCTCGTAATGTTTTTGACCAGATTGGTTCTTTATGGATCAAAACTTGTTGCCACAGACCCTGTGAGTCTAAGTCACCTACTATGGTGACTTCCAGCTCAAAATGGGTTCCTCGTCTTCCTGGGTTCAGAATGACATGCTGACTTAAGGCTTCTTTAGCTTGAGCAAAGGCTGCCTTTTGTTTAGTACCCCACTGCTGGTACCATGCATGTCCTCTTCTAACTGGTCACTGAAGATGCAAATTTCTTCTCATCTGTCACACGAACCATCGTGGATATGATGGGAGGTGTTTCTGGAGTAGGTAGTGGAATGAGATCCTGAGAAAGAGGATCAGATAGTGGGGATCTTCTTGGTGATTTTTCCACTCTAAATGTATCAGTCTTTAGTGGTATCATCTTTTTTTGTTTCATTTGGTTCCATTGGCACTGGCTGGTATCTCAAAAGAGGCTGGAGATTTAGAAGGTGAGTTGGCTATCTTAGAAGAAGACTCGAAAAGATCAATAGAGTCCTCACATATGTCTAGCTCAAAATTGTCTGTTTGTTGAGGCAGTTTGGGTGCTTCTGCTTCTCGCATTTTTGTACTAGAAGAGAATGGGTTAAAATTGGGATCATCCCACTTGTCAATATCAAAGATGTAAGAGCCTTCTGTGATAAGGATGTCTTTTGGATCAGCAGGTGACTTGGCATATTCGGAGCATTTTCAAGCTTTTCCACTGACTTTCTAGTCTTTGGCCTCCATAGGGGCATTTTGGCACCAGCCTTTTTAGTTATTCTTCAAGAGGAAGAGTGCTG
Source organism: Tinamus guttatus (assembly GCF_059628265.1). Classification (NCBI taxonomy): domain Eukaryota; kingdom Metazoa; phylum Chordata; class Aves; order Tinamiformes; family Tinamidae; genus Tinamus; species Tinamus guttatus. The sequence goes on from NW_028288949.1 coordinate 335,248, forward strand.
TCTTGTTGGTCTTCACTGACCCCTCTTCTTCAGATTAATCAAATTCCAGCCTCATCGCAAGGCCTTTGACTGGAGGGTCATCTTGTCCTACAGTGTCAAGTGGAGTCACCTCCACAGCCTCCCAGCCTTTTGGCTCTTCAAGAGATGAGACTTTTGAATGGAATGAGATGTTTAAAATATTAGGAACCTTTTAAAATCAGAAAGTTTGGTTTTTTTTTTTTTGCATTTATAGAGTTTTAATGAAAACACAGGTAACTGCAAAACAGAGAACTAATGATGACATTTCAAACCTGTCCTTTACATTTGTGGATGACAAATTAGGCCAGTGACATATTATTAAATCTGATAGTGATAGCTTTTCCACTTCATGATCCTCTTTAGTTCCTATTTAGCCTTCCCCTCGCCCCCCGCAAAAAGCTACTTCTAGTACTGAAAATATTTTTATTTCTTTTCAGACTAAAAGTGAATTATCAGTTAAAATTTTATGCTCCATAAATATAATGTACATGGTAATAAGCAGTGTTCTAATTCTTTTTGCACTCAGAAATAGCTTTTGAAAGTGGCAGTTAAGAATGTGCATGAATGTGTTGCAATTTGAAGGGGGGACAAATTTGGTAAGAGATGATTCCCCTTGCATTGCAGCCAATCCTCAGAGGTTAGAGGGACTGGGGGCAGCTAGACTCATCTCTTAATAGGGATACCAAATACTGTGGTAGCTACAGACCCAACTCTGGCAGCACTGGATTCATGAACAGTCTGTCGACTATAGGTCTGACTGACTTCAAAGCAAGTAGTCGAGTTCATGAATAGCATGATTTATTCAAATGCAACATTTACAAAGCAGGTTCTGGATGTCAGTACAGGAAATTCTCTACTACAGTGTGGGGTGCTTAGCTAGCTCTAATGTAGAAATATGCCACTCACCCAAGTCACTCACCCAAGAAGATGGGACAGGTCTCTCAACCTCGAGAAGTCTCCTCAGTCAATGTCCCAACCCAAGGGGAGAGTTCTCCACTGCAGACCTGCTGTTTCCAAGGAGACTCCAGCTCTAACTTGGGAAGCCATGGGTTAATTTTATACCCTAGTCAAATTGGGATGTGGTCAACATGTTCCTCTTTTGTGCAATAGTGTTGTTTGTGATTAGATAAACTGTTGGTGACCGCTTAGCAGTTTCAAATCCCTTTATACCTCTTTTGTGGAAAGAAAGAGTGCTGTTTGTGATTAGATACACAATTGGTGCAAGACATCACAGTGCACCTGTTTTGTGGTAAAAGGGCTTACCCTTTCGTTTACAGGATTTTCCTCTTCTGCAGGAAAAGAAGGGGCTGACATGCACCTACCACAGAATGCAAGGAACATATGAAGAAATGTCATGTTTTTTTTTTATGCTATGCTACCTTTGACTCTAAGCTTTAAGAATATTTGTAGTAATTTTTTCCCTAAACCATTTAATAAACAGGCTCTATTTTCATGGTTCTGGCCATTGAACAGCCCTCTAATCAGGGAATGGCATGTGGTGCAGATCCCATTTGTGGAGAGGTTCACTGGCATTTTTATCTTAAGAGCTCTTATAGGTTTTTCTTAGAAAACAATTCTATTCATCATCCCTACTGTCAAATAAAAGGATACTAACATAAGAACTTGCTGCTTCACTTAAGACAAAGGCAAGGACACCTTGCCTACTCAAGTTAACTGTTATCTGGATCTTCTGTTATCTGTTATCTTATTAACTGTTATCTGGATCTTACACCTTCATGTACAATAGGCTTCCAGTTAGGATTGTGATGGATGAGTAAAAAGTTAATAATGAAACTGCTGAATTGTACTCTGACATGTGGCAGAGACTTGATAAGGGAAAGAATGAATACTTTCCCCAGCAGGAAGATAGGGAAGTGGGAAATCCTGTGGAGGCAGGGTGGTCTCACTTCTCTAAAGACTACAACAATACCAAAACTGGACAAGCTTGCAAACACTGATAAGGGATGGAGGCCCATCATGGTGACAGTGCAAAAAAAAAAGCAGATGCTCTTATAGATCCTGCCTGAAGATTTTGGAAAAAGTGCTTTGTAAGAATGACCATAGCACAGTCATTTACTCCTTCCCTAAGGGTATAAAAGACAGAGTCTAGCATTGATGAGTTGAGCAGGGATCAGGAACGACACCTGAGCAACTCCTCCGACTGGACCGTGATATGAGTATCCCTCCCCTTAGTCACCTGGGCTAAGGTGACTCCTCGTGAGGCTGACTGTTCCCTGTAAACTCAAGGTGTAAGAGCGCTCATTTGCATCTCCTTATAAGGTTGAGAGTTCCCTGTACTTTCAGGATGTAGAAATGCTAGCATAGTTTTTTTACTCCTTGCAAGGTTGAGAAGCCCCTGTATATTCAGGGTGAAATAACGCTATAGCAATTTCATTTCATTTCATTTCAGCTTTTTATTTTTATTTCTTTTTCTTTCTGGGACAAGCAGTGTACTCCATTTAGTTGTGCTAATTGCTAATTTCTGTTTATTAGTTGATCAGCCAATTGCTATAACAATCGTGCAAGTTAATGGTGGATGTTGTTATCGCAAAAATCTTGTGCTGGTGAATAAAATCAACTAACTGTCGCAGTCGTGGCCGCCAAAAACTCAAACGACTGGGGTAGATGCAACGCAAACTACGCTTTATTGTTTTTTAGGTACATTATTTATACTGAGCTCTCCTCGTCGTGGCTGCTGCTTATTGGTGAGGACTACAAAGGACAGTAGCTAGTAACAGATTTATGATTGGATGATTCTTAGCTTGGCCAGTTTCTGCTCCGTGGCCAAACCTCCTTAAACTTGTTAACAACTGTCTGCTGTCTCCGTGTGAACTCCCTATCTCATAGATACATTCTAATCTTTTCAAGGTTAACATTCTCTGCTAAGGGAGCCAGGGATTTCACAGACCAGCTGCAATCCCTGACAACTAACTAAAGTCCATTGGTTGTTGCCCCTCTGGATTATTTTACTGTCTCCTTTAACAACAGATAGTGCAACAGATTGCTACACCAACTGGCAAAGGGTGGGTTTTACTACTAGCTGTGATTATTATGAGCCCACCGGTCCTTATCTATTCTGCAAGTGAATTCCACAATAGGTTCTAATTTCGGAAATATCATTCTCTTGGGAGATATTTCATTGTTACAGAGGAGCTGAACTATCAGGGAGGTTGTAGGTTGTTTTTTTAATTAATTTTTATTGATAAAGGGTCAAATGATTGTACTCTTGAAGAACTGAGCTGCTGTTTCTGTATAAGAAGGCTGTTGTGGGACTACTGCAGTCAGTCTGTGCCTTTGATAAGTAAGTGCTTCATCCTAAGTAATTCATCCTATGTTTGTAGTGGGAAACAGGAGGAAGAAGGCATAGAAAAGGATGGTCTCAGTTTCAGATATATGTGTTTGCACTGAACTTGTCAGACTTCGGAGATTTTTCCGTCAGCAGGGACTAGAGAAGATTTTTCTCACATTTCATTACTGTGAAAACTTTTTCAGCTTCACTGAAGACTTGCCACAGCTAGAGAAAGAATGTTCAGCAGGAGACAATTGTTTTTAATAGTGCTGAAAAAACATAGACTAGGTGTGACAAGGGTGTTTTCCCTGGTCAAGTTGGCAGGGATATGGGGGAAGGGTCAGCGTTTGTCATTTTCACCTGACAAATTCCTTGGTCTTAGAAGGATATAAGTACTGTTGATACTTTCTCCTCTTTGTAATTACTGAATTTTTATGGATTTTCATATGCTGATGTAAGATCTGAAACTTGTTTTGCGATGTTGGAGGATGCTTTGTGTGCAACTGGGAGGAGAGGGTAGGAACCAGGAGACAGACATGAAAGGATCATAGAATCATAGAATCATAGAATTGTTAAGGTTGGAAAAGACCTCTAGAGCTCATCTAGTCCAACTCCTCTGCACACACAGGGTTATCTAGAGCATGTGGCACAGGAAAGTGTCCAAGCGGGTTATGGAGATCTCCAGAGAAGGAGATTCCACAACCTCTATGGCAACCTATTCCAGTGCTCTGTCACCCTCACTGTCAAGAATTTTTTCCTTAAGTTCCTGTGGAACTTTTGGTGTTTCAGTTTGTGGCCATTACCTCTAGTTCTGTCGGTGGCCACCCCTGAAAAGAGGCCGGCCCCATCCTCCTCATTGCCCCACTTGAGGTACTTGTAGACACTGATTATATCCCCTCTCAGCCTTCTCTTCTCCAGGCTGAACAGGCCCAGCTCCCTCAGCCTCTCCTCATAGGGCAGATGTTCCAGGCCCCTGACCATCCATGTAGCCCTGTGCTGGACTCTCTCCAGCAGCTCCACATTCCTCTTGGACTGTGGGGTCCAGAACTGGACACAATACTCCAGATGTGGCCTCACCAGGGCTGAGTAGAGGGGCAGGATCACCTCCATCGACCTGCTGGAGAGGCTCTTCTTAATGCACCCCAGGATCCCATTGGCCTTCTTGGCCACGAGGGCACACTGCTGCCTCATGGTGACCTTGTCGTCCACCATGACACCCAGGTCTTTCCCTGCAGAGCTGCTCTCCAGAAGGTCGGTCCCCAGCCTGTACTGGTGTCTGGGGTTATTCCTCCCCAGGTGCAGGACCTTGCACTTGGCCTTGTTGAACTTCATGAGATTTCCACCGCCCAGTTGTCCAGTCTGTCCAAGTCCCTCTGGAGGACAACGCAGCCCTCTAGGGTATCAGCTACTCCTCCCAGTTTCGTATCATCAGCAAACTTGCTGAGGGAGCACTCTGTGGCTTCATCCAGGTCATCTATGAATAAATTGAACAGGACTGGACCAAGGACTGACCCCTGGGGGACACCGCTAGCTACAGGCCTCCAACTAGACTCTGCACCACTGATCACCACCCTCTGAGCTCTGCCATCCAGCCAATTCCTAATCCACCTCACTGTCCAGTCATCTATCCCATACTTCCTGAGCTTGCCCAGGAGGATGTTGTGAGGGATGGTGTCAAAAGCCTTGGTGAAGTCGAGATAGACGACATCCACCGCTCTCCCCTCATCTATCCAGCTGGTCATTTCATCATAGAAGGCTATCAGGTTAGTCAAGCAAGATTTCCCCTTGGTGAATCCATGCTGACTACTCTTGAGCACCTTCTTGTCCTCCATGTGCCTGGAGACAACGGCCAGTATGAGCCGTTCCATCACTTTTCCGGGGACGGAGGTGAGACTCACTGGCCTGTAGTTGCCTGGGTCCTCCTTCTTGCCTTTTTTGAAGACTAGCGTGACAGTGGCTTTCTTCCAGTCCTCTGGCACCTCCCCCATTCTCCAGGATCTTTCAAAGATGATGGAGAGCGGCTTAGCTATGACATCCGTCAGCTCCCGCAGCACTCTGGGGTGCATCCCATCAGGGCCCATGGATTTGTGGGTATCGAGTTTCCTTAGGTGCTCTCTGACCCAATCTTCCTCTACCCAGGGTGAGTCTTCCTCTCTCCAGGCTTCTTCTCTTGTCCCTGCGGCCTGGGACTGTAAAGGGCTGCCCTTGGTAAACAACGAAGCAAAGAAGGCATTCAGCAACTCTGCTTTTTCTGTGTTATTCGTAACCAGGGTGCCCATCCCATTCACCAGCAGACCCACATTTTCCCTGATTTTCCTTTTGCTGTTAATATAATCGAAGAAGTTTTTCTTGTTATTTTTAACATCCCTTGCCAGATTGCATCCCACACGTGCCTTAGCTTTCCTTGTCACATCTCTGCATTCCCTGACAACGCTCCTGTATTTCTCCCAGGGGGCCTGTCCTTTTTTCCACATTCTGTATACTGCCTTCTTTTGCTTGAGCATTGCCACAAGCTCCTTGCTCATCCACCCAGGTCTCCTGCCCCCTCTGCCTGCCTTCTTACACACAGGGTTGCACTGTAGCTGGGCGTGGAGGAAGTGCCGCTTGAAAACTAACCAGCTCTCTTGGGCCCCCCTTCCTTCTAGAGCTCTATCCCATGGGATTCTTCTGAGGAGGTCCCTGAAGAGGCCAAAGTTGGCCCTCCTGAAGTCCATTGTTGCAAGGCTACTTACAGCCCTGCCTCCTCCTCGTTGGATCCTGAACTCCACCAACTCATGGTCACTGCAGCCGAGGCTACCCCCCACCTTCACATCTCCTACAAGTCCCTCCCTATTTGTTAGCACGACGTCCAGTAGCCCACCTCTCCTCGTTGGCTCCTCCACAACCTGCATCAAAAAGTTATTGTTGATGCTCTGCAGGAACCTCCAGGACTGTTTGTGCCTGGCTGTGTTGTCCTTCCAGTTGATGACAGGGCGGTTGAAGTCCCCCATGAGAACCAGGGCCTAATGAGGCAATATCCAGCTGACTATATAAAGCCTCATCAACTTCCACATTCTGGTCAGGTGGCCTGTAGCAGACAGCCACCACAGTGTCTCCCACATTAGCCTGCCCTTTAACCCTTAACCACAAGCTCCCAACTCGCTCATCATCCACTCCCAGGTTGAGCTCCATGCATTCCAGTTGCTCTCTCACATAAAGAGCAACTCTACTACCTCACCTTCCCAGCCTGTCCGTCCTAAAGAGCACATAGCCTTCCATGGCAGCGCTTCAGTCGTGTGAGCTATTCCACCACGTCTCTGTGATTCCAATGAGATCATGACGCTGGGACCGCACACACATCTCAAGTTCATCCTGCTTATTCCCTATGCTACGCGCATTGGTGTACAGGCATTTCAGGGAAGTAACCGAGCCTGCAGGTTCCCCAGGAAGGGTGAAAGAGGACCCTCTGTGATCATTTCCTATCCTCACTACCCCACTAGCATACTCCCACTGGAAGCCATCTGACCTTGGCTGTGTGGTACTGTTTGCCGTGTCTGTGTGACACTCTCCTTTCCCCTTCTCGCCTAGCTTAAAGCCCTCCTAACCAGGTTGGCCAGCCTTTTGGCAAAGAGACATGTGCCCCTCTTGCTCAGATGGTTCCCATCATTCCCCACTAGTTGGTGGTCATAAAACAGAGTCCAATGGTCATAGAAGCCCAAACCCTGTTGCCAAGCCCAGCGGCGCAGCCAGTTGTTAATCTGCCATATCCGCCTTCTCCTCCTTGAATCCATTCCCCTCGTTGACAGAATAGAGGAGAACACTACCTGGGCTCCCATACCTTTGACGGCCATTCCTAGGGCTCTGAAGTCATGCTTGATATCCCTCAGTTTCCCCGTGGCATCATTAGCGCCCACATGAAACAATACTAGAGGATAATAGTCCAACTCCTGAACAATCCTTGGGAGCCTTTCTGTAACATCCTTTATTCGGGCCCCTGGCAAGCAGCAGACCTCTCTGGATAAGGGGTCCGGTCTACATATCGGTGCCTCCGTGCGCTGCAGCAGGGAGTCACCCACGACGATCACCCGCCGCTTCTTCCGGGTGCTCCTTTTCTCCTTAGGGGGAGCAGCCTCAAGGCATGGACCTGACTGCCTCTCTGTAGACAGCCCCCTAGATGGGCCTTGGTTCATGACCTCTTCTATCTGATCCCCAAGTTCCAGGGCCTCATACCTGTTGGACGTGGTCACTGGTGGAGGTGAGGTGGGCTGTGGAAGGGTTCTCCTGCCACCTCGAGTAGGGACCTGTTTCCATTGTTGATCGTCCCTTGATACTGTTAATTCTGCCCCCTCTGCCCTAGGGCAAGAGGGTACTGGATTTACAGACTGAATTGGGGGGTTCTCTGAGTGGCTTTCCTGAGAAGACTGCAGAACGCAGCTCCACCAGTCTATTTCTCTTTCACATTCCCTGATGGCCCTCAGCCTTTCTACCTCCTCCTTTAGCTCCACCACCAGGCTGAGCAGGTCGTCCACCTGTTCACACCTAAGGCAGGCAGTGTTTTCGCTACTCCCTGGTAACATGGAGAGGCTCAGACATTCCCCACAGCTAGAAACCTGGACCGCTGCATGTTTCTGTGGTGGTTCAGTCTGTCACCACAGTCTTCCTGGGGGAAGCTCTATGCTGAGTGGAGACCATAGCTTCACCTGATCTCCTGCTGCTGGAAGAGTCTGTGGAGAGGATTCTTTTCCACACCTGGGAGAAGAATACCTGCACCTCCTGCCTGACGCTAACTACCGCACCACACTCTCAATCACTCGCCCTCCCTGGGGGCAGCTTTTGAAATCCCGCCTGCCCTGCCGGCTCTGCCCGCACCGGGTCAGAGCCACCCGCTCCGGGTCAGAGCCGCCTCTGGCCCAGAGCTCAGCACTGCCCGCATGGGGGTCGGCGCTGAGCCTGCTTCTCGCTGTCTACGCTTTCTCGTTTGGCAGCTTTTGCCGCAGTTGTTCGCCTCTAGACAAGGTGCTCCGGCACGAGCCTCTGCTCCAGAGCCCTTCCCTTTGAGATAGATGCCCAAATAGAACCCACTACTACATATACTGCATATAGTATGTGCTGAGTTGTTCTCAAAAAACTTGCTCCAATTCGGAAAGTCTAGTTGGAGGCCTGTGGCCAGTGGTGTTCCCCAGGAGTCAGCACTGGGCCCAGCACTGTTCAACTTATTCATCAGTGACTTGGATGAAGGGACAGAGTGCACCCTCAGCAAGTTTGTGGATGATACAAAACTGGGAGCAGTGCTCGACACTCCAGAGGGCTATGCTGCCATTCAGAGGGACCTAGGCAGGTTGGAGAATTGGGCAGAGAGGATCCTCATGAGGTTCAACAAGGCCAAGTGCAAGGTCTTGCACCTGGGGAGGAGGGTGACAGAGCCCTGGACCAGGCTGCCCAGAGAGGTTGTGGAGTTTCCTTCTCTGGAGATCTTCCAAACCCGCCTGGACGCCACCCTGTGCCACGTGCTCTAGGTGTCCCTGCTGGAGCAGTGGGGTTGGACTAGGTGATCTCTTGAGGTCCCTTCCAACCTTAACCATTCTGTGACTAAATTAGTGCTTTTATGAATGGCCTTTCAAGTACACTACTGGAGTCATTTGCCTGCTAGATTAATCCATAGTTTGTCTTGTTTTCATTTGATTTGTTGTTATCCCCCTTTTTTTTTATTCCCAACAATGTATCTGAAATCATAGAATCATAGAATGCTTAGGGTTGGAAGGGACCTCTAGAGATCATCTAGTCCAACCCCCCTGCATACGCAGGGACACCTAGAGCACGTGGCACAGGACTGCATCCAAGCGGATTTTGAAGATCTCCAGAGAAGGAGACTCCACAACCTCTCTGGGCAGCCTGTTCCAGTGCTCTGTCACCCTCACTGTTAAGAAATTTTTCCTTAAGTTCCTATGGAATTTTTGGTGTTTCAGTTTGTGGCCATTTCCTCTAGTCCTATCAGTGGCCACCACTGAAAAGAGACCATCACCGTCCTCTGCACTCCCTCCCTTGAGGTACTTATAGACACTGATTAGATCCCCTCTCAGCCTTCTCTTCTCCAGGCTGAACAGGCCCAGCTCCCTCAGCCTCTCCTCATAGGGCAGATGTTCCAGGCCCCTGATCATCCTTGTGGCCCTGCGCTGGACTCTCTCCAGAAGCTCCACATCCCTCTTGTACTGTGGAGCCCAGAACTGGACACAATACTCCAGATGCGGCCTCACCAGGGCTGAGTAGAGGGGCAGGATCACCTGCCCCTCTAGAGGCAAATAGAATGCCCCTATAGAGGCAAATAGAAATTCAAATGATTGTCCTGAAGCTACAGAGCTTGTTATATTAAAAAATATGTACATCGTTACACTTCAATGAAACTCTAAGAGCCTAACAAGTACAGTCTGTGTTATATTGGTAATAAGTTCGCTTGTAAGATCAGTTGTGTAAATGATTACATACACTTACTTTTTGCTCAACTTTACTTCTGTGCAGAAGATGTAAGATCTTTTCCATTCATTCCAGACACTCATAGCCATCATTAAGGAAAACTTCCAGGACCTTCTTATTTGTCTTGCACTTGCTGATATCTTGGACACAAATCTTAGAAAATAAATCTCTCTCTCCTCTCAATGTTTAACTGTCAATTCAAATACCTTGAAATATTTTTAACATTCCTCTCCCATCCACTGGCCCATTAACAATTAGTCCTTTAAATACAAGCCTTGCAAGAGCACTGTAGAAGCAAAACAACCCCAGCACAGAAAGTAACCAATCATCATCTGCACTGCTGTTCCCACACAGTTAGAGCCTTCAGCACTGCACTGGGATGCCAAAGAGCAGACCTAAATTAGCATAAGTACAACCTCACTGAAGTCATCTTTCCTTGTCAAGAGTAGGAGGCAGAAATGAAACCCACCCATAACCAACCCTCTCCCTGCTTCAGGGCATGGGACATACTTCATACCCCTAGAGAAGAGACTGACTTTAACCCACAGTTTAAGTGAGTGACTGACCCATCCTGCAAAGTCCAGAGAAACCAACAGTGTCATAGCCCATCCCATATATGCAACACCCACCACACCTGTGCCCCTCAGGCCCACTTATTAGGTAAACACCAGGGTGGGGCACCCGTACACATCCACAGACTCTTAAGTTAATCACTAAACCTACTCCTTACTTTCTTTACTCTCTCTAACTATGAAGCATAACTACAAAGAGAAGCGTCCATCTCTGAAGCATTCAAGTTGCATAGCATCTACTATAAAGCACACACACATTAAAAAAAGCTGTCTGCACAGACCCTTTGTAAAGGGTGGGAAGTAAAGAGGAAGGGAAAAAGAAAACACAGCACTTATCTTGTTAGCTCCTGGGTGGACAGAAAACTGCTGCCAGGTGTGTCCCATATTGGGCTACATTTCCCAGCATGCCCTGCTTTGTCACCATGGCGTTCTGGAAAATGAATAATACTGCTTGACTGTGGTTCAGAGTTCATAAAATGAGACTTAATAAGCTTGATTTCATAAGTATCTTTCCAATATCTGTTTCAGTCTCTCACTACCAATAGAACAAGGAAAAGAACAGACAACGGGAGAAGTGACGTTCACTCTGCAACTATGCAATGGCCCTGACATTTCACATTTTCACAACATCCCCTTCATCTGTGCTAATACTTAAGGCATTATCTAGGCACCACAGTCATGGACCAGAACCCTGCTATGCTTGGGACTGTACAAACATAGGACACTTTTCCCAGCAAGTTTATAATCTAACAATATTTGCATCATCAAGACCAAAAATGCAGGGCATTTGAAATAATTTGCATTTGGTCATTCTTGAATGTTTATACTTTTGCCTCTGCAGAACTAGGCACAGGCTTTGGAAACTCCTGCTACCAATCCTCAAAAGCTTGTTTGTCTCTTTAAATGATCTTGAATGCTGGACCTACTGAGAGAAGTAGCAGAACTACAAGTGGGAGTATTGTATTGTATTAGGAACAGAATTTCAATCTATAAACCCATACTTTGTTTCAAATTTGAAATCTTCAATAGGACTATTGTGCACATAAGTATTGTGGGGTATGTCTAGGACTTTTGAATAGCACAGCCAGGGTAGAAACGATTTGTTCATTACCAGTATGTAAAGCAAAACACTGATGACTTGCGACTGTCTTTAAGATACTGTCAAATGATATGCAATTAACTCCAGCAAATAAATTCAAAATATTATTTAGTGCTATTTAGACAACATTCCTGCCACTCTCTTCCTCTAATAAATTTTACAAACAACAGCTTTATTTCCCAGATAAAGTAAAATCCTGTTATTTATATGTTTCCATTTCCTACTCATTTTTGTGTTTAACATGTTAAGAATAGTCTCTTTTTTTCAATTTTCAAACAAAAAAAAATTACTTTGACTAGTCCTTTAAAGGAGAGATACTTTAATCTCAGTTCCTCTCCTGCATAAATATATCCTAAACTGCCATAGCAAAAAATAGGACCTTACATTTCCTAATTTATTTTTCAAATATCTTCATATACAACTTTAAAAATTCAAAGTATTAACTTTCTGACTCTTCAAACTCTGCCAAGAGTCACTTTGATTTTATTTATCTTTTATGTGTATATAAAGATTCTGAAGATCAACTATGGCCTATATAATCTCACTGATTTTAAAATCGGCATTTATAGTAGGTACCTCCCATTGCAGTTGATGAGGCTTAAGCACATAAGATCACTTAAATAATAGTCACCTAAATACCTTGAAGGATCTAAGAAGTCCTTTACATTTTTTATCAGCATAGCAAGGAGGAAAAAATCTAGTCAGCCTTCTTTCTTTCTTACGTTTTTCTTTGAAGTTATAGCAGCAATTAAATGTGGTAGAAAAACTTACTTTCCTATTGAAATTTGCCAGATTGCCTTGCCTTGAGGTCAAGAGGTCAGGGGTGTCATGTCTAGTCTCTACACTGCTTATAGGGTAGCTGAGACACAGTTGCAGAACCCCTCATTTCTTGTCGCTGGCTCGTCTTGCAACACACACGAAATTGTATCTTCCAAAGCACAGTGTGGTGGTGTCTGCCAGCCTTATTTAGTCTTGTGAAAGCAACCTTCTTCCTTATCCTTTAGAAAACTTAGAAACAGTCAGATATTTCCTCTCACATTTTATGCTGTCGCAATATGGAAAGCATGAAATTCACCAACTTGCTGCATGTAAGAAGATCCTTTTCCCCTCAGCTACAAGTGTGCACATTTGTCAGGTTTATTACATATTATTTACCTCACTAGAGCATAAAGCTGTCTTACATTATTGATGAGTTTTTTCTTTAGAAGCTCCATTAGATGCGCCACAGCTAGAATTTTCATCTAATCATACTTTTCTGCCATGCAAGTTGATTATTCATCAGGATTAATGAGTTGCAATCTGTTCCTTCAGGAATCCCATCCCCCTGAAACCAGTCCAGAGCAAGGAAGCCTTTCCCTTGGTGGAGGAGGATTAGGTTAGATCTCACTTAAGCAAACTGGATAACCCCAAGTCCAAGTACCTTGATGGGATGCACCCATGAGTGGTGAGGGAGCTGGTGGACATCATTGCTAGACCACTCTCCATCATCTTTGAAAGGTCATGGCATTTGGGTGAGGTTCCTGAGAACTGGGGGGAAAAAAAAAAAAGAAAAAAAAAAGTCTCATCAACTTTCTCAAAGGATCTGAAAAAAAAAAAAAACTTATGAGGGAAAATAGACACCATTTTAAAATCCCAAAGTGTCTAGGAGCATGCACTACTTTGAGGAGGGAGGGGCAGAAGGTATACCACATTACATGGGAAGATGCCAGTTGAAAGTATTCCAGATATTGATCTAGCGAATGATGGGTACTATGGGTTTGGGGTTTTTTTAAAGAAGAGGAAATAATTTCAAAGATTAAAATTGTGCTCTAAATTCTAAAACATCATTACCTATGAGATCCAAGACTGTGTGTCTAGCTGATTGATTTAAAATAGCTAATGGATAACCTGCCAGAAATGCTTTAAAATGGACTGTAATAAATACTTATAAATATAGCTGCAGACAGCATTGCAACTTCACTGATGCCAAGGAATTTTTTTTCTTCATTCTGAATGTTCTTAAACATTTAAAGTAACTAGAACTGATTTCTAGGAAGTTGAGTGCATCTGGCTACTGGATAGCACTTCTTTACTCCCCTTTGTTCCCTTTCCTAAGTTACCTCTCTCACTTAACAGGATTAATAGCTGCAAAGAAAGTTTCATTGGCACTGTTATAATAAGTCTTTCCCTTTTCCTCCTGCAGAACTATTAAACACAACTTTTGGAAGAAAGATTATATATATAGACAGATTTTTTTATATATTTATGGCATATAGCCTGTACATCTCTTTTGCTGTATATCTATTCTGAAAAGCATTAGAACAAACACTGTAAGTAGTGCTTTCCACCAGAGACACTCAACATGCTTTTGTCTGCCATGGGATACCCAGTATACAATTTATGTTCAGGTCAGAGCAGCAGCGGTTTATTGCTATAGCTCTAGGGGAGAACACAGAACAGCAGATTGACAGCCTCTATGGATATAAACTCCCCTAAGGAGGCTGTTACAGAGTTAACATACCTTTAAATTATACAACTTTTTCTTCACAGGACTCCAGCTGTGTGGATAAAAAGAAAAAGGGAGTGAATCGCTTCAGGAGAGGAGGCTGCAGCAATGCAGATATAGTACATTTTTTACAGACAATACATTCCTCAGATAGGTGGGAACACAGACTTCAACAAGGCCGTTGCAGATTTTTGTTTGTTTTTTTTGCTAGATAGGTCTGCAAAGAGGCATTAACTATTTTATTTCCCTTGGAATTTTACTTGCACATGTGGAAAAGGGAGTCCAGAACAATCTTCCTTTTATAGATCAGAAAACCAAAGTGCACTATTAAATAAGAAGGTCACACATGGTACTCTAATAGAAGCGAAAACTTCCCATTTTCTTTCCTGCACTTTAAACCACAAGATCAGCCTCTCACTCCCCAATAGATCTTATTTAGGCATTAGTATTTTAAGATTCTATTAAGAATAGTATAAGGTGCTGGTCTCTTTTCAGTGGTGGCCACTGATAGGACTAGAGGAAATGGCCGGAAACTGAAGCACCTAAAGTTCCACAGGAACTTAAGGAAAAATTTCTTAACAGTGAGGGTGACTCACAGCTTTGTTCTCTCTCTCAGGCTCAATTAAGCAGCCTATTCTCTCCATTTAGCCACCAAAGGAAGCAAGTCCTTTGCCATCCTTATGGGAATTGAGGAGAGTAAAAACATGAAAACATCTCCATCTCCTTTACAGATATCTCCCACAGAGGAATTTATTTTATGAGGTAAGTTAACTCAGCACAATGGAATTTGCATCCTACTCCTCTCCCGAGTAAGCCATATGCACTCAGCATGTGTTTACTTCCCCCATATTTTTTTTTTCATTTTTTAACTCTCATACACCCTGAGAGACTCAATCTTCTGAGCAAAAGTGGAGACCTTACTGGGGATAACTAGAGGAAATATTATTTTGTATGTCTTCTGAACAGTATTTCTGCATAGCTCACAAGCCCAGCTATTGACTTCGCTTGAAATCCACAATTAAAAAAAAAACAAAAACAAAGAAAAAACAGATCTTTTTCTTCAATACTACCTCTCTCCATCATGCAATTGTACAATTGATTATTCCTACCTATGCAGGTACCTTTTAATTTGTCATTGCTGAAATATATCCTATTTTTCCCTAGATAAATTTTCAACACATTAGGATGGGTTTGAATTTTTATATGCTACATTGGTAACTCCTTATTAACAGGCTCTTCTAGTTCATGTCTTCCTCATATGGTAATGAGCTTGCCATATGAGATAATGTAAAAGCTTTAGTAAAGTCAAGTTTTTTACTCCATTTACAAGGCATGTGCCCCAATAGGTATGACTGACCAATAACCCCTACCATGGAAGAAAGTTCAGAGGAGATAGGCAAGGGCAAGGTGCCCCTGAAGCTCATGAATTATGTAGGATGTAACTCACTAATCACAGCTGTTACACAGAGAACTGACTTCATCTCATCACATAGGGCACCAGAGGAGGACCTTCATGTTAGATAAGCAGCTGTAATTGTTGAGTGGATCAGCTGGTGTAAACATTTGTTCCTGAGTTGATCAAATGAATGTGAATGTCTCCCTGAGACTAGCCAGACCAGCATGAGAAGTATATATATAAGGTATAAAACCTCAACAACTAACAAAGGAATCTTGAAGAGAGCAACAGGCTTGAGCTGGCTTCAACCCATATATTCTTTTCTGGCAATTGGGGATGCCCAGTGTTGTGACAGTGTTTTTTTTTTTTTTTTTTTTTTTTTTTTAATGTTTTTTCTTGAGTTAAGCATACCAGACTGAGTTTCAAATGTATGCTTACTGAGGATCTGTGCCACCAAGTGAATGAACTGGTCAGTAGACTGATCAGCATCAGAGATGATGAGAAAAAGATTGACCATATCTCCTCTGAGCATGCAGGGATGGGGTTAGGAAAGCAAAGTCCACTCGGAGTTGAATCTGGTGAGGTCCATGAAGGGCAATAAGAAAGGCTTCTACAAGTACATCCGCAGCAGAAGGAAGACTAGGGAAAATGTGTGGCCACTGCTGAATGGAGCATGGGCCTTGGTGACAAAGGACATGGAAAAGGCCAAGGCACTGAATGCCTTCTTTGCCTCAGTAAGGCTAGTCTTCAGGAATTCCAGCTCTCTGCGTCCAGAGGGGTCATCTGGAGCAAATGGGACTTATCCTCAGTGGAGGAGGATCATGTTAGGGAACATTTAAATAAACTGGCCATACACAAGTCCATGGGATGGGATGGGATGCACCCACAAGTGCTGAGGGAGCTGGTGGATGTCCTTGCAAGGCCACTCAATTATCTTTGAAAACTCATGGCAATCAGGGTAGATTCCTGAGGACTGGATGAAAGCAAATCTCACTTCTATCTTCAAGAAGGGCAAGAAGAAGGATCCACAGAACTTCAGACCAGTCAGCCTCACCATGATCCCTGTGAAGGTGATGGAACAAATAATCCTCGTTATCATTTCCAGCCCTGCGAAGGACAAGATAGTAGTAGTCAGGATAAACTTATGAAGGGGAAATCATGCCTGACCAACCTGACAGCCTTCTATGATGAAATGACTAGCTTGGTGGACGAGGGGAGAGCAATGGGTGTTTTTTAATCTTCAATTTAGTAAGGCTTATGACACTGTCTCCCATAACAGCCTCATAGGCAAGCTGATTAAGTATAGGCTAGTTGAGCAGACAGTGAGGTTGAAGGACCCAACGAAAAGTGGGACCTTGTAAAGGGTTAACCGAGCAGTGACTAGGAATTAACCTCGCTATCTGCTTCTGCTGAAAACCACGTGATGAAGATTAAGATAAGAATAGGCAGGAATTGTGAAACTAACATTTCAAGCTTGCAAAACAAGAAGAGAATTGTGAGAGAGGAACCAACTGTGAATGCCATAAAGACACAATAAGCAGATAAGGAAGTTAAGACTGTCTATATAAACGCGGGTCTCCTTCCAGAGTGCGTGGATCTCAGGTGAACTGTAAGAGGTCCGCCACTGGCTGGCTAATAAAAACTTGCTTTTTAACCCACCAGGTTGAGCGTTCAGGTGATTGATGGGATTACAGACTAACATTTTGGGGGCTCGTCCGGGAGTTCCATAATTGCCAGGCCCTCCCTGGTTGGGAAGGACCGCCCGACTTCGCCGGGGGAATGCTTCCAGGGGCAGTGCTGCCTGACGACGTTCCAGGTCCCCGGATTCTGCCTTCCCTTGGCAACCGAGCGGCACCTCGCAAGCTTAAGGGAACTCCGAAGTCCAGGGGGAGCGCTACCTGATGACGTTCCAGGTCCCCGGATCTTGAAAAACCTTGAGGTAAGGGATCGTATGATTCAGGAGGTTAAGGGGCGCCCCAATTTTTGTGTGGTGGACTGTGGGAGGTCTGATGAGACAATAACTCCCCGCCACCGTCACGCATTGGGACGCCACTGCGTTGCCTTGGGAATAGGTTCAGGTTTCGCGAGGTTTGCATTGTTGGGAATAATAGGTTTTCCGTGACTTGTGTTCATTGTGTCGTGTCTGCTGTGTTGTATTTGTTGTGTTTTGTTTGCTTTATTTGTCCTTTGAATCCAGACAGAATGGGACAGACATCTTCCATTCCTGAAGGACCGCTTCATTGTTTCCTGTCTAACTACCCATAATTTAGGAGATGTATTCTCCTAAATTATGGGTTTAATATAACAGCCGATAAATTGAAAAAGTTCTGTAGTATGGAATGGCCAACATTTGGAGTAGGATGGCCCCCTGAGGGGTCGTTTGATCCTGAGATAGTTCAAAAGGTGTTCTTCATCGTTCTGGGGGAGCCGGGTCACCCTGATCAGGTTCCGTATATCGTCCCCTGGAACAATATCTTAAAAGAACCTCCTATGTGGTTGCAGCAATGCATGGTAAAATGTGGAAATGGGTGTAAAATACTGGCAGCAAAATTAGGACAAAATGAGGCCCCCACTTTATCCGCACCACCTGTACCTAAATTCCCTGTCCTCCAGGAGCCACCCGAGGATCTGATTTTACCGCCCTATAGCCCCCAAGAACCACAAAGTCCCCCTGTGGTGCCGGATCAACACGGTGGTCCTGTCCGGGACGACCCTTTATCCCCACCCCACACCAGAAGGGGTCAAACTTATGGCCTGGTAGGAACTGGCACAGCCATCTCTCCTGACTCCACCAGCTCCCCGGTACCAGTTTTACCGCTAAGGCAGGTCCCTGGAGGAAGTGGGGGCGCGTATATGTACATGCCCTTCTCCACCACGGATTTGTATAATTGGAAACAACAAAACCCAAGGAACCAACTGTGAATGCCATAAAGACACAATGAGCAGATAAGGAAGTTAAGACTGTCTATATAAACGCGGGTCTCTTTCCAGAGCACGCGGATCTCAGGTGAACTGTAAGAGGTCCGCCACTGGCCGGCTAATAAAAGCTCGCTTTTTAACCCACCGGGTTGAGTGTGCGGGTGATTGCTGGGATTACGGACTAACAAGGTAGATTGAAAATTGGTTGAAGGGCAGAGTTCAGGGGGTGTGATCAGCAGCATGAAGTGCATCTGGAAGCCAGTCAAAACTGGTGTCCCCTAGGGGTCTATTCTGTGGCCAATACTGTTGAACATCTTCATTAATGACCTAGGTGAAGGGAGAGATTGCACTCTCAGCAAGTTTGCTAATGATACAAAACTGGGAGGAATGGCTGAGCCACCAGAGGGCCGTGTTGCCACTCAGAGGGACCTCAACAGGCTTGAGAGTTGGGCAGAGAGGAGCCTCATTAAGTTCAACCCCATGCACCAGTATAGGCTGGGGGCTGACCAGATGGAAAGCTCAACATTGGTGAGACCACATCTGGATTGCTGTGTCTAGTTCTGGGCTCCCCAGTACAAGAGAGACATGAACATACTGGAGCAAGTGCAGCAAAGGGCCATGGAGATGTTTATGGGACTGGGGCATCTGTCATATGAGGAGAGGCTGAGAGAATCAGCATAGTTTAGCCTGGAGAAGAGAAGACTTGTAGAATCTTATCAGTGTGTCTAAATACTTGATGGGATGGTATAAAGAAGATGGAGACAGACTCTTCTCATTCATGCCTAGCAACAGGATGAAAAACAATAAGCACAGAATGAAACAAAGGAAATTCTATCTGACCATAAGATAACACTTTTACACTGTGAAAATGGTTGAATGCTGGACCAGGTCGCCCAGAGAGGTTGTGGCGATGCCATCCTTGGAGATATTCAAAACCTGATTACAAGGTCCTGAGCAACCTACTCTACATGACCCTGCTTTGAGCAGGGAGCGGGAGGGGTGAGGGGACACACACCAAATCTCTAGAGATCCCTCCAACTTCAACTATTCTGTAATTCTGAGATCAAGCTGCTCTGCATCTCTTTTCTTCTATAACAACAGTAAAAATTACCTAGGAAATCAGACTATAAGAAGTTTTTATTAGTAGTAAAAATTTGGCTCAAAATAATAAAGGGTCTTCCAATTTCATACAAACTTTCAGGCACTAAATGGCAAAAGAACCAGAGTATGTGATTTATCAACTGAGTTTTCATGACATTTCCTTTCCTATGTGTTACTGATATCTACCATAGACAGACAGAATTGGAACTTCACTGGTGCCAAGGAATTTTTTTCTTCATTCTGAATGTTCTTAAAACTTCCAAGTAACTAGAATTGATTTCTAGGAAGTCAGGTGCATCTGGCTACTGGACAGCACTTCTTTTATAGCATCAATCAGGTTTGACGGGACCTTAGGTCTCTAGTCCAACCTCCTGCTCAAAGCAGGGTAAACACTAAATTAAGACCAGGTTGCTCAAGGATTTGTCCAATTGGGTCTTGAAAGCCTCTAAGAACAGAGATTCCATCACTCCTTTGGGCCCCTGTTCCAATGCTTATTCTCTTCAATCCCCTCAGTGTCAGGGAAAGACACTGAGAGGAACAGGAAAAGCCACTTGCTCAACACATGGCTAAGAGGCTGGTGTCATCAGTCGAAGTTTGGGTTTTTTGACCTTGGGGCAGTCTATACAGCACCGGGCCTGGGATTCACCTGTCTTTCAGGGGGAAAAGAACCCTAGCCCAGGAGTTGGGGGGAGGGTCTCATTGAAAGGGCTTTAAACTAGGTATGAAGGGGGAGGGGGATAAAATCAAGATTGCGAGGGATGAGCCTAGTGGTAGCATGCCAGGGTTGGGGGAGAGCTCAGTAGCCCAGCTGAAGTGCATCTACACCAATGCACGCAGCATGGGCAACAAACAGGAGGAGCTAGAGGCCATGATGCCTCAGGAAAACTATGACATAGTCGCCATCACTGAAACATGGTATGACCGCTGTCATGACTGGAGTACTGCAATGGATGGATACAGGCTCTTCAGAAGGGACAGGCAAGGAGGGAAAGGAGGTGGGGTAGTGCTTCGATTGCATGGAGCTCCAAGTGGGTGATGGGAAAGTCAAGTGCAGGCCAACAAGGCTGATATCCTGGTGGGAGTCTGATATAGGCCACCCAACCAGGGTGAAGAGATGGATGAGGAATTCTACAAGCAGCTGGAAGAAGTCTCATGATCAGCAACCCTTGTTCTCATGGGAGGCTTCAACCTACCAGATGTTTATTGGAAATACAATAAGGCAGAGAGGAAGCATACTAGGAGGTTGGTGGAGTGCATGCAAGATAACTTCCTGTCACAGCTGGTAAGTGAGCCTGCCAGGGGAAGCGCCCTGCTGGACCTGCTCTTTGCCAACAGAGAAGGACTGGTGGGGCATGTGGTGGTCAGAGGCCATCTTGGGCATAGTGACCACAAAATGATATGGTTTTCAATTCTCGGTGAAGTCAGGAGGGGCGTCAGCAAAACTGCTATGTTGGACTTCCAGAGGGCGGACTTTGGACTGTTTAGGACATTGGTTGGGAGAGTCCCTTGGGAGACAGCCCTGAAGAGCAAAGGGGTCCAAAAAGGCTGGACTTTCCTCAAGAAGGAAAACTTAAAGGCGTAGGAGCAGGCCATCCCTGTGTGCCGAAAGATGAACCATTGGGGAAGAAGACCAGCCTGGCTGAATAGGGAACTATCTCTGAGACTCCAAGATAAAGAGAGAGTATACCATCTTTGGAAGAAGGGATAGGCAACTCAGGAAGAATACAAGGAACTCGCTAAGGTATGTAGAAAGTAAATCAGAAAGGCGAAAGCTTGTCTGGAACTCAATCTGGCCACTGGACAAGAAAAAATGTTTCTACAAATACATTAACAAGAAGAGAAGGGCCAAGGAGAATCCATCCTTTATTGGATGCGTCGAGGAACATTGTCACCAAGGATGAGGATGGAGCTGAGATACTTAATGCCTTCTTTGCCTTAGTCTTTAATACTCAGATCAATTATCCTCAAGGTACTTGGCCCCCTGAGCTGGAAGACACCTATAGAGTGCAGAATAAAGCCCCCATAATCCAGGAGGAAACAGTCAGTGACCTGCTACTGCACTTGGACACTCACAAGTCTATGGAGCCTGATGGGATCCACCCGAGGGTTCTGAGGGAGCTGGCGGAAGTGCTCAACAAGCCGCTCTCCATCATCTATCAGTGGTCCTGGTCAACAGGGGAGGTTCCAGACGACTGGAGACTTGCCAGTGTGACGCCCATCTACAAGAAGGGTTGGATGGAGGATCCAGGGAACTACAGGCCTGTCAGTCTGACCATCCTATCAGGGAAAGTTATGGAGCAGATCATCTTGAGGGCGATCACACAGCATGTGCATGACAACCAGGGGATCAGGCCCCACCAACATGGCTTCATGAAAGGCAGGTCCTGCCTGACCAACCTGAGCTCCTTCTATGACCGTGTGACCTGCCTAGTGGATGAGGGAAAGGCTGTGGACGTGGTCTACTTAGCCTTCAATAAGGCCTTG
Organism: Tinamus guttatus; assembly: GCF_059628265.1. Lineage (NCBI taxonomy): Eukaryota > Metazoa > Chordata > Aves > Tinamiformes > Tinamidae > Tinamus > Tinamus guttatus. Next base: position 357,061 of record NW_028288949.1, read on the forward strand.
GACACCATCTCCCACTGCCTTCTCCTGGAGAAGCTGGCAGCTCATGGCTTAGACAGGTGGACTTGTTGCTTGGTGAATGTGGGAGTCATCGAAAGGAGCAGGGGTTTAGGACCAGAAGCCATTTTATTGAGCATCAGACCAAACTTATATATTCTCTGAGTATGTGAGCATACACTGTTTACGCGCTGTCCACGCGCTCCCTCCCCCTGCCTCCAGCCAATTCCTCGACTCTATTGCTATCTGGGTCCAATCCTGCTAACGGACAACAGGTAACCAACCAGAGACCGGTGCGTCCAGCCTGTGTTTTAGGTTTCTCTATCTGCTAATCTGTTATTCCTAACTTTCACAGTTTCTCACTCCTAACTTTCACCGTTTCCACAGCTTCCCACAGTTTCTCACGGTTTCTCAGTTTCCCACAGGTGAAGAGCTGGCTGGATGGCCAGGCCCAGAGAGTGGTGGTGAATGGAGTTAAATCCATATGGCAACCGGTCACGAACAGTGTTCCCCAGGGGTTAGCATTGGGGCTGATCCTCTTTAATATCTTTATCAACGATCTGGATGAGAGAATTGAGTGCACCCTCAGCAAGTTTGCAGATGACACCAAGCTGGGAGGAGGAGTTTATCTGCTTGAGGGTAGGACGAATCTACAGAGGGATCTGGACAGGCTGGATCAATGGGCTGATACCAACTGTATGAAGTTCAAAAAGCCAAGTGCCGAGTACAATAACATCATGTAACGCTACAGGCTTGGGGTAGAGTGGCTGGAGAGCTGAGTGGTAGAAAAGGATCTGGGGGTGCTGGTCGACAGCCGACTGAACACGAGACAGCAGTGTGCCCAGGTGGCCAAGAAGGCCAACAGCATCCTGGCTTGTGTCAGGAACAGTGTAGCCAGCAGTACCAGGGAACTGATCGTCCCCCTGCCCTCGGCACTGGTGAGGCTGCACCTCGAATACTGTGTTCACTTTTGGGCCCCTCGCAACAAGAAAGACATTGAGGCACTAGAGTGTGTCCAAAGAAGGGCAATGAAGCTGTTCACCAGCTGGAGCACAGACCTTATGAGGAGCGGCTGAGAGAGCTGAGATTATTTAGTCTGGAGAAGAGGAAGCTCAGGGGAGACCTTATTGCTCTCTACAAATATCTGAAAGGAGGTTGTAGTGAGACCGGGGTCAAACTCTTATCCAAAATAAGTACCAATAGGACAAGAAGAAATGGCCCCAAGTTGTGCCAGGGGAGTTTCCAATTAGATATTAGGAAAATTTTCTACAGGGAAAGAGTGGTGAAGCATTGGGACAGGCTGCCTGGGAACATGGTCAAGTCACTGTCCCTGGCAGTGTTCAAGAAATGTGTAGATGAGGCGCTTAGGGAAATGGTTTAGCAGGCAGGATGGTGATGGGTTTATAGCTGGACTTGATGATATCAAAGGTCTTTTCCAAGAATAATGATTCTATGATACTATTCTCATAAAGCTTTCTTTATATCCAGGCAGCATCTCCCCTGTTTCAATTTATGACCATTGTCTCTTACTCTGCTACCATCCATCTCACTAAGGAGCCTGACTCTTAGTAATCTCTTCTATGGTTTTGGAAGGATGTTATAGGTCCTAAGAGGAGCCCTCCCCCTAAGCTTTTGCTTCTCCAAGCTCAACAGCCCAGTTTTCTCAGCTGTTCTTCATATGGCATATGCTCCAGTCCTCTAACCATCTTGGTGGACTACCCCTGAACTCACTCCAATTAATTAACATCTTTCTTATAATGGAGGGAGCTCAAAACTAGAAAAATATTCCAGATGCAGTCTAATAAGTGCTGAATAAAGAGGAACATTCACTCTCCTTGATCTACTTCCTACACTCCTCTTGAGCTTTCCTTGCTGCCAGGTCACACTGCTGGCTCATGTTTAGCCTCCTGTCCACTGGGCCTCCCAGGTCCTTTTGATCAGGGCTGCTCCCCTGCCAGTCAGTCTCAAGCCTGTACTGTTGCAGGGGGTTAGTCTGTCCCAGGTGCAGGACTTGGCATTTGTCCTTGCTGAATTTCATGAGGTTTCCATCAGCCCATTCCTTTTGCCTGTCTAGGTCCCTCTGAATAGTAACCCTGCCTTCATGCATATCAATTCCTTCCCTCCCTCCTCCCTCCGCAGTTTGGTGTTGCCCACAAACTTGATAACTTGATGAGGGTGCCTTCTGTCTCCTCCTCTCTGTTGTTGATAAAGATACTAAAAAGGACCACTCCCAGAATAGACCCCTGCAGAACTCCCCTTGTAGCCATCCTCTAGGTAGAGTATGAACCATTAACCACTACCCTTTGAGCCCACCGATCCAGCTATTTTTTTACCCATCTAGTGTTCCACCCATATAAACTACAATGTCCCAAATTGGATACAAGGATGCTGTGGGAGACCATTTTGAAAGCTTTGCTAAAATCAAGGTAGATGATATCCACTGATCTCCCCTCATCAAGTGATCTTGTCATTTTATCATACACATAACTGACTGATGGTGCAAAATGAGACTTAGGTTAAAAAAATTCCCCCTTTATATTTTTGTGAAAATCCTTCTGCCATGTCTCTGTTCTCTCAGTTTCCCTCCTAATTTAGTTTTTTTTTGGCATCTCCCAACCATGCCACATTTGTTGAAAATATTCACTTTCTAATTGTTAACTTTTACACTTTTTCAACTTTTCCATATCCACTTTTTTTTTAAAAAAAAAATTGTTCCCTAATCAATAGATCTTAAGATTCTGTGTCTCTTTTGCTTATGTTGCATAAGTGCTGCCATGGAAAACTCTGAGATCAGCATGGAGATCTTCCCCATAGCTTAAACACACTCTTCTGTGAGCAGTGGGACTAATGGATTTTTTTCAGTGAGTATGAAAGTCAGTTGCATCAAAATGGACAGACAAAAAGATCGCTTGCTTAGTACTAGGTTAAAAAGGAGACCAGTAGGGGAACTGTGATCACTGCCAAGACAAATGGAATTGAGAGGGATCTTACAAATTTAAAACATTACTTTCACAACCATCTTTGTAGCTTATCTTATACAAAATATTCACAATTTTCAATAATAAAACCATTGGACAAGTTCTGACTGGAAGAAGAGCCATTTCTATCAAGTTTCTATCATCTTCCTTGTTTTTTAAATGGATGCATATTATTGTGTAACAGTGGATGCAAAAAGCACTCAGGATGTCATCCTGCCCTTCAAACTACTGTCAATTAAAGCATAAAACAGTTCTAATTAATAGCAATAACATTTTTTCTGTCCTACCCCCTTTTTTTTAATACGATAGCAGAGGTTTGTATGACAACTCCTGATTCCTACAAATAAATCTCTAAACTCACATTTAACCTCATAATTCTCCCCAAAAAATTATGTCTACTTTTTACTTGGGAAATGAGAACAGCTTCTGGGCTGACTACCTCATAGGGTCTGCAACAAACTTTCAGGTTATTACCGAACTTACGGAATTATTATTTTTTTATTTTTTTCAGTTGACAATTAACAGGAAAACAACAGCAAAAGCGTAACTATCCCTAACTGTGGTTGACCCACAACACAGATATATATCAGCTCTACAGACTCAAAAAGCTCCTTTGAATTCCTCTCTTACATATATATGGAAGCAAAAGGCACTAACTGCTGTAAAAACAATGAAAAGAATTAAAAGCATGACACAAAGACTTTGATAGGTCATTGTGTCAGTCTAATATAAGTGCTGAACACACAGCTTCATCAGTAATCTCACAGTTTAGAAAACAATTGTGAAAAACTGTACTTTTTATAACTTCAGATCATAGCATGTCAATTAATTCACCTTACTACAGGTGTCTCTTTTTAGGCCGTACTACATGAAGCTGAAATGGTGTATTTTATCAAGACTAATTCATCAAACTCAGTATAAAATCAAGGTGTACTGTCGGATCTGAAGAAACTGGTTACAAGCACTACTATGCTCTCTCAAAATTTTCTGATATTTTTTATATTATCCTCCAGTATTCCAACAAAAACAGAGCACCAGAATAAAGGCAGTAAAACAAGAGAATCGCACTACACTATCAAAATGGTATCTGTCATTGTAGTAGGAGCACCTGTGGGAGATCTTTCGAGGAGTCAGAGACTGGCAGAGTACGTGATCACAGGCCCAGAGTGTGCTCTCTGCTCACTGACTGAATTCCCATCAGGGCCAGGCATGCATATTCTGCTTTGGCAGCAGTGTCCCGATGCTTCCTGGCTGGCAGCTACTCAAGCTTATATCACAGCGGAGATAAGGAAATACTTCTAACAGAGTTAAGGGGCCCTTGGGATACAATGAGGTATGTCCCACCAGGGCACCCAAACTCTGCCTCCAGCAGGATCCCATCAGTGACCCCTCGGCCCAGTACCTGGGGCTCCCTGTGCAGCTTGGAGTGCAAGTCCTTCATTAATTCTATCCTGTTTAACCCCTTGAATGCCTTGAGGGGTTCTCTATGCTTGTTTCTGACCCTCATTTTCCTGCTTTGTGGTCACACTGTCCAAAACTGAACTTTTGACCTCTCAAGGA